>NC_079368.1:16489855-16799855 GCF_021018895.1 Seriola aureovittata
GTCTTTCCATCTGTCACACTAAATATCTGAGACAGCTTTGACTGGAGTTTGCCGTAACTTTAGGGAATGATGTTTATCTGGTTGTTGAGTCATGCACAATATCTTAATCTAACACTGCTGATTGGATTCTTAACATAATCCATAATAATGCTTCAATCAGGCATTTTAAAAAACTGCAATGGCTCATGGAATAAAGTCCATTGGGATTTATCCATTGGCCTCCTTGTCAGTCTTCGGCTACTTCCACACTTCACTAAAATGCCATTTTAGAATGAAAGCGATCTCCGTCCAGACTAACACATACATACATGACCATTCACCCACACCAAGCATGCGCATGTCAGCGTAAACAGGAAGCAGTTTGTCTACTCTGCAGACGATTAGTCCCACAAAACACTACGAGTAAAGAACAGCAAAGACAGTTTATTTGAATTTCACTGCACAGCAGCTGCTAGCAAACACAACAAGGTCAGTAACGCTTGTAATTTGTTATTCATGTAGCTTTCACCACTGGTAGTCGAGGCTGATAAGACCCAATCAGGGAGTTACCACGGGCGTTTACGTCATCGTTTCCAGAGTTCTCAGTTTTGCTTGTCCAGGTTTTCTGGGCTTGACAACTCCAGAGTAGTGTGGACGTAGCCGCCTTTAGCCGTGCACACTGCGCTAAACCAAGGCAGGAAGTCATGCATTTCCTCTCCGCTCTCATCAACCCTGTCTCCTAGAAACTATGCTTCTGTACAGTCAAATTGAAGTAGAATATGTTTTGTAGGAAATGTCATTGTGACCAGATTACGTTTTCTATTAACGTAATGAGGATATATCGTTATTTTACGATTTAGGCAAGTCGCACATACGTTGACACAAAACGTATCAGTAACTACAGCGTTATTAACATTTGTTCTAGTTATGTGTGGGCAGATAGGAAGCGAAATCTCTTTGCACACCTGCCATCTACCCTAACCATCTCCTGAGGTGCCTTGATTAGATGGCTGAGGGAAAGTATATAAAACTGGATCAGCTAATAGACTGAGTTTGGGGATCTGAAACAGTATTGCTGGAGAAATTTGGATCACTAATATTTACATCCCTAATATTTACTAATGTCTATTAAGGTATAACAACAATTCATCCTTCACCTCTTAACAAACTGTCATTAAAAGTCTAAATAATAAAGCCTGAGCAGCAGATACATATACATTTCCTACTGTCAGTTTGAAATCACAACCAAAAATTCAAGGTTTGTAATATGTTTCAAACACTATATGGATCGCTCTCAAACAATGGGAAGCAGTAAGCGAGGAGGCTTAAGATATCTGAACTGACTGGCATCAAAAAGTTCAACAGGAGTTCAAAGCTGCAGAGGAGGCACATGCCTGTCATGAGGCAAAATAATTAAGTCCTATGTTGTTTTTGTTGAGCTGTCACTGCAACAGTTTGGGGCAAAAGCCTTTCAGAGATTGTCAACTAGCAGCTACACATTAGCAATCAAACCAAAGGATAACTGTGTGTTTTAGATGTGTACTTAATAATCTAAACTATTTACGACGTTGATGTTTCTGTTCTGACATATCTTTTGTTACACTTTCCTTGGTGCCATTGGGTGTTGGTTTACAAGCATGGGGTTCTAGTAATTCGAATTTACTGTTTCAAACTAACTCGGTTTTGTTCCGACCATGCGGGGAGGACCACCTAAAGTGGGAGCTTACGCTAATAAAAGAGCTACACGTGTTTCCATGGCCAATGACAACTGTTCCTTCAGCCAAGAATAGCGTAGCCCAATAAAACCTTTCTGTCCTATTCACTGTGGCTTTCTCCCAGTCTCCCTCTCTTTCTCCGTCTCACACACACACTCACACCTGCCAAACACAGTGCTTCTTTCAATTCCTACACATGCCTACTGAGTGTTGTGTGCAGTGTGTGGACATTAGATTAATATCATCACTTGAAATTTTTATGGCTTTGGAAAAAAACACCTCGATTCTGAATAAAAAAAGATTTTTGCTGATCTGAAGAACCAGCAAATATATGCAGTGATAATGAGTGATTATCAGAAAGATAACTAATTGAGCTGAATGCAATAATTAAACCATCTGTGGAAAGATAAAAGACAGGGTATTGTAGAAGAAACACAAAAGGGCAACGAAGAGAAGAGAAGAGAAGAGAAGAGAAGAGGCCCTGTTATGGTGGCTGTTTAGGGCCAAACAGAGCAAGGTGACACCAGGGGCAGGAAGCTGACCTACAAACCGCCTGTAACCCCCACACCTGCATGAACACATGGATACACACTGATACAAAGACACGTACGCCTACCCAGACATACAAACATGGACTCACACACCAACTTATTCACACACTATTGCCCACGACACCAGCTCCTCTCAACCTGCCAAAAGGCCACCATTTGACCAACCGATAATACCATCTGTTAGGCAAAACACTAGTGCTTTGTAATTGTTCTGTTTCACAGACTTTACCAAACAATCAGATACATACTGCCAGGGACTGAAAAGAGCGTTTTACTGAAGACTTCAAAGGAGAGCTATGTGAGAGAGGTTAGAGGTGAGGGCCAGAATGAAGGGAGAGAAGAAATATGTGATTTGATTAAAACAGGCACTCTGGAGCAAAGAAGGGAAGAGAAAAGAAGAAAAGGCAAGAGACTGCAATAGTGCAGTACATTCTAAGTTAATTATGTCAGAATAATGACTAAATAATGAATAAAGATATTCATACTTTATATGAAATTATCACTAAAACCAAAATTCTGTTGTAACTCTTCAATTTCAAACTGGCATTCAATGGTCTTTTGCAGTTTTCTTTTATTAAGTCTGATTCCAGGTTCTTTATTGAATTTAGTGGTCTAAAATGAGCGTGACCAATTGCGATCATTGAATTTAAATACAGTTTTCTGCTGGCACTGATCTCTTAGCATGAATCTTTAATGTGATCAGTTTTCTTCAGCAATTTGAAATTCAGTTACAGTTACTAATTCATGTCATGTTCTGTTACTTTGATATTTTGGGCTTGGCTTGTTCACTCACCGGGAGTTTGATGGAGGTTTGATATCTGTACAGTGTCTCTTCATTCAGGGGATGAACTGTTCAGAGACTTGTTAGCGTTGTGCAGGGGCCTGAGTCGTGGGGCTGCCTACTTATGTATGGATTTCTATTTTAATTTCTAAGTAAAAAGGGTGCAACATGAGTTTGTGAAGTATTCAGAGTTGTTGATAGTAGCCATTTGTAAGTTTTACTATTGCTACATACCCAGTGTTACCATTATCATCTGTTTACTTACCAGTCTCATCTTTGGTCTTACCAGTCACACCCTCTGAGCAGAGCTATTTCTTCAGAGCAAACTGGACGCTACAGTGACTCGGTATCGGAAAGCGACAAGACGGGCCAACAGGGCCAGGGCTAGCTCATAAGCATGTTAAGTGATAGAAGTAGAAGCAAAATAAGAGGGTTGTTCTCACTGCTGTTGACAGCTCTTGGCAAGTAAGGGAATGAAGTTTGATGTCTAACTCTGTTTGTTTATTCTAGACTGGTGAGTAAATGTGCTATGTAGCAATAGCAAAAACTTACAAATAGCTCCTTTAACGGCATCTTTGACAGATCTGGTCTAAGTAATGAAAGTAAAGTAATGAGTAATGAAAAGCACTGTTTTTCCTGCTGAGTAATTAGCAAAGCAACATTATTACTTTTTCCGTGAGTATTTGATTATAGTTTTGAAATAACTAAGTTTCAGATAACACCACTGGTAAGACAGGTCTTGTTCTCTTAGAAAATGATGCCCTACACAATAGTGTGGTGCATCTTTGCTGACCTCCTGCAGAATGTACAGCTTAAGTTTCTGATGTTAACAAAGTCGGACAGGAAGGAGGGACAACGTGACACACAGAGGGAGGACAGAGTTGGGCAGGAGTTGAGTTGGATGGGGGAGGTGATGGGAGCAAAGCAGGGTGTCGGAAGGGTGGCGGGGGGGCATGAGGGTCTACTAGGGGTGAGTGGCGCAGTGGGATAAGAGCGTGGGGAGTTCATGCCCCCGCCAGGCCCTTTTCGCACTGCATAAACAAAGAGATTACAGTGAGAAGGGGCTCCGTGCCGCTAACAAGCAGGGGCACCACACACACTCATTTAAACACGGACACACACCCACACACAGTCACATACATACAGGAATCACTCGCATGCATGCATGCACACACGCATACACATACACACACAAACACAAGCATATAAAGATATAAGCGTACACACAAATGAAAACAAGCTCATGCAAACAAACATGAATTCACAAGCACAACATGAACACAATAAACTGACACACACAACTAACAAGAAGCATCACAACATAGTGGCGCCACCTGTCTCCTCTTCACCAATTAATGAGCTCCCGGCTCCCGGGATGCTACAACGAGGTGGCAATTAGCAGAGAAAAGAAAGGGGGAGTCTGAAATGAGGGAGAAAAACAGATGACAGGAGGGGGGTAAAAAGGGGCTAGGAGACGGGAAAGGGGGAAAAAGGAAGGTGGGAGAGAAGAGAGAAAGGATAAATACAGAAAAAAAGAGACTCGCAATTTAAAATCTGAGAACAGAAACAGAGGAGGTCACAATGAGGTAGATAAAAAGTGGTAAAAATCCAATTTTAATCCAAATACAAAAGATAAAAGAAGTAGCTTGTGACATTTTTATGGCATCATTATGTTCATTCACTATTAAATTGATCATGTTTGATAAGCATGCTTAAAATAACAACAAGAGCTCAAACTGGACGCTAATATAGATAAAATCCTTTATTTGAGGCAGATTTGTCAGCTTGTTTGTTGTTGACATCAAAATGTCCATCCTAAACCATCTCCTTAACACTGATGTAACTCCACTGTATACTTCTTGATATTTATTTGTTTAATTTTTTTAAAATTGTATTTCTTAATAATGAGGATTGTTAAATTAATCCATATGAAGTTTCTGAAGAGTGTGAGAGGGAAATGTGAAATATGGAGAAGTAATAAACATGGATGGAGGAATTTAAATAAGTTGAAAAAAATATTGAAAAAGTTTGTTTCTCACTGGGATGTCAGACTTTATATTTCTGTCTCCTGTTTGTGTTTATATTTCCATTGATCATTATCCCTCCCCTCTCTGTATCGTTCGTTCTGTCATTCAGTCAATCTTTGTTTCCTGTTACTCTCTCTTGAATACATGCGCCCACATACACATACATTCTTTTGTTTGCCACCTGATAACAGGCAGTCATTCATACTGCCTCTCGACCCCCATGACCCTTGAACCCTGAGACCTAAATACAGAACAAGAACTGAAAGACTGATCATGCATTTGCTGACAGTGATTACTCATACAGGAACATGCACGAACGCTGCAAAAGTTCTAAATTTCCTAACTTTAAAAGGAAAACCATACTATACTCGTATAAAGGACCCTTCAGCCCTTTAGTAAGTAAAAATAAACACCAGGACATACACACACACACACACATATACATATATGGCACCAACTCTTCACAGTTAACAGAATTGGATTTTAATTAATCATTTAAGTAAAGCTGAAGGTTAGGCTAAATGAACCTGACCTGGGAGGTTCAGTTGGCCACAGGTCAGTTGTGTAAATTGAGATTTTATGCTTAGTAATATTCTCCATTCAAGGATTATTTGAAAACTACTGATAATAATAATAGCACAAATACCTCTGTTACTTACTTTAAAAAGTTATGGCTTTGATATTTTACTAGTGTAGGTATAGGAACAAGTCAATCAACTTTGAGTTCAGCAGGTGTTTAAGTTAAAGGGGAAAATATGTTGAAAAAAATAATTTGGTTCACTTGTAGTGTACAAAAGTTTTTTCCTTTTTTCCCCCACACATTGCATCTTGTGATATGTCTGCTATTCATAGCTAACTTATCTATAGTGACTACAAGCTATTTTCCAGCATGAGTGCACTTGTCACCGCAAGTACACATGCTTGATAGAAAAAGACAAAAATGTATCTAGAAAATGGATGGATTGAATAAAGCAGAGAAAAATCTAATGACTCATTACAAGGATAAGTAATTCTACAGATGGAATACACAATATAAACACTCACGCACACACACACTGACATTTAAAACACACTTGGGCATGATGCATTATAAGACACAAAAGAAAGGCAGAAGCCGAAACACAAAGCACACACACATTAATTTGCGTATCGCCTCTCTATCCAACCCCAACCATGTCCCCACACACACACACACACACACACACACACACAAACACACAGGGCAGGTGTGGGGTCAGTGTTAGGGTCAGTAGCCTCGGTCCAGCTCCCAAATATAGAGCATCCACTATTCAGGGATCCTTAAGTTCACCACCAGTTCTCGTATGACCACCATCGAGCCTTTATGTTCAGAGAGAAACAGACATACCTTACACACAAAACACGCATTCATTTATGCACACACTCGCATGCACAACGCTCCAGCACAAGTATTCACACTCATTCACTGCATACATACGTGTATCCATGCATACTCACGCATGCATACCCACACACACACACACACACACACACACACACACACACACACACACAGTTACGCTCCGTTATCCTAACACGTCATTAAGATCTCTATCATCCTGCTATCTGAAAACATGAATGCTCATTTCCTCTCTCACCCAGCCCCAAGCCTTTCACCCATACCCACCTTTTTTTTTGTGTTTCTCTTCTTCTGTTTCTCCTTCTCTCCTGACTCCCACCATCTCCCTCTCCATCTCTTGGAAGACACTATTCACAGTGTCTATTCAGTGTGTAACAGAGGATCTCTTCTATAGCTGAAACATAAGACTGACACTCTGACCCCTCAGGATGACCTTTGCACTCAAAGCTAACGGCTCTGACATGTAGTAACATGCCTATGCGTGCATGTGTGTATGCATTTGTTCTGTGCGGAAACCACAAACCGGTCTTTACCTCTTCTGGCTGTGCGGTCAGTGTGAGTACATGTCTGAACTGCCTGTGCAACTGTGAGTATATGTACTAGAAAGAGAGATTTCAATACTTCACAATGAAAAAATTATGTTTTCTCCTCGGCTTTAGATTGAAGTATTATTTGCATTTTTTTTATTTTAACATCACACACTCAAAAGAGAAAGTTTTAGATGACTTATTCAATTCATGATCATAAATGAGAATAAAATATAATCTAAAGGCAAGCACAAGTTCCCCATCAAATCAAGGCCACAGCAACAAATGAGACTGGAATAAAGCCAATAGTTTTTGGCCTTTAAGTACATAAATACAGTATAAAGAATACTAATCTAGCATACTACTACTAGTTCCTTTTGTTGAAGCAATTTCAGAGTTGATTCATAGTGGTTGCAAGGAATCCTTACTGAGAAACAAATGACTGGAGCAAAGCATCTGATCTGAACATCAATCGCACATCTGTTGAACAAATGGCAGAGAGACAGCTTTTTAAGTCATGTGCTTATGAATAACACTGTCTGAGCTTTGCAACTCTTGATTGGCACAGCATGTGGCAAAAGAGCCTATTGTTAAACTGGAAATCACTTTGTGAACTTATGCTTAAGTTTTACTTCACCCCATCGTGCAAACTGCAAAAGTAACATACAAAGAAAATATCAAGGCTCACGCTGCTGTGCCGTTGGTGGCAATATTTTGGGTGATTAAGGATAAGCATGAAACTATCCCCCTTCACGACCGAGTGTCTGTGCATATATGCAGGTAAAAAAACTCGTACACAGACACACACAGACACACACACGGCCAGCCCTGTTACAAAAACCTAAATTCAATTTCCCTCTGACTGGAAGCGCATGTCTGTGCAAAAATATTGCAACGCACCATCTAATCTGATTGTGTGTGTGGGCATGTGTGTATATGAATGTATGCATGCATTAGCTTGAGTGTCGGACAGCAGTGTTCGTCAGAGAATTTCCTCAACATTCCTTGAATCAAATCCTCTTATTGACTCCACATGATGTTAATTCATATGGAGCATACAGCGTTACATTAACAGATATCCTTACATTGTACACGTCTTTCTTCTCTGTTCTTTAGGTTCTGTTTGGCTATTATTAGGTAAATAACCCCTACAAAGCGTCTCTCTGTCTTTGTGTGCACACTCGTCATCACATTTCATGATCTGGGTGGTCTTTTATACATCCCTGCAGCTGCAAACTCAGTACAGCACTGTTAAAGAACCTGTATTCAGCAAATAATGTAGTAAAATCACGTAGGTGTTTTTTTTGTGTGTGTGTGTGTGTGTGTGTGTGTGTGTTGCTGTGTGTGTGTGTGTACACACTAGTATTATACACCAGTAAGTCTTTGCAATCGCTAAATTAAAAGCAATTATGATCTTTTCATACTTTTCATGTGCCATGCTCAGCGTATTTGTATAAATCATGACATGACATATTTAACACAAACATATTTTATAAAACACAATTTTTGAATCATTTTGTATAAAACAAATCATTTTATGTTGGACAGCAGTTTTATTTGCTCTTCATAAAAGCAGCACGAGGTAATCAAGGTCAAGGTTAGGCAAGCGGAACATGCAGTTAAATTTGTTAAGGTATCAACAACAGCACAAGTCATTCACTGTAACTCAATCTAGTGATTACTCCGTGAAGAGCACAGAAGGACCTCTGACGTGTGTGTGTGTGTGTGTGTGTGTGTGTGTGTGTGTGTGTGTGTGTGTGTGTGTGAGAGAGAGAGAGTATGTGTGTGCACTGAGGATAAATTAATGCATCTGTACTGATTTGTACTAATGAAGTTTGTCCTTCAGGTACAACTGCAAGAATGTTGCTATTGCACCACTAAATTACAGCATTATCTGCACTGCCTCTAATGTGCCAGAAAATGACCATATTTTGACATCTTCATCAACACTTTTGCCACCCTTAATGACTATGACTGCACTTCCTATAGCCGCTACACAACAGTGGCATTCCAGTGGTATGACAGCGAACAGCTTTTAATGTGAAGCAAAGAGTGTGTTAATAGGTTTTGTGTCACGGTGCCTGATTTTTTGATGGGAATCGCTGTGCGAACAGTGTGAAATTAGTGGGCCCTCCAACCATGAACACATCCCTGGTCAGCTTGGTATCTTGCTCTCTGTACAAACTTTCTTGTCATCAAGCTTGTATTAATTAAATTACAATAAAACTTGTCGTAATCCTGATGTGTTTACATGCACTTTTAAGGGAAGGATATATGCCAACACAGACACGGACAGCAGACAGATCATAAGGTGTGGTGGAATTTAGAACAGTCTACTTTTTCAGTTTCACTTCGAAATGTTCTCTTTAATATATCCTTTTATTTTTCATTCACAGACAGACAGTGTGTGTGTGACCATGCGTGTGTCCATGTGTAGAGGCTGAGCTAGTTGTTGAAACATTATTGGATATTCTAAAAGATCAGCCTGTGACATTTAATAACAAGCTCCCGTCCTCTCGTCTAAAATACCTGGAGCTACCTGGTCCAGCTCAGTATCAGGTGGAGGGAACAGATGAGGCTCTGAACCAGTAAAGCACAGCTTCACATGCACAAACACACACGCATCTAAGCACATTCATTTGGCTCTATCTCAGCCTTCAACAATGCCACATTTGTCTAACAGCTGATCTCCATGTGATAAGAGATAAACACACACACACGTCTTCAGATGGCTATTGTATTTACATAATCATTAGCTGTGGGTGAGACTCTGTCACGATCTGCGTGGTGTGCCCGGTGGTATTAGAAGCAATTACAATCTCAGAGATAGGCCTACATGCACAGTGCACACACATATATGCAGTATATGTGTTTTCAGGGTATGTGTGCATACAAACAAAAATGCATAATATACACAGTCATGCACACTGAAGGGGAGCAGTTATTTTAGTTAATGCTAAGGAAACACAACTAATACAAAAACAGACACAAAACACAGCAACAAGTCAATCAGTCAACAGTTACAAAACTAACTTGTTTTCAAAATTGACACAGAAAGGGGCACAGAAGCCCCCCTCCCACACACACACACACACACACACACACACACACACACACAAACACACACACAAAATCCGACCCCACTGCCCCTCCCTGTGGCTTAGAGAAATTACTGCCACCTGAAGCGGAACCACGTCCATCATGCAGAGGCCCCCCTAAAGCCCCACAGGTGTCCTTTAACATGTCCAGAGGTCCCCTCCTCCCCTGGCTCTCCATGTGGCCATTCATCTGGCTGCAGTGGAGGACATCAAAACAAAACACATCCCCGGGGGGAAAAAAACCTCACAGCTAACCATGCAATTTGAATTACTCTGCAGTGAAGACACAGCTTGGTGCTTCCAACGCTGTGACAAGACAATCAGACTATTAAATGTGGCTCTTACATTATGCATTTTAAGTTGGTTTCCTTAGGAAAGAACAGTGTTGTTCCTCACAAAAACACAGATTATTAGTATTCGTGCTGCATCCCTTGTTGTCATCAAATACTTTTTACTATATGCTGCACAGGTTGAATCCCATTCTGTTATTATAGTTCCCATGCCGTACTGTTCTGCTGCTCATCACCACTTGTGGGGTTTTTTTTTTTTTTTTTTTTTAAAAATCAAGCTGGTCTGTAGCCAGGAACCAAAGAACAAATCACTTCATCCTGACCAGACCTGTAGTATGAAGACGAACACAATGAGTTATAAGAGACAGGTGGAAAACACTCCAAACCACAAAAACCAACTATGCATTTCCCAATAACATTCCAGCTGGCTGTGGTTTAAATAAAGTTGTTGCTAAAGAAAACAGCAGTTGTTTAAAATGGAGAGAAATGGAGCAATCACCAATCTTCGCTAAATGCCATTCAAGTGAAAAGCACAGAATAACTGGCCAAATCCAGTCACTCCACATTAACAGGCAGTGGGCTGACAACATAATATGCATGGCAACAAATAAATGCTTTTCCATTGTAGCCCACAGTTCATCTTTCTCTACAGTGAAAGCACACCAAGTTTTTTTTTATTGCCAAAGATAAACAAGAAAGAGAATGAACGGGATGGAAAGAAAGAGTTGTGCAGATATTGTGCAAAGAGACAAACAAAAAGGCAAATGCAGGTAACCAGACAGACAGACAGACAGACAGACAGACAGGCATGAAGGCAGCCATCGCCAAAGACAGACGGACAGAAACACAGACAGTGAGACACTCATTTAGAATAAACACCGGAGCTCTCAGTGTCGCCCAGGAAGAAATTCTTCTCTTTGATGTCAAGCCATGTGACCTTGCAGCAGTCTGAGGAATTGAAGCACCGTCCAAACAAACGTCAACACCACTAACACCCTCAAGGTCAATGTGTATGTGTGTGTGCGTGTGTGTTTCAGTCTAAATTTTTGCATGTGGACGTGTATCTGTGTATGCACACTGAGAAGATGGGGACGGATGTATACCCAAAACTTGTGGGCTTGGTATGACAGTTTTATGACGCTTTTTCATGTTTTTATTTATTTTATTTTTTTTTACTGTACAGAATTTTTAGGAGACATGTAACTGGTTCTTAAACAGTAGCCAATATTTTTCTGCACTGACACCGCCAGCATAGAAATCAAACCCAGTTTACTGGTAAGTCAGCTGCCGTAAATATTGAGGATGTCAATTTCTGCAATGATAAACTGGTGCAGTTCTCTTTTAAGACATGGGATCAAACTCTCTCTTCATAAATAAATCCCCCCTGAGATAACAGGTAGTGACTGAATGTAACAAAGACAGCAGAAATACATAGTCATTTCATTATATGACAACTTTAAACTTATAACCATCTGCTAACATCCCACATTATCTGACATACATATAACAATTTTATCCGTTTCTCTAATATAAAATATAAAGAAGAAATCATTACATGACAAACAGTTATAATTATTATTAGTAGTAGTAATTCAGAGATATATTGTGCACATAAGTCTAAGTTCTCTCCTACACCGACATCTTGTGGCACTGGTGGTTCGGAAGTTATTAGTTTGTTTTCATGTCGGGCATTTTGGCGCGTCATTTTGGATGATCAGAAGTTGGTGCACTACAGCTGTTTGCAACGCCAAGGATAGTTTATTATCTTAAATGAGCAATTTCCAAACATCAACTAAAACATTATTCATGCTTATGTGAAAGCCCCTTAATTCCGCCACTGCAGTGCACACTGGAGTACACACGCTTGTGTGTTGTTTCTGTTGTGGCTCATTACAGCTGAATGACCACAGAGACAACACTGCAACACTTTGAATACACTCCTCTCACTGCTGGTAAACAGTGGTGTCCCATTGCAGCAGTTTATTTAGGAGTCTGTTCTAGCCCAAACAGGGCTTATGACAAAGCCAACTGCTCCCTCTTTTAGACCACTAAGTACTTTCTGCTGCTGCTGCTGAATGCTAGTGGGTTGCTGAAGCATGTGGACAGCTGTTTGTGTGTATTGCGTGTATGGGAGAGAAAGATAGAAAGCAAGACAGAGAGAGAGAAAAGTGAGAAAGGCAGCGAGAAAAACGGTCATCACAGCAGCTCACACACAGTGACGAGTGAGTAGCACTTGAGATCTGTCTGATAAAACCTTGGCTTGAGCAACTGAGTGGAACTTTATAATGTATTTACTGCATGTTTAAAACTCAGTAAAAGTTTGACTACATGACACTTTCACTGGCTCTAACTTACTGGGGGAGGGGGGGTGCAAGCTGAACTACTTAAGCATAACTTGAACAAAAATGTTTAGGAGAGAGTTTAAGAGAAATACAAGTCTTCCAAATTTTAACTTGAATTATCTGTTGATATTCATCTAATTACAATGAAACATGAAAACTTTAAGTACGGTGCCCGCCTTTCGACTGTTATATACAATACTACTAATACTAATATGAGAAGTTGCAATGTCTTATACTTACAGTTTTACCCATCTTGTAAAAGTAATTTTGAGGCCTCTATGGTAGATGTCACTTGCTGAAGTTAAAAAGACTCCTTCACAAAAATGCGTATATGCTTCAATCACTGGAAACCTAACGTCTCTCATTACAAATAAGAGGAACAAGAGCATTTATCCTTAGAAGAGAATATTTATGCACAATCTGGTTGGTATCAAATGCACAACTGAAGTCCTTGGAGTGAGATGTAATGGAAAAGCACAAGGAAGATTCTTTTTTTCCATTTACACAAGTTCATGACCTCACCAACAGTTATTTCCCTCATCATTTACACTCGCACACAGACACACACACATTCTCACACACATTCTCTCTCTCACACACACACACACACACACACACACACACACACACACACAAAACCATACACACCCATGCACCTCTCCACTCTGCAGTGTGTACCTTAGGGTAGAGCCCCATCATGTTGAAAGATGCTGTTGCCAGCACACCTGCGTGTGTGTGCATGTGCATTCATGTGCATTTCCTTCTGTGTGTGAGTGTGTTTGTGAGTTTGCCGTTTGCACATGAAAACACCTTCTCATGTTACAGCAGTAATGGCTCTGCTGTAACATGTGTCTCCCCCTCTCAAAGGTTCCAGGCTGCTGTTTAATACAGACACCACACGGCAGTGTTTCCTCTACAGCTGACTCTGCTGAGGGTGGGTCACCTCCCTCAAAGAATAGTTCATGCACCAGCTAAAATAAGTTTGATGGAACTGGTTAGACCAGTAGATCATTCTGTACAGCATTACACAGAATGAGAAATTATACTGTTATAGTGTAGATATAGAGATTCCTTAGAATACTGATAATATGCATCTACAGTGGGGCCACTAGCTGCATTTGAATTAAAGTATTGTTGGGGTGATAAATAACTAGTTTTTTTGTAAATTCTCGGATTTAAAACTGACACTTAGAGAGCCAAAATAGCTATAATATATCAATGATTTATTCAAAGACTGCAAAATATTGATCGTAATAAAGTTGAAAATATTAGTAGAGGCCTACACAGCCATGATGGACAACAAAAAGTTATAAAAAGACAAACCTACACCCACTCTGTCAACCTGGACACAGAGCAAACACAGAATAATCAAAGAAATGTGATATAGTCCATGCGAATATCTAAATCACAACAGTAAATCTGGAATCAGTATGCTTCGAGTCTATGCTAGCATCTTTAGATCTGTGTAAAGCTAAATATACCACAGTTCATGGTACACAGGAATTTATGGAAATACAGGAGAGAAATGCCTTATTCACACCAACAGTGCATCCCACAAGTCAGTCTTACTCCACAGCCCTTTCAAACATGATGATTTCATTCTTGGATGGTGGTAATCTGAAGCAGGCTACTACTAACTGCTTCTAAATGTTCTGGAGCCTTTCTGTGATTGTGATGAATAAATTAAACAATGTTTGTGCACCAGTCACAACCAAGTGCAAACATGATGTGACACATATTGAACGTGGACATAATCTGCCAGGACGCCTCTTGTTTGAGGCGTTATCAGTTTCAAACAGTCCCACTGAGAACCTCTCCTGCACCTCCCTCTGCTAACCAATAACCATCTGCTCAATATATTCCAAACTGCATGGTCCTCATTTAAAAAACACCCATATGTAAATGCGCATTTAACAGCACCTGGCTCCCCTGACTGAATGGCCCAGGGTCCTCTGAGAAACAAATATGTGCTGGTGGAGAATGTGCTTGTCCAGATGCCAGCTGTGCCACGGACAGCTTTCCCTGATACACTTGCCAAGGCCTCTTTTCACTTTGTTGTGCACCTGTGCCACCACTCCACGTGAGAAATGTGTCTGGGAGAGTATCTTGTATCAGGCTTGCAACAATGCTAATGGTTAACAAAAGCTATCAATTATGAGCAAATCACCTGTGACACTGCATATTTTGGTTTATAGCGGTGTGGATGGATACAGTGTGTTAGCAAGCTGTGCTTTGAGATGAAGGCCTGGTTTCAGTGACCGACAGAAGACTGTTTGTAAAGCAAGTGATTATGCATCACAGATGTACTCAAATGTTGAATAAGACATGGTTCAGCTCATGGTGCGTTTACATGTCACAAACCTCCTCAGTTGGTATAGTTGTCCATACTAATAAATTTCTTCTTGGCCACTGAGGCTAAATCCCCTGTGTTAGTGCAGGCTAAGGTTACACATTGCTGTCCCCCACGAAACATTTATATTTGCAAGCAAGCAGTGGTCACAACTCTGTGTTTCTACAGCCAACTGTTCATAACTTGTAAATAAATAAGAGCATATATATAAATAAGAGCATATATATATATATATATATATATCATAAATCAGTTCATAGACAATATGCTTTAAAGAAAAAGAACGAGTAGCAAAATAACCCTGATCATGTAGGCTACAAGGGTCTCTGCAAGACTCTGTACAGCTCAAGTTAGATATTTTAGGAAAAGTCAAATATACAGTAATTTATGGATAGGAGTCAAGGAGTTAAGGATATGGTGTCACGGTGTATGTGTTGCTCTTGGCAAGTTTGGATTTCAGAGAAACACGCAACACGAGACTGTCTCCCTTCTCTGCCTTCCTCCTCCTTCCGGCATATACTGTAGCAGGACTCTGTGGGCTATTTTGGTTGGTACAGTTACCTCCCAAATCAAAGTATTTGCAGAGAAAGAAGGGAGGTGGTCCTGACGCTTCAGTTTTCTCTTGATGAGGATCTGACTTTTTGTTAGTTTGTGCGATTGCCGTAATAAACCACTCTGATCATCCTCTGTTATGTTACTGCAATTTCTAGATAATCCAAATGTTCCAGTATTCTTATTGATTTTGTGCAAATGTCCAACTTTGATAGTGCCGGTCCATTATTGAGTAGTTCATATATATAATCCTAACTTATGCTCCAGTACTTGGATTGGAGTGTTTGATGTACAGCAGGATGATACAAGGAAGTTTGCTTCATTATTACAGATACTGTAAAATTGTGAAGGCAGAAGTACACAAACTGCATTTTAGGAAATAAATTTCCTATTTGATGAACACAAACGTCCCAAAAAAATTGTGGGAATACATTGTATAGTGAGCAACTCAAAATTAAAAAAATACCCATATAAAAGTATATATAATAAAATATATAACCTGGCAATATGTAGGGAAACAGCAAATGATTGACTGATTGCTCTTATCTGTAAGTGGAGTTTTACTTTCTCAGATGAGACTGGTCACACCGCTCTACTATCCCTGCGTGCACACACAAAAACAAACAAGAAAATACAGTAAGAAAATATGGAGGCCCTTTAACAAAACTATAATCATGGTATGGTTACTGTGAAAGACAAGGTTAAATATAGAATTCCATACAAACACAAACCAGCTGTCCCCTGAAGGTTTCATTCTTTCATTACTTTGTACACCTGTAATATTTTTAACTTACAGAGAACCATGATTGTGGTACCCAGAAGTATCACATGCAACAGGTTTCCTCAATTTCATATAAAATCTTTAGCTATAACTTGTGTCTCATATGTTTGTCTTTTCTGTTTTTTTTTTTGGATGCATCAAACTAAATGAAACATGAATGAAGTCATACATGGGAGATGCATATACAGTAACTTTATAAACATTTTGTTTTCTGTAATACAGTTACACATGTCAAGGATTGCACATTTTATTAGATCTTGTGATTGGAGGGTCAAGTCGTACAGATCCCCACCTGTAGAGTTGGAAAATTAAACTCAAATAAAAATGCTTAATATAAACATGACAGTCTGGGCGGGTCCACTTCTTCATCTCTAAAAAAATACAGCCTCCAAAACACTGTAACTCACACTGGATTCATTTCACACAATGTTTCTCTTTATTGCCACCCTATAAACCAACCCAGCCTTATGCGTGTGTGCGTGTGTGCGTGTGTCTCTGTTGGGTGTCTGTCTGCGGCCTTTTCTGCATGTGTTATCCCCCATAGTCAGAACCACCATTAGACAAAGAGGTCAATTCATATTAGGTGTTAAAAAGGCCAGATTGACCATAAATCAAAGCTCTACAAACTTTAATACATCTCTCAAACCACAACCAGTGGAAAAAGAAATGAAAATGATTACATTTACTCAAATAAAGGTGCCATTCAGTTCCTGACAAAGAAAATGACATGCCATTTGGTAATTGCTGGATAATAGTTCTTTTAGCTCACACACAGCTCCATAAAAATATAGCCCCAGGACCAAGGCACTCCATGCTTTAATAGTCATGACATGGCACATACGTTATCCATATTAAAATGAAACATATGATTAGATATGTCTTCAAAAAGATAATGACTGAGAATCATCACGACATCTAAAAGAACACAACAATACAACCCAGGTTCAGGCTTGACTTGAAGAAAAATGGATGATTTATAGAGCAAGATTAATAACTCAAACTGACTGCAATGTTTGGCAAAGCTCGACCGATGAAACATACTAGGCTCCCGTCTGATGGAAAGATTTACAAGTCAGTCTTTGTTTGTGCCAAATGTTGTCAAGCAAGATAATCCTATGTGTTTCTGTTTAACCTCACCTGGACAGTGGAGGGGCAAAATAAACCACAGCTTAACAAGTATAAGCATTCTTGCAAATAATAGCACAAAAGGTTTGCTTGCAATTGGAATACGTGTGAAAAAAAAAAAAAATTCAGGAGAAAAACACCGTCATAAATTTCAAAATTTCAACAAAAAACTGATGGCTACAGTGTGCATTACCCCTGCGTTACACGCCTCGGCTTATCTGCAAGCCAACAACCAGTCTTTTTACTAACTGAGGGAAATAGCTTCAGTCTGCCTCATGCCTGATCTGAAGTATGTAGGAAGCAGAAAATGCCACTGTGGGTGTCAGTTTACAGGCCAGCTTTCAGGTATCAAAAGCAGGCGTGTCGTGGCGAGAGCCAGGCGGTGTGCCAGACAGTTGGTTGTTTCTAAAAAGGATCAGTGAGGCGGATTACTGCCTAAATCCCTTCTTTCATTGAGTCCCTGCAAAACTGTCATTTCGCTCTCGGCTTCACAATAGCCAATGAAAACACTGTCAGGTAGGATGACTGGAAGAAAAGGAGCCGCCTGTAGTGGAAACACATGTGTATGTAGACACAGAAACATTTCCTCTCGAGTCGTGTCCCTCATCTGCATGTGTTTTGTTGTAACACACTTTATTCTTATCTATGTGACGGATGAGCGAAAGGTGTTGTTTAGCAAACAAAGATGAAAGGGTGATGTATTCTGATGACTCATAGATTGCTGCGTCCGCTCATTCACTTTGGCAATCACATAAAACAAACAATTACTTATATGGTTACATAAACCCATCCACACACACACACACACACACACACACAGCTTGAGTTTGCGCTATATAGTAAGAAGCGTAATGTAAAGTCAGTAATCAAATAAAAAAATCGATCTAGTATTGTACTGTATATTCTCACTCACTGAAACGCAGATATCACAACTCCTTCAAGGACTTGACATATAATAACTTTACAATATTAATTAATAAGATTGATATAATAAGATCAAAAAACATTACATACAGACCATTATTTTTTTCATAAAGGTTATCCATCAGTGTGTTCTTATATGTATGTCTCAATCTTAGGTGTTTACACATACACACTGAAACGTGCTGAAGTAAATTTTATATAAACACGTTGACAAACACTCCCATTCTAAGTCACATCATTTATACCATTGTGATCAATTACTATCAATACTAAATTTGCCATGAACTATATTCTGATGTAAGGCCACTCTAGAAGCCGACATACCACCCACCCTCCACCATCTGCAGCGCTCCCCAGTAAAACACTACTGCCACAGAGGTTTCAGTAAATCCTAGAAAACCATTAAAAGAAAACACATGATCAAATTCATGTGAGTCGGTAAATAGCCAAATGTCTGAACAGAAGATTGATTCATACTTATGGGTAATGTGGCAATCACTCAGCAAGCCAGGCCTTTTAGCCTGCACTCACACATTACTACTCTGAGGCACTTCTGTTAGCTGGTCTTGGATACGCACACACATACATATACACACACACACACATACACACACACACACGGACCCCACCCACATTGTAAAAGTACACACCAGCAATCATATTAAATCCTGTATGTCCACCTGGCAGTGTGCCCGATGCCCAGTGTCCAGGTCTTCCAGTGAGAAACCCACGCATACTCTGTTTGTGACAAAAATCTCTAAAAATGGCATGGATCCAAACCTCAATAAACGTAGAGTCCAGCAGAGCACGTAGTGTAGTGCACAATGTACAAATTACCTTTCTTTTTTCTTTGTTTTTACCCCCGCTTTCTCTGTGTTTCTATTACACATATCCACTGGAAGGCTGTATTCCACAGCCAGCAGAAGCTCTGTAATTGTATTTACAGCAACCTGGATGGATTAGATTACAATGAAAACTCATTTACAGGCCAGAAACTCCCCCTGAAAGGCATCACAAACCATGGCTGCTGAATTCAAATACCATTTCAGAGATGGATAATAATATGTTATAGAAAAGAATTTAGAAGGAGGCAGAAGAGGAGAGGAGAGGAGATTTTTTTTTTTAAATCCCTGTCTGATAACTCATATGATAAAGGATAAAGTCTGGGATTTATAATCCATTGATCACTGCATAGTGGCTGTATTCTCCCTCTACTGTATGTTAAGTGCAGACACTACAACAAAAAAGTTAAATTCTCATTGAAAGTAGAATGTGTCCTTGCAGCCCTTGAGAAAGACAGAGATGCTGTGCAGAGTAAGGGAGGGAGAGGGAGCGCAGTGAAGCAGACAAAAGGACTGATATTTTAATCACTTGTAACAAGGAGCACTGTATGTTTTTTTTTCTCCTGCTACAAAACAGATCTTGCAGACAGACAGGCTTCATTTAACTTCCATGTCAAATTAAAGGTGCACCATGTTTGCGTGCACACACACACTCACAGTTTAATTCAAAATTCAAAGAGTTATGCGAAGTGGAACACCGTGTCAAGGATGTTCATCTTTTTTTTATTCTTTAATGAAAAACATTCTCAGGGTCTATTTATGAGACAATGGCAATATCGACGCCAGCGGCACAAAACAGAGAGCTTTAATTGTCTAAGGCAAACTCCTGCCAACTCCAATAAAATCCAGGCAACCATATTTTGCATGTAGCCTGACCTCAGCTCAACTTTTCCCCTTTACACAAACCTTTTTTTATGTATTGTAGATACTGTGTTTCCAGCACAGATGGATCTCTATAAGATGTTGTTACTGAAAATATCCCAATTTATTTTGCTGCCTGATGACAGCCCACAGAAGGACTCACAAAAACTTCTTCCTGTCAGTCGACCTCCCCTGCTGGCTGCACCTGCCAGAAAACATCGACTGTGTTTGCAGAAGGTTGATAGACGCACTGACGTTTGTGACTGACGTGATGTGTTTCCCCAGAAAACACCCTCAGAGGTGTGAAGTACAGTATGGAGTCATGAACGGGTTAGAGCTGTGTGTCTCTATGTGCACGTATATATGTATGTGATGGTCATTGCAGTGTGAATTTTAGGAGGTGTCTGAGATACAGAACAGCAGTTTGAAGGATATGACTCATTACTGGCTCTATGGACCCTTCAGTTTGTACCCTCTCTACCTGCAGCCTCAAAACAAGGAACAAATCTATTTACCTGCCAGGTTACCAAATCTTTTCCGCCTGTTTGCGCTGGAACCTTTTTTCACTTCAACAGTGTCAGGTTGAAAATATGCTGTGTGCAAAATGAACTTACGCAGTTTAACGGGTTAATGTGACTGCAGCAGAAATTTAGATACATTTTGGCCAGTTCTTGTTTTGTTTCTTACTATACAAACGGGCCGACACAAAATATAATATTATTCACCTCTTGTTTTAATATAAAAGTACTATTTAAATAGGTTTGCTGTAGGGGTGGATGATCTGACGATCCTGTTATGTTGAGTGACCTTGGGCCTTTCCTTGTAAACAAACAGGTTGATGGTTGGACTTGCACGTTTGACGGATCAGAACAGTTGAAACCTGTTGCACGACAACAATTATCATACCAGTCAATTAATGTGACGTCTCTCCTCCTCTTTATCGTCTCGCAAAACCAACATGCACACAGTGACTCAACACTACAGCAAAGCAGGCCCAATGTGAAATCACATGCTGCTCCTGAGTAAATCTGGTTAATTACGCTCTCGTGTGTCAAATCAGTGAGAAAGTGAAATGTTTAACAACCGAAAATTGTGTCCACTTCAGAAATTCAGTCGAGGAAGTTCAAGTTATCCTCTCTGAATCTGGGCACATTTTTTAAGCCAGCATTATGTCCGAGGATGGATGCAAAGTAGCCTATGTGAATTTTACCTATATTTGGGTGGAAGAACATAAAATTTAACACTAATCTTTATAAAAGATAACTGTAAATATTTTAAAGGATCGCTTCTTTGGTTTCAAAACGCACACACGCCGCTGCTACAGAGCCCTTTGCTTACTTCCATACAGTAGACCCACTCACTGCTGTTTTATAACATCCTAGATGTGAGGCCTACCCTACCTGCACCCCAGTCTGACTAAATCCCCAAGAATGTGGACGAAAGGAGCAGACACAGACGAGGAAAATCGAAATATCTGATACTCCTAATATCATATACAATAAATCATAGGACAACAACAAAACCAGGGAAAATTATATTTGGTTACCGTGATCCTTGCGTGATGTTTTTGCTGTACTTATTTAGCAGTTGAATGGCAGCTGTGTTTTTTAAAGTATAATAATGTGATTATGGCCAATAATCAGAGTAAGGCATTTCTCCATTTAATTTGTTTAAATGGTTTAGTCAAAGTATAACATTGTTATATTTAGTGTTTCAATTAGAATAAAAAAAGAAAGCACGTGACATGCACATGTTTGTTAAAGTTTTATCTGGTATAATTAAATAATACATTTATATTTTACATAGAGACATCTGTACAGTTGCATTTTGTTTAGTGGAAAAGCTGCTTTATGGATTAAATTTAGTTTTTACATGTGTTATCTTTCCCCCTAAACGTATTGTGAGAAATACACCTAGATCTAAATGGGCTTTGCTTTCCCAGGTCACATATTCATAAACAGACCTACCCCTCACCAAAAGTATAATCTGGCAGACTCAACAACTTAAACAAAACACAAAATATATATTTTTTATTAGATACTTAAAATAATTACAATATACAGTGTGTACTGTACCTACATTGCTTAATCAGTGATAGTAGTGATTTATAAGGAACTGTGTGGCAAGATCTCTGTGAGTAACGACATTTCTTTTTTGGATGGATGGATGATGGTTGGATGGTCTGTCAGGGTTATGTATAGATGGAAATTACAAAAAAAGCAGACAGCAGAATCACAGACAGACAGACATTGAGACGTAACAAGAAGGGCACAGTGAGGGCAGAAACACGCAAAACTAATTCATAAGGGATGAAAACCAATCTTGAAGTAGAGCCACTTCACCTTGAGAACGCCTTGTGGCAACAAAGAACGTCCACAGCCTCCAGATTATCCTTAATTTCCTGCAGCAGAGGGCTTGGCTATGGCACAGCTCAAACTAGTTTTCGCTGCTTCATTACATACATTTGCTAAGGGTCACGAAAAGGTTTGGAATTGGCCCTTGAGATCTGCATGGCACAGTAGCATCAGTGCCAATGAAGATGTGAAGACAGAACTCACTGTGAAAAATTATGAAGGGTTTGGTGTAGGGGTGGATGATCTGACAATCTTAGATCATGGATGATCTTACTTCGGCATATGATCTACTTTTCTAAGCAAAAAGTGTGACTGGATGTGACACAATTCATAAACAGAGGACAGCATTATGGGAAAAGTGTGCTGGGAAGCAGGCAACATCCAAAAGAAGCCTCAAAGCAGCGGAAAGATACAAATCACGACTTCCAGTCAGGATTTTCAGAATAAAATCAGAGTGTAAGGAGGATGCAGAGATGAGTTGTGCCTTTAGCCTTTGTGTCCAGGCAAAACATATGCACAACTAATCATGTTATCACATGAGTACAACTAAATCTGTGGGGATACTCAGATCGCAGATTGCAATCTCTACCTGAAATACTCATATCCTAATTCTAAAGAGTGTCATATGATCTTTCGGCCAGATTGCCCACCCCTAGTTTGGCGCATTTCAAAATGTACAAGTAAGAAGCGCAAAGTCAGCTGTTAACAAATTTCCTGGTAATCATGCTCTTTGTATGTGTAAGTAGAGCAATGTAGAGCGATGGTTTCCACAAGAGAAGAAAGAAAAAGGAGAAGAACAACAGTAAAGTGCAAATAACATGAAGACGCAGACACCTCCACAAACATATGTAACTCTTCACGCTTCTTGGAAGTACAATAAAGATTATGGAAATGTCTCAAAAACTCTCCACAGTGTGTGTATTTTAACACAGACTATTTTAGTCAGTCTTTTAAAGCATTCATTGTTTTACCAGCTGCATGTTGAATATTCCATTTATATTTTATTTGACATCCTCCACCTACCTCTGTTGAGTTAAAGTTCACCCAACAGAGGCCCTCACATTTGTCCGTGCCAGTCTGAGCTTATTAAATCTTAAAACAGAATATGGTGTTTGGTCAAACTGATTGTTTTACTATTTTATGAGCTTGTGCCTCATTTTTCTAAAACCATTTTTTTCTCCATTTTGTGAAATGACAGGATGTCAAACAACATACAACATTTGTAGCTGAGTCAAGTTCCTGGCACCAAAGCATTTACAATGTTAAAGCAATAACATCACTGGCAAAGGAAAATAGTCCCACTGCATGAGCCAAGTATGAACAGGAGTTAGTGATCGAGGAAGCCTCCTTTTACACCAAACCATCTTCAAACCATAATCTGACTTTTAACTCATTTACACCAAACCTCATGATGATTAACATTCATGAGTAAAGCAGTTTACATTTGTTAGCAGGTAAGTAAATGGGTCACATTTCAATTTAAAATTTCTAATAGTTAAATTTCCTTTTGTTTTTACACACAAGGAAATTCAGCACATAAACCATTTTATAAGTGAAATATTATATTAGACACAAGATAACACCATAATTCTAGTATCATTGTTCTTATTTAATAATAACACATGTTATTGTTTGAGAGGTGAGTCATCTTTGCTGGAGGAAATCTTTTAAACCAAAATACAACCCACATCTGATGCAACTCAAGTGTTGGTATAAAAGGCAAATAACAATGCTTAGACAATAACAAGTACCTTTTCCCCCTCAACAATCAAAACATAAGCCATAAAACTGAAATAATAATCCAGCACAAACATTTTAACATTACAAAAGCCTCAACAAAACATTAGTTTGTCATATAAAATCTGTTGGCTGACCACTAATTCTCCATCATTTGCTCCCTATTTTCCATCTCACACGTTTTCAGACAACAAAGGACAGCCTCGTTGGGCGGATTTTTTTCCTCCTCCCTTACCCCCTCCAGGCGGCCGCAGGCCTCATAAATGGCTCCAGACGCAAAGACTGTGTCCACCATCTGACAATGATTAGGACATGGCCTCGCTGAATACAAGTAGAGCCTGCACACTCAATTGCTGCAACACACCTTTATATACAGCAAAACTAAACATGCCACCCACAAGTTTGTAGAATCAGGCTGGAGATGCCATTCAGCAGTGAAGTTATGAACTGCGTTCAACTTCTTTTCAATGTTGGGAGACACAGAGGGGGGCATGCATCAACAAAAACGTAACAAAGTTTGACATAGTTGTTTTGGTACTGACACTGCAACTGCATCATGTCAAAATCCTTCCTTCTTTTCAAGGGTAGTAATACTAAAAATCAATCTTATAAAGTGGAGAGGTGCGCAAAAAGAATTGCTATAATATTATGACTGATATAAATACATGCTGTGTAAAGTCTAGTGAAGTTAGACTGCTGTAGATGAGTGTAGAGATTTAGACATCAATCATACGCCTAATATTCTTTGTCATGCACGAACAGCAGCCGCACCAATCTTCTTTCTGTCTCCTTTTCTCCGTCTTTCTTTCTTTCTCTGTCTGTCTTCCATTTCCAATCTTTCTTTCTCCCTTCTCATTTACACACACACACACACACTCTTTCTCTTTCCCTCTGTCCATCTCCTCCACCCAGACATCTGATAGTGATTATAGCACAGCCTCAAAAACACAACTCACTTAACTCTCTACTATTAAGTGACTTGGTAACACTGACATAATTTGTTCATCTGCACATACAATCACACACACACACCATCACAGAGACACACACACTAGGGCCCATAGCCATTTTGCACCGGCAAAAAGACAGTCGTTTAAGCACATGAATACACACCTCAATCACGCCACCACATGCACACACTCCCTCCTTCCTTCCACCCCTTATGCCCCCATTTCAGGCAGGACCCTCATCCTGTCTACCCCCTCCCTCCCTCCCCCATCTCCAGTCCCCTGGAACAGAACAGTCACGGCTGTGTGCACCGTTGATTAGCTAGAACCTGAACCCAGGGGCAACACTGGAAAGCTCAGTGTTCTTTACTGTGTTTCCTTTCTAGAGAAAGGGAGTCTCTGACGACTTGGCTTCCCCTGACCTATTACCTTATCTTTACTAATATAATCCTAACATTAAGGCACCTTTCACTGTTAGAGCAGAGATGAACAGAGGTGAAGAAAGAGGAGAAGAATATATCTGAAGCTTACAAGATTCAAACGCTAGAGGAATAATTGTGGGGTGTTATGCGGTGACTTGAGTGCATACAGGCAAGGGTCTGTGTGTGTGTGTGTGTGTGTGTGCATGTGTGTGTATGTGTGGTTATTTGTTATGGCTAATTCCTTAATCCCACAACATGTGTCTGAAACCTGCAACAGATGCCTCTGAGGAGAATTTGCACACACACGCAGAGGAAAACACATTGCAGTACTATCATTAGTATTAATCCCTGTGCACTGTGCCTGCTGCAGCCAGTCATATTTGAACAGGAGAGCTATAGGAAGAAGGTTTAGAGAACAAACAAACTTGGCCTTGATGGTCAGTAAGCTTTCAAAAAGAAACTTAATGTTTTACTATGTTTATGAGTAATTCTGTCGTTTTGATTTGGCTTAATGGAATTTTAAAAGAGGGCAGACTCACAGAATCCACATGATGAATTAAACAAACTTGCTAATGTCTGTCAAGATCCTGAACTGTCTGTTTCGCTCTCTACTGCAGATATAACTACCTGTACAGTGATTCACATAGCAGCTATTAATCAATACTATCATCCATTCACCCCAAGTAGCCAAGGGCCTTTCTTTTACTAATATGGTGAAGTAAAAAATTTAAAATCCATACAAATATAAATCAAAACAACTATTCAGTGTTTACCAATTAAGTGTCCAAAAATAATTCAACTTGAACACTGTTGAGACACAATCTGTGTACTGTTGAATATAGCACAAAAGGACAATATAGGACTTTGAAAAGGTTTGAATGACACGAAGCTCTGTTATGTTTAACACATTTCTTCTATTTATGTATCAACCTGGAATTTTACAATCAGATTTTGCAAACACTATATGAACAGGATGTAATACAATGATACAGCTTGTAGTAACTTGAAGTTAACTTTCAGTGATTACAAATGCTGACCTGCTCTACACGTTGGTACATCTACACTGGCAGAGGTTTTCCTGGTTGCTCATCTGGCAGAAGCCTGTACGACCTGGCATAAAATATTTTAAGCCAGAACTGGACTCTTAACCTTATAGTAGTCCCATTCTACCATGTCTTGTGTCATGTGCTATTGTATGCTGAGTAGAAAAGTCCCAAAATAACTTTTAAAAGCAAACATCAGTCACTATATATGACTTACTGCTAGGTGGGAGGGTGGGTGGGGGGATGATTTTTTTTTCCCCCTACAGGAAGCTGAGTGGACATGGTTCAGGGGTTTCGGCTTGTAAAAACACTGCTCCCAGCATATCACATTGAATATAAAACTAGTGAGCATGTGGTGCAGGTTTGTGTGTATGCACGCACACCTGTTTGGTTATAAACATGAAGCTAAAGATGCTGGTAGCTCATGTTGGGTGTGTTTGTGTGCAGGAAAACATATGCATGGCGTGTCTGTGTAAGCAGCAGAAGAACGTCTCAAAAAACATGAACAACTTTTTAGTAGTCCAAGTGTTCAGATAATAGTGAGTATAAATAAATGGACCATATTTTTCATTCAAGGCCTCTTGATAAATGATGCTTCCTGTGTGAGGGAATAATATAGTGGCAATGATTCCAATTACTGTGTGTGTGTGGCTGACTTGATATATAGTCATTTGCTTGATGGCGTTTTGGCTAGGAACCTGCAGTGGCCTGTTAGGGACATCTGGTCTCTCTTGGACTCTAAATTACTTTAAATTTCTTTCTCATTTTGGATCTTACTGTCCCCCTGATCTGGCACGGATGATTCAGTGTTGGGCATCTGGTCAGCACTGTTTATTTTTTTTTATATCACCTAATTAAATCTACAAACAACAGCCCTCCTGCTACAGTGCCCGGTATAATGCAATCTATAACTTTTACCTCCTCTTCACATTTCCTCCATCTACTTCCAGTTTCTGGTCTACAATTAAACTCATCGTTGGTCTCTAAAGAAACTATACACCGAAGTCGATCATAAATATCCTGTTCATCTCACCAGCAGAAGTCTGTGATCAACGTATTCGCCCCTGGCTGCTCCTATCAATAAGCTGATTGCAGTGTACGCAACACAAAGAGTCCCGGAGGCCTGCTTCACATTGGAACTGTGTTATGAGATGGGTATGTATAAATACACCGGATATGTAAGTGAAAAAACAGGCCCCCCTCGAGATTTGATTTCACATGCATCAGATTCAGTATCTTAGGGGGAAAATTTGATTTAGTATCAATCGGATTTAATTACTCTGGAATGATGACTTTGGAAAACACATTGACGAGCCCATCGTGAATTTGTGTCTCATGAGAAGGTGGTGTCTGCACAGGCAATGTGGCCAGGACGGTATCAATGATGTGACACAAAGCAGTACATCTGCAGCAGCACATTTGCTACTTGTCTGTGCAAGGGCAGTGGAGGGCTTTTAGAAAGAGAGAGAGAGAGAGAGAGAGAGAGAGAGAGAGAGAGAGAGAGAGAGAGAGAGAGAGAGAGAATAATAGCAAAGAGTAACTTCTGAGTTTGATTATACACATTATACCCCACCCTTTGTGCACAACCCAAAAAAAAGCCATTTATCATTCCAGACCTAAATGCATGCGTGTGGAGGACTATAGGACAAGTCAGTAAACACTACCTGGGCTAAAGAGAGGGAGAAAGACAGACAAAAAGAGCAATAGTCAAAGAAGCAAATACATAGGTGCAAATAATACTTCACACTCTTTGAATAGTGACAATTTCTTTTTCCATTTCTGACCAACTGGCTGTGAGTCACAAGCTTCTCTGTGTGTCTTTTTACCTCATTTGCATCTTCACACTAGATGCCTGAACATGTGGTCACGTTAAAGATTGTATCTATTTTGTTGTAACATGGTGAAATATTCAGTGAAACACAGCACAGCTTATATGCTTTACACAGCTTGTCTTTTAAAACAGGAAGTCAAAGGTTTTCCATCACTCAGTCTGACCTTTCACCTTTCAGACATTCTCTAGAAAATTAATAACTGTCAAGGCTACAACTTGAAGCAGTTTCTCTCTGCACATATAGAAAAGGGATACCTGAAAACAGACACTTGATGCTGCCGTCTATCAGCCTGAGTTAACCTGTTTTTTCATATTTTATTCAAACTCCAAATAAAATGGATATCCACGCCAAGTGTGGGGATGTCTAAACCAAGAGACCAAGAGGTGAAGGTCCTTCCTGAAACTTAACAATGGCACTTGCTCTTAGGCAAATATTTCTCTCGTCAATGATGGAATGGCACCTCAAAGGAGGCACCGTGAAATTTAGGGGTCTTGGGTTTGGGGGGCAGGAGGGATGAAATTGTCCCAAAGTGGATCCAGATGGTTATCTTTCTCTCCTCAAACCTCTCTTTTTTCCCCCCTTAGTCCCCCACTCATCACTCCATCATTTCTCTCTCATGAACTACAGACCTGGTGATTACTTTGGTTAGGAATGAGCCAAACCAAACACAAGAAGACAAAGCTGTGGTCTGTGAAATAAAGAACAGCCTCACAGTTCAAAGCAAAACAGTATGCGAGTTAAAGCATCCTCAGGGCTCAACCTGTTTATGTTTGTAAT
Organism: Seriola aureovittata; assembly: GCF_021018895.1. Classification (NCBI taxonomy): domain Eukaryota; kingdom Metazoa; phylum Chordata; class Actinopteri; order Carangiformes; family Carangidae; genus Seriola; species Seriola aureovittata. The sequence continues at coordinate 16,519,091 of NC_079368.1, forward strand.
CAGGGCTGTTCTTATCAACAATACACTGTTTTCTATTAGTCACTGAAATGTAGATTGTTATAGAGAAATGACTAAACACCAAATGACAGAGGTGAACATTAGAGCACGCTGCTCATGTGAAAGGGGTGCGGATACTGAAAAAACAGAGAGAAAAGAAACTAAAGAGGAGTGGCTGAGCTGTGTGATCTGTGTGAATTAGAGAGCAGTGAGAGAAAATAGCCAAATCATGAGATCAGAAGCTGGCTGGTAGTATGTTTTAACATCCGCCCAGTGGGACGCAGGCCCAAACTGATTCTGTGGGCTATTAGTCGAGCTAATAAATCATAATTTAAACATGCTTCAAACCATCAACCGATTCTGTTCTCAGTGCAGCATTATGGCCAGCAGCTTCACTTTAGCGACACAGTTCGTCACAGTAACTTGATGATTACTATGATCTCTTTCTGGGTCCTGGAGTTGTCTTCAATAAGCGGAGGGCTGGAACATTTTAAGTATTGTTTCTAAAAAGGTGCTGATGCCAACTCTTTGCCACATCCTTCAAAAGTAAAGAAAAAGGAGAACACAGTAGGAGGAGTGGCTGAACTGTGCGCCCTGTGTGAATTATAGAGCACAGGGACAGAATAACTCCATCATGAGAACAGGAGAGGTTGTGTGTTTAAATGTCCACCCTGAGGGGGAGCAGAGGACTAATGGAGCTGTAGATTAAGATAATGAGACCGTGTGCCTGGATGATCCAGTTCTGAAATGATAAGCATGGACATGAATGTAAATGTATCCTATATTATATACATGCCTACACAAATGAACACTATCTCACACAGACGCATTCTTCTGACTCCTAATTCTCTCCCTCCTACCATAATGCAGTACATACTGGACATGCAAATTCATTGTTCATCACTCCCACACCTATATCACACATTCCACATAATTTACATGCAGACCGCTCACTCGTTTTAGAACCAGTGACAAACTTTAACAACTTCATCGCACAGTCCTACACAGACAAACACAAACTGTTCATTTGTGCATATAATAGCTGAGCATGAGCCTTCAGGATAGACCTTGCTGTGGACTGACTGTGGCTCTATCAATGTCTTCCTCATCATTCATATACAGGACACCAGATGAATTTAACCCAGTAGGCAAATTTCCTGTCAGATGTTATCTTGTCTGTGCAGCTCATGCCCTGCACTAAATCTCTTTTTAACTAGAGGGGTATTTTAACAAATGGATAACACACCGGTCACTCCAATTAAGAACAATTGCCACTGCTGTACAGTTTATGTTTTACCTGAAAAAGAAAGCCCTGGGTCCTGAGTCAAGAACTTTGTCTTTATGGTGACACTTACATACAGTGCTGAGAAGATGGTGCACACTGAGCCACTTGTATATTCATATTCACTGGTAACGGCAGCAGACTGATAGACTAGTACAACAGTGTGAAAATGATTATAAATGATTTATGATATGAATCCTGTACTGTTGATAACCAGTACTCACTTTATTTCATTCAAAATTTATGAATTTGAAAGGATAAAAGTCTGAGGACTCCAATGTTGTAAATTGAGTGATTAAACTGACAAAGTGACTAACTGAATGTGGAATTTGTGGCTCTATTTAATGTGGCACGCCTCTCTGTAAGATGTTGCCTTTTATTTTTTTAAGTAGAGAGCATACTACAATGTTTTTTGGGAAAATAAATAACTTGATCTACTGACATTCAGTATATTGTGAGTATTGTGTTTGATGTGCAGTAAAAGAAAGTGTGTTTGAGACTTGTGTGTGTGCATGTGTCAGCTCATACTTGTTTGAACATATCAAGACAGCACAGGCAATAGATCACAATTTCCACGTAAAAAGTCAAGTGTCAAATTTTTAACTCATCACAGCATCATAGGACAACAGAGGAAAACCTGATGGGATCCATGTGTATGAAAACAAAGACTACACACACACACACACACACACACACACACACACTTTTTAAAAATTTAATACATGACTTTGGCATGCATATACTGGAATTAATTGTTGTCATAAGAATGCCAGGCCAGGCTTTTAGAATAGGACACATCAAAGACATGGAGACAAAGAAATCCCACATGACATCTGCAGTCAGACATGTGAGAGCCACGTAACCTGTCTGGCAGACAGAGACAACTCACCACACTGATGGTGACCTCAAGTCTTGCTTAAAAGATTGTTGTTTGTTTCCAACCTGTGCTTTCCTGATTTTGTATTCACTCAATTTGAGCTACCTGCAAATTCCTATGTTCCAATCAGGGATTGTCTGAAAACTAGATTGTAGCCACACAGACTTAAAAAAAAAAAACCAAACGTATCTGACCACAACCATACTGGGAATGAAGAACTGCAGAAGAGAAAACAAGTGAGAGACCATGCTGTCGACAAGAGGCTTTACACAGAAAATGTCCCCTAGCAAACACAAGTTTTATTGTGAAGTAACAGCAGGGAGTCCTAGGGGAATATAATTGGCCATAGCTTAGCAAAGATTTGTTAGGTTTTAATCGAGGCGAGAAAGTGGTCTAAATCAACACTTTGGACATTAAGCCACTTTTTTGTAGCTGGGTAATTTTTACAAAAGGGAACTCATTAGGTGAAGAGCTGCAGGAGATTAGAGCAGTCTGGGTGAACCTCAAACCTACAAATACACATAATTAAGGCAAGCAAAAGCCCCTTCCTGTGTTTCTTTGTTGCTGAATTTCTTCAGGAAGGACAGAGCCAGGGATTTGAGGTATGATGATAAATGTGCCACAGTCAGTTTTCATTATGAAAAACCTCTAAGGCTGTTTATTATCTCAAATCTATGAGCTTTGAGGAACATTCAAGGCACATGAAAACCCTGCTAAAACTATCAGAATATCTCTGTCAGAATTCAGGCTAAGATAAATACTGGGACATTTCTCTAAATCACATTGACACTGTAATTAAGAATAAGAGAGACAGATCTTTGAGAAGGCGGCCTCGGGCTCAAGGCTCTTATCTCTTTTTGATTGTTATCAACTCAATCTCTAAGTTGAGGAAACTGGACATTAGAGAAGCTTAACACTGTTAAACTGTCCTTGGGTTCACATGAACAATCGTTGTTACGCTTATTGAAACCTTTGTTCTGCTGTCTCACTTACAGTATAGTTATATAGCACATCTCACAAGGTGTGTTTACCTGCACAAAATGAAGTGGTTCAGGTGCTTAAGACATTTACATTTTTCTAAGTAATGCTCCCGCCTTTAAGAGGAGAAGCATGAGAGGCATTGGGATCTGGTATGCAGCCATCGTGGTATCAGATGGAAAAGGTTAAGAATGAAACACTTAACACAAAATATTCTGAATGCTTCCTCTTTTTGGTCTTTGTTCTCTTTTATAATTTTTTTCAGCAAACCCGGACGTTACATCCTGTTTAGTTTCCTCTGTGAACTTTCTGACTCTTTCTGACACCTGTACATTTTAAAAAACTATATATGTTTAAGGTATAGACTGAGGTATCCATAAAGGGAGATACAGTACATCTATAGATTTCTATTAATTATTTTTTCCTCATTCTGATCTTCACCTTACTGAACTTAAATCAATCAGACTTTAAATGACATGTCAGACACAGGAATATTGCTCTATTGGGTCACACTTGGCTATATATTCTCTACCAGGCTTTTCCTCTTTGTGTTCCACTCATCTTTTCTCCAGACAAACAGAAACTGAGTTTGTTTTTGGCAAATTTGCTATTCTTGGCGTGTAGATTAAGCTCCAGCAATGTGATCTGAATTTCCAGCAATCAGTATCAGACACCTCCTCTCACATCACGAGGCATATGAAACTGTTAAGTGTCTCAGCTGATCTCTATCACACACCTATACACAAAGAAAAAAAGAAAAGGGGGGAAACATTCTGTTTACAGCTGCTATGTGAAACTCAATTACACAGCCAATTGAGAATGTGGCTGTTTCTCAGATTTGCGTGATGTGTTCCTGACCTAAATAAATAAGACTGCTGTTCCCAGTGAAGCTCCAACAACTGCATACACTTACTAGATTGACAGACAAGAAAAACAGTACACACACACACACACACACACACACACACACACACACACACACACACACACACACACACACACAAACACAATAATACACACATACATCTGGACCTCTGCTTCTCTCATTCATATTTGCTGAGTGTTTTAATGCATGGTCCCCTGGTGTTACTGCCCCCAGACCCCTAAGATGAGGTAAGGTAAGATTTGGAGCCCCAGTATTATGCCATCTGGATATACATTCACACATGCTTGCTCAAGTGCACGCATACACACACGCACAGATATACTCTTGTCATAACCCACACTGACAAACACCTGGACCTGGTTACTAGACTCGGAGGGAGAGTTGAATACTGTGTGCATGACTGTGTGAGTATAAGTGGGGTGTATGGGGAATACTGAGCTGTAGGTTATTCAGTGCTGGAGGCTGTATTGAGGCTCATTTTAAATTTTTTTCCTACTTTCTGAGCCCTTGAAGAAGGGGGCTCACGGTGGGTCATTGCTACTACAATATGTAGACCCATTCCCCCAAATAGAAAAAATCTGACAGAGAGGGTTTACAACTTCTTCTGGATATATATATATATATATATACACACACACACACACACACACACACATATATGTTTTTTTTAAATTGAGAGATAAATTTCATACAACAGCTCTGAAAAACTTCCCTAGAAAAACTAATGCAAAAGTTCAAAGTTAGACTTAAGGTTTGTCTTAATGATATTTGTGTGCTCTCAAGTCTATAATTTAAGAAAACATCCAATTGTAATTATGAAGATGTCCCATTATGTGCAATATCGACAAAAACAGGTGAGATTGGAAAAAAATATTACATTCATTATGTATGTCATTTTAAAAACTTGGTATCACTAGTTTTAGTTTGCATCTACAGTTTCTCCTGCAATTTTGTCCAAGTATCTTTCTGAAAATATCTTGTATTGCATTTCTTGTATTATCAGTACCATTTCTATTATACAGATAAATATGGGCAAGGTTGTTCTTTTCATATACCTTACACACATGAAGCACTCTCCCAATCATTAGACAATTAGATCATGCCCCTATCTTACTACCACTCTCATAATAAGAGTGATGCTAGCTCATTTTTGGGACAATGTTCTAAATGCATATAACAGTAACACGTTTTACAATGTCTTTAAATTTTAATACATTTACACAGAATTGAACATATAACGACAAATTATGTGATCCTACACAGTCTATTTAATTGGGAGCGACTAATAGGCCTATGTGTAGTAATTGCTGCATTTTTCTTTTTTGGAAACAGTACACCTAAAGGCAAAGAATATGCTGCGCAAACTTTTTAAACTCTTCTCACATAAACTTTTCTTCCTTAGTTCAACGGTTACTTGTGCAGTAACGTCGACGCACGTGCAGCAGATTGTCAACAACCCAACAAACAAAAAGAGCAACGCCTGTCAAACTTTTCCGAGGTGATCGCAAACCGTTGCGATTAAAAAACAGACAATTAAAAATGTCATGCTACGCAAAAACGTGTTCGACAGTTTCACCTGCCTTCACTTCAAGTTTACTCACCTCAGGATACTTTCTTGTTTTCTTGTTTCGGTGAACAGGAAAAGTTTTAGGCACTCGTTACTCCGGGTAGCCTGCAGATGCGAGTCGGTCTGTTTCCTCCACACCAGAGTTGCAGCCTCTCTCTCTCTCTCTCTCTACTTGCTCGCGCGCACACAAGCACAGGGTCACACACATGAAAACCTCTCTGCTCCTCTAAACTTCACTCAGCTGTATGAGGGGTGATTAATGCCACAGCACTGCATTAGCAGGGGAGAAGTGACTTTACTGCTGCTCTGAATGGCTTCAACAACCCACTCATCTACTTGGTGTCTAATAAATAATAAACAACTAAAAATGCCTCTCTGCACTGTTAAAAAAAACAACACAACAATGGGTGGGAAGTGTCTGCTGGTTATAATGGAAGGGTTATAGTTTCTTTAACAATTATTTTTATTAGAATATTATGAATTACATATCTCAATGGAGCATCCAATGAGCTAACAACAATCACATTTTTTCGGCCGAAAAATGTTTTTTTTTTATTTTTGTTTTTTTTTGTTTTTTTTGTTTTTTTATAAAATGGTCACCAAAAGTCAAGTATGTGATGACACACGGAATTATTTGCATATTTTACTCTAAATTAATGGGAAAGTATACTTGTGTTATGTGAAATAAGGATCAAATGAATGGTGAAGATAATTCAAATCAAGTATCAAATAAGCTTTTAACGCTGCCAATTCTGAATCAGATATGTAAACATTCATCATTTTAAATGTAGAACATCAAACATGGACGCTGCAGCCTGACCAAGGCCTTTTCCATCCAAATGCCCCTCAAACACAGATATCACATTCTCTCTGTCTACACCGCTTCCTCAACCACTGATTGTCCTCAAATGAAAAAAGAACGTACCACCAACTCATAAACACTGGTTGGATGTAATGGCACACCTCCAGCTCAAAACAACTAAAGCATACTACTCATAGGTCAACCAAAAGGTTTCATGTGATTAGGGTACCTCTTCTGCTTTATTTTCAAAACTGCACAACTCCCCCAATTCCTCTTTCTTAGGGGTCGATGTTGAAGTGTGTGGTGGGTGGGTCTGTGTGAGTATTTGGTTTGATGATTGGACTCAATATAATTATGTGACTAGAATGGCAGTCAGTATATAGTGCATACCTCCGCCAACAGTCCTGCACGTCTTTGATCTCAAGCTTTTTTGATGTAAGCAGTCCTAAATGCTGCTGTTGCCATATGCACTGTCAGTTATTATTTACAACACAACTCTGTGTGTAATGAAGCATTTTCGTCCACCAGATCTGGACTATTATCTGGATATGGTAGACAGTCAAATATGTCTGATTTTTACATCAAAATCCATACATTATTTCCTGAGAAACTGATGAAAGAATCCAAAAATCGCAATTTTAAGGAAAGTGATAAAAAAAATTCTTGGCTCTTCCCCTTTAACCGAATTTTAATGGGTTCTTCCTCGGCTCATGTCCCATCTCTCCACCAGGTTTGGTGCATATCGGTTCAGTAATTTTTTGGTAATTCTGCTGACAAATGAACAAAAAAAACCAAAACATAACTTCCTTGGCGGAGGTAATAATCCCATTCTCTTTGTCTAAAGCATGGATTACCATGGCGTCACTCACATCCTCATTCTGTCCTTCTCCTGTCTCAATAGTATCCACTTCACATCTCTGTTTCTCTCTATCTGTGTCTCCTCTGACCTTTCTCAGTGTTGAAATCTGCATTTCACACTGCTTATGTCAGACTCCTCTATACCACCACAAACATAAAGAACACAGGATATTTATGTTGGAGGTTTAAAAGTCCATAATTTATTAAACAACTCAGATCAATTTGAACAGTTCCAACTGTGCTTTTGTAGATGATTCTTTCTTTCCTTTTTAACCACTTTTAATTAACACAGTACATCGTACTGACCCCATTTTGTCCCATTCAGTAAAAACGAAGATTTTTTTCATAATTATGTGAAATTTAGATTAGATTAGATTTAGATAGAGTTTTGTTTCCATTTGCTCTGCTCTTTGATAAACAAAACAGACCGTATTTACCCCTCAGCCATAATGAAAAGTAAATAATTGTCAAATCGACATGTTGGGACAGTTAAGTCAAGTGACAGTCAAGTGAGACACTAAAAACACAGAGGAAACTACCTGGATCCATTCCCTGCACCAATCCCTGAAAAGCAAAGACCCAGTTACTCAAACAGTTAAATACATATTGTCTGATCAGACATTTCTCCCCTCTATAAACAAAATAAAATAAACAGGGTTTACTACACAAGGATTATAGTATCTGTGTTTCACTCCTTATTTTCCTGCAGGCCAGAAACCGCTTCTTATGTTTATGAAGCATATAGAGGACTGAATCAACCAGAAATGAATGCAATGAGTGAAAATACATAATTAATACATAAAATAACATGAAGTAAAACAAAAAATATTAATATGATTCATGAAACTATATGGCACTCAGTACAGAAAATGTATTTCTGCCTTTGCAAATAGCAAGGAGAAATACATGAATATACAACTATGGGCTTTATATTTTGTTATACATTTATTCACTCATTTTGTACGTACTGTATATATATTTATTTTATACTTAAGGCCAATTGTTTCCCCCATAAAATCAAGACCACTCCTCTTTCTCTTTGTCTCTCGTTGTCAAGTGCCTTACTGCTCCAAATACATATTACTAAATGTGACCCTCTGTTTTGAAACAAGTAATATTTTTGCCAGTGTTACCAGTTTCACACAACACATGGAAAATAAAACACATAGAATTAATTTATAAAATACAGAAAAAGATCAAATAATCATAAGGATTTATTAAATGCAACAGCTTTGATAATCTTCTCAGACATTCAGCCCAATTAAAAACTTTTGACGGAGGTTCTGATTTGAAATGCTGTTCATGGAACACAGGAAAGTGAATGGCTATCATTCTTTTAAACTCTTAATAGCTGCTGGTTAGGATTTGAAATTTGATACAGCTAAACAAACATTAACACTAACAAATATAAACTCCTGCTTAGAAAATAGTTTTCATATAGTATGAATATATATTTTCCAACATTTCTGGCACTGTAGTCTCTGATGTATAATTTAACAGGGTAGATTACATCTAATCGCTGTCACGCTTCTAAGAAACTCAAGATTAAACTCTGGATTAAGAAAATAAAGACTACGACAGAATCTTATGTAACATTAAATTACTGACTTTGGTGATTTGTAGTGGTAGTATACATACACTGCACCATTTGACAATAAAACCGTTCTACTTTGGATCCATGAGCACATAAAATGCAGATGAAAATCAGTTCAAACTGATTGGCTCCAAATACAGTATTTTCCATTGAAAATCAGACAATACTAAGAACAGTTGTTAACTGCTAGCCTTATTGCTGCTTCTGGTAGGGAACACAAGGTAAAATCAAATGATGTTTTCTTTATAATGGGGTTGGGTGCCTGAATACGACTAAATTAGCTCACCTGGAGGAGCCACCACCATGCATGAATGACTATTGCTCTAGTTGTATTGCTGCGTGGACTAACTATCATTACAGTAAGAGGTCTTCTTAACCTACCAAAAAAAGATGTATGGCCAAAAAAGTGTGAGAACAGTCTAGGAATCATATTTTCAGTGTGTGAGCATGTTTCTTGCAAAGAGGTTTGTCTTTCTTGGAGAAGAAGGTCTGGCCTTCCAGCGCAGTACAGCACACCTGTAAAAAGCCAAACACACACAAAATAGACACTTTAGCAATACATTCAAAAAAAGAATACGAACAAAACTTTTATTGATGACATATGTTATGTCATGTTGTACGTGCTAGCCCCGTGATGGTCTGAATTTACTGTGACACTTACAGCACAAACAAAGCAGGTGTCATGCCAGGTGTAACCCAGGGCCTCCAGGAACTTATCTCCAGCCTCAATGGGGAACTCACAGCCATGACAGCCAGTCCCAAACAAACTGTAGAAGTCTTTTGAGAGAAAAGGAGATGATGGCATACATCAAATAAACCATAACAGCAAGAGACAATCAAACTTACGGAGGTCAATTCATAACAGAAGGCTACTTGTGTCTTTCCATCGACAGATTGCTAGGTGTTTTGTTTTCTAGTCCGAGGCAGCACTCATCAGCCCAATTCAGGCATTGTTGAGAGTCATTATCACTCACCTCGCTCACAGTATGGTTCTCCATCCTCCAGGTGGAAGGTGTTGTTTCTGATTGGCTGCTGACAGGAAGCGCACAGAAAGCAGTACACATGCCACGCCTGTTTGAGGGCATTTATCACCTCCTGGGTGCGAATGCAAACAATGTGGTTAGTTGGAAGCATCATACAGTTTGTTAGAGGCACTCTGTGTGCATGTGTGTGTGCGCGTGTCCGAAAATTAGATCCACATTACCAGAAAGTGGAGAGGATACAGTGATTATTGGGGGATGCTTACTTTGCTAATTAGGTCATTATTTGTAACATGGTTGTACACGTAATATATCTACTGCCATTATCAATACCTACGGATAAATGTATGTGTTTAACATTTGTCCGAAATGCATAGCTTTTCATACAGTCTGACCTTTTCTCATGTCAGACTTAAATATTACTTTTTTTCTTTGTGGGGCCGCATGACCCAGCTTAAAATAGATACACTGCTTTCTTTCCCACCCTTAAACTGTGAGAACAAGACAGGACAAGGGATCAATGGAAAGTTGGTGGGTCAGAGTAAAATGAAGGATTAGGAGAGAGGGAGTGAGAAAACAGGTTAATAAGAAGCCGTAAGCTGGTTGAAGATGTGTGAGAAATAGAGGGTTGAAAGGGATTGAGGCTAAAGAGGTTAGAACACGTGAGGGATGAATGTCAGAGCTGCTACAAGAGCAGAGATCTCAGCTTCCTGACACTCTGGGTTCAAGCTACACCTGCAGCCTCTAGGCCTCTAAGCCTTATTCTCCTAACACCTGAACATTTACTGCATTCCTGAGTTTCACTGGTGCTCACTATTGAAATTTCACAAACCTTAAGCTTTGTTGCATTGGTCCTCTATGTGTTCTTTTCTGTATCTTTGGACTTGGACCTACACTTTGGCAAAAATTCAGCAACCGTTTTTTAAAGTAACCCTATGATGAATCTGGCACCATCGGTACATTTTACACCCCTTTACTATGTGGTCTCAAATTGATAAGAACAGCCCTTTACTAAAGATGCAAACAATTACATTAATTATAAAGCGTATCCATAGTGCTGCTGCTTAAGTCATGTATGTTGATAGATAATGTTTGGGTTAAGGCAGACAGCTACTGGACAAGAAATGAGGTACAAAATAAGGTATGAAGAGAAACAGACTCCATAGTAATGTAGCCTTAATGGACACACATCAGTTTAAATGTTGGTTCAACTTCTATTGTAACTCCCAGTGAGGAGAGTGTGATGTTTTTAATCACCAACACCAAGTCACTTTTCTGTAGATTTCAATATCGAAAGTGACGTATCTACATTTTGGATTTATTTCATATAATCATGTCCAAACTATGACTAAACGTCTTTATGCATCCGAATGTCCACCTCCAACCCTTCAGCACACAGCTGGTCTGCAGTAGAAAAGTGAAGACTAAGAATTTATTTATTTTTTTATAAAATTGAGTGAGATATTATAGAAAAGGGAGGAAGAAACAGAAGAATGTAACACAAATAAATATATGTGTGACAGGTTTGCGCTGAATGACAGAGGAGGAGGACTATGGCTGTTAGTCTCCAAACAACAGGTGGTGGAGTTTGAAAACAGCAGACACGCGCAGTGTCAGGGGCAGCTGTACAGTAAGTGAATGGTACGAATGTAAAATCTTCAGACGAATGGCAAACATTGAGTCTTTCATCCATATCCTCTTTCCCTGCACTATAATCTAAGTTTAGTTGTCATCTTCATAATATTTTGCTTTTTTAGTTTATGAATCTTATCTGTTAATAGTGCATTATGTTGATTGACCATCACAGCACAGGTGAGAGCAGCCAGATGATTATTTGATGTGCCGTCACGTCTACACTGCTACATTTCGATTCACGCCAACTCACCCCCAATATCTTAGCCTGGCAGCGGCTGCACGTCGGAGCGAAGAACTCCTCATAGCAGTGTTCACAGTAGACAAATCCCTGTTCTTCCACAAAGCCCACATCAGCCAGGGATGTGCGGCAGTGGGCACAGTTAAATTCCTCCTTATGCCATGATTTACCCATTGCTACTAAAAAGGGCCCTCTGAAAAAAGAAAAAGAAAAGCAGAGACAAAAGGAAGAGTGGAAATCAACTTTTGATTTTACCAGCAGTTGCAAAAAATAACTCTTATAAAAATTAACCCACATATAAGAGAAACAGGCAAACTATATGAATTACTTGTATCATCATGAAGTTATTTTAAGAAAGACATCTCATCATAAACACAAAATACAGAAGCAAAGCACCCTGTACCCTCTAAGGTAGTGCTGACAGGTCATCTGTGCTTTGTTTACATTACCATGTACAGACAGCACTACAAATAGGCAACCCACAAATGAATAAATGAATTAATTACAATGTGAGAAACTCAACTTTGTCTAACTTCTAGAAACTGTCTCTTGGCAACACAGCATGTAAGTCTAAGTTCTTCCTGTTTCTCCTTTCTTTCTCCTCTCAGAAAGTTACTGTTTGACTATCGTGATTTAGTTATGATTTACCTCGTTCATCCTGATATGCTGAATCATAATGTCTAGAGTTTTTGACAATTAAGTCAAGTCTATGAACAATATGTGGTGATGGTTGTATTTGATGGTTGGAGCCAGTCAGTGTTTGGCTTTCATAAAAAAAAAAAAAAAAAAAGAATTTATCAAAATTATTGTTAGATTAGACTTCTGTCAACTACTCACTGAATAATTTTCGTATTCCATTCAGGTCGCTGAAAAGAGCTTGAGAAACTAGGAGGACATTTTAGAAATCCCATGTGTTGTGTCAGTACTAAAGGTCTCCTGTGACCATCATCCTCTGCTTCTACTCAGACAGCACCCTGGTCATGTCCACTTCGATGATTAGGTGAAGTGGGAAAACAACAGAGACTAATTTACTCCATACAATAGCTGTGCTTATCTGAGCTTACTCGGATAGTGACCCTGATAGATTGCTTGGCAGTCATTAGCATGTGAGAAATCCTATCCTTAAGTGATATGTAATGTAAGGTGACACAAGTTGGGAGATAATGCTGGGGATAGGGCAGTCAGTTACCACTTATTTTGTATTATGTTATGTAGACTTTGTGCAGTTAAAAAAGTCATTTCGCCTCCTCCTGTTCCAACAATCTTAAGATACCTTGAGTGTCATTTTGTCAATCATGTTCTATTCATCAGATAGAACTCCATATATAATACATATGACAACAACATTACAGTGATGTCCCCTAATCGGATTCTCCAATCTTAATCCTACAAATTAAATTTAAATAGGCGACTGAGAGAGTAACTCAAGATCTGGTATCATCCTATCATGTGTGTGTGTGTGTGTGTGTGTGTGTGTGTGTGTGTGTGTGTGTGTGTGTGTGTGTGTGTGTGTGTGTGTGTGTGTGTGCATTCAGTCAGATCGTTGTAGGTCTACAGTTTCATACACAGATTATTTACTCATGATGGTTTTAAGTTAATTATTTTAAGTGCCTAACTGGGTCTCTAAATAATTAAGGAGTGGAAATATTTTCCTTTCCCGTTCTTAATTTTCTTGAGTACAAGTTAATATCTGTGCAGTCAAGTTGAAGACATCCTCTCTTTTTTTATCCTTGTGCAAGTAGTGTATGGGCACCATACATGTGCACTGCTTTCTTTCACAATTTAAACAAGTGGTCATGACAGCCTCTTTCATTCCTGATGGCATGGATTCATGCTCATTCTATACAGTTGTCTGTTAAGTTTCATGATTAAAAAGGTTTTTAAAAAATTAATTAAATATATGACAGATCAGTTTTATCCCACCTGATGACCATGTTGCAGTGGGCACACATGGGCGTACGGGTCCCTGCAGGGATGTGTTCTGCCATTTGGACCAAGGTGTCCTCATCTTTAGGGTGGGGCTGAGGTACAGGTCGGGCTGGGACCGGACCCCTCGGGACACTGGCACTGCCGTTGCCCTTCATACCAAAAGACGGAGTGATCAAACCAATGTGTGGACGGTGACCTGTAGGAGGCAGAAGAGAAATAAACCAGAAATGCAGAGATAAAGGTAAAAGGAAAGAGGAATAGATGGAAACTCAGAATAGTGAGCACTAAGATGTGCACGCCTGTTTTCTTCCCAGGTGTGTAAGTTATTTGACCTCTACCCTCTTTGTCTATACACCCAGCAGGTGTCGTGGCGGTGCATGCAGCTGGCTGACTACCGTTGTCACAACCGTGGATTCACCACATCAATCTTCAGCAATACACAGAATATTCCACTCGACCTTCAACACATTCCTATGGTGAATGTGCATGCATACACATGACCAAACACATGCAACCACACACACATAGACCACCAAGACATTCCCTCAGCTAAAACCCAGGCACCTGGCTAAACATGTAGTTTGGCCTTTGATCTCCACTCTGTGGATGGAGATGTGTTTTTGTACGTGTGTGCATGGTGTGGGACGGGCTACTTTTGGAGCTCGGCTTTACCATTACATGTCATGTTTAAGTGGGTCTGTTTGGGCAAGGAGCGGGACTGGGTTTACATTTAACGCTGAAGCCAGTAGGGTATTCATTTAAACCCTCATCATAAAAAATTGAGGGGCCTAAGTTAAAAAGTATGTTTGACAGTCCAAGAGGGAGGTTAAACTCAGCTTTAAGATGCCATAGATATGAATGCTTTCTTACTGTAATATTGCTTGATCAAAATTTCCTGCAAAAAAGTGGCAGTAATTTGTTACATTTAAGGAAAAGACTTGTTTTAGGTTGATTTTACACAGTTTGATGTTTCAACTATTAGTGAAGCTGCCATTAATCAAGCTAGCATGTGCAAGGCTTTATGTTGAAGATGAAGTTGTTGTAGGAATGAGTGGAGCAGGTAAGTGAAGGATGCAGATGCATGAGTGCGTGTCTGTGTTTTCAACTTTCAACAGTGAAGATATTGTTTTACAATAGGCATTAGCAACAAGCCAGAAGCTGAAGGCCTGGTTTCTTCAACTGCTGCTTAAGATTCAAAATGGGTCAGTGGCTTACATGCTGCTGTGGCACCATACGGCTAGCAGTATATTTTTACGATCCTGGGTCCCCTGGTAAGTGACTACATTTTATGATTCTGTTGAGCAGCAGTTACATCAGGGAGTGACACGGAGAAGAGGACCTGCCTTGTGCTCAGAGACTGGATGTAGTGGACGCTGTAACTTAGGCTAGTTATATTTAAAGAGTAGAGAACCTGCTTGCAAAAAAAACACATATACAGAATTTATTCATTTCAATTATGTACGTGATAAACAGAATAATGCACAGAACTGGCAGCCTCAGATTCTAAGGGCTGACTGCATATGGAGCACAGGCTTTATACTGCAGCTCTGTGGCTTGCCTTTAAAACTTTATTCATAACTACCGACAGGTCCCTTCAGTCAATATTATCTTTCTGACAGAGTAGAACTGCTGCACATGTGACTGAGCAAGGCGCCACAGGCAGAGTGGGGCCTGCTCGCCTGCTTAATGGGCTTCCACAGAGGAAAAAGACGAGAAAAGAAAAAGAAAGTCTGCAATGACCTATTTCACAACATATGTCACGCCTCAACCATGGAAAATAAGCCTCTTTCCCCCTTGCTAACTGGCTGCAACAACATTCAATCCAACAGCAGTAAATCAGTTTCACAGTGTGCCAGGATTGGGAACCAAACATTTTTTGTATGAGAAGAAATAACACTTTTTAACTGTAGGAGGGAATATATTAATCAATCAAAAACATGCTTAAAAGAAGATTTAGCTCAATTCCTAAAGGAGTTTATATTTAGGAATCTATTTAGGGGGGAGTCACATTTTGGGTATGCATGCATTCCCCGTGACTTATGCTAAGAAAACAGCTCAGGCACCTTAGTCTGATTGTATTCCAGTAGTTAATTTAGTGAAAAAATACCACAAATTGCCTACAGTAAAAACAACTGACACATAGCCGTACAGATATATTTTTGTTGGATTTGGCAGTAAACTTAATTTACTATTCCACAGATTTCATGATGAATAAAAAATGTATTTTAGTCACTGAAACCCATGTATTATGTACATATACTATATTCTTTAATATATACTCACAATGGCTGATATGCTATTTCAGGAAGTTAGTTGTAGACCTGCCAGTTGTGTCTTGGTCCAAGGTTTACAAAAATGGCACCTGGCAATTATCATAGCCAGTGCTCATTGTGAATATCAATGTGAAAATGCATGAAAAACCCTTTAGGATGTGCTGCTATCACAAGGAGACAGGAGAAAACACACAACTACACACACACACACGCGCACGCACGCACGCACACACACACACAACACACACACACACACACACACACACACACACACACACACAAACACACACAAACACACACAAACACACACACACACACAGTTTACCCTGGGTTGCAGCAGGTCCTTTGATCATGGTCTTGACAACTGCAGAGTCATGGCTGTTGAGTTCAGGTTCCTCACTCTCCTCACTGCGCAGAGAGACACCATGGAAACACAAATGATATGGAAATCACTTTATATATTTTGTAATTAAATTCATAATTAATCACAGTACACCAGAAACCACAGCCACTGCACATAAAAGGTTACATAAACTCTATCTTCACTGCATAAATTACAAAATACTTACTTATTTGCATCCCACTCATTCAGAGTGATGGGTCACACAACAGCAGGATGTAGATTGTTATTTACAAAAATGTCATCCCCAGCAAAATACCTTTGAGCTCTGTGTACTCATAGCTACTACAACAAAAAAAAGACAAAAAGAAGAGTATAAAAAAAATTAAAAAAACGCTAGCCTAGCGCAATTTTCAAGTTCCTGTCAAAATACAGTAAGACAGACTCCAGACCACCTACCTGCTGACAGAGCTGAGACAAATATGGTACCAACAAAAACACAGAGTGCAGCTACAGCCAGAACAGTACAGTACTCAACTTCATGGTGCACTTCCGACTTAGGAGTACAGTGCGCACAAAAATGTTGCTCGTGTGTCACATTCACGGAAGAACAGAGTCCAGGCCACCAGCCCGATGATGGATAGGTCATGAGTTGGTTTGCACAGCACTAATAATACAGCACACCCATTCAAAACTGATGCCAGAATATCAATTCAAATTATTTAATAGAGAGTAACTGACTACAGTGTTATGAAATATAGCATGGTGTAATGAATATAAGTGCCCCTTCCTGCACTGTAGACAGATGCCAGACTACCAGTAGTAATGATGGAGGGGAGACAAAGTTCTTGTGGTACAGTGCACAGTCTGACTACATTCATTTCACTCCATTCAGTGACTTGTCCATATATTCTTATACAACAACCACTGTATATGCAGTTGTTGCCTCACCTCTTTACATTTTAAATGTCCCCTCTGAATGCACAACATATGGGTTTGGACACTTCACTGAGGTTGTGAAGGGACAAACTGAATGGGTCCCCATGACAACATTGGCAGTTCTTTTTCACATGGCCCCAGGAAATAAAACTAAACTTCACATTTGGGTCAAAGGATAAATAATTTTAAGAGACTCTGCACTAAAATTTAGTGGTATTCACATCAAAAGATGCCAGAACACTGATTCAAATGACGAAATAGAGAAAATGACCGCATGGGACCAGTGGTTATTCTAAGCATAATGCTATGCTAGGTCGTCTGTTCATATCTAGTCAACAGTATAGTGGCACAGGGTGATATATTTTGTCTTTAAAGACATGTAAACACACAGTATAATATCTGTGGCATTGTTTTCAGTACTCGCCCAAGGTTTGACAAGCCAAGATCTAAGGCAACACATATTTTCTGAGAACAACATATTCTTTTTCATGGTCAGACATACTCTCTTGGGTCAAAACGTTCTCTTGAAGGGAAAACATCTGAGCAAAATACGTCCTTGTGATGCAAAATTTTCTCTACTTGTTAAAGACGTATTTCATATTGCAACGCTCTTATTAGGAAAAACATTGTGTTGCTATGTGTTAGTTCTTACATTTAGGGTTTTACTGATCAATTATCATCAATATATAACAATTATCCATTAAAGATAACTGGTGAATAAACATCTTAAATCATCAACATTCTTTCACGTAATGCGCCATTATTTACCACACTGATAAAAAAAAATAAAAATTGAAAAAATGAGGCAATATATATGCCTATAACTTTTCAGAAAATATATATTTTCAGAAAAGTTGTCTTGTGTCATTGGAATTAAGTTATTTTGAAAAAAATATGAAACATTTTTGCAGGTTTGTATTGAAGAACAAGACAGGCTTTGAAACTCATTTTCGGATGCCAGAGCTCGTCCAGCTATCGTGGGGGAAAGGAGCAAAATGTCTCTGCTCTTCAATCAAACGTGGCCCCGGGGCCTCAAACTCTCCACTGCCTTTTAAAATGATGCAAAATGAATAACCTCTCTATGAGTAACATCAAGCGTGTGCATTTGCGCAAGTGTGCGTGTGTTTGTAAGTGTGTGTGTGTGTGTGTGTGTTCATCAATGCCAGCTGAGGAGCTTGGGTGGGCCAACAATCTCTCCCCAGACGTATTACACCCACAATGCATAGCTGCTGCTGATGCCAACAGTTGGATCACTGCTGTTTTCTCCTTGTGCTTGGCTGTTAGGGGACTCATGGGAGACAAATGTTATGGCAACTGCAGTCATAGTTACGTCGAGTTGTGCCTGTGAGTGTGAGCAAGAAAGACAGAGAGAAAGAGAAGAACCGACAGAGAGATATAGACTATGAGACGTAAATAGGCAGATAGAGACACAGAGAGAGATATAGGAAGAATGTCACACTTGTGTGTACTGGCTTCACTTCAGTCGATGCTCAGTGTTTCAGCTGCCCTCCCTGCCTCTGCTCTGACATTCCTTTAGCACACAATTCATTTGAACACACGAAACATCCATAACATGAAATGGTCCCTACAGAGCAGGGGGTTCACTTGGTTTACCACCCAGGACTACCTCTAAAATCATTGGTTCAAACTCTCTGAATAAGTGCTCAACTATGTAGCTGTGTAATTGCACAACTCACAAGGAAAGGAGAGGGGAGGAGACTTTAAATTTACCTAAAGACATAGACAGCATTGACGGGGGAAGAGAAGAGAGGGTCTCCCTCTTCTGTGGCAGACTGATGCCAAGACACCCTTTGGCGTGAGAAGAAAAACAACACAGACAGGCTTAGACACTGAGACATTAACGCAAATTAACAGAGATAGTTGGTTAGATGGCTGCTGATGCTATTCCCACCCTTGTCACATTTGGATGTAACATTTAATAGTTGTTACACAGACGATAGCACTCTGAAAATGACTCTCAAACGAATGGATAAAATGGTTATAAAAGTCAGCAGATTTAATTTACACACTGTTAAACACTAGACACAAACTACAGTGCAATGACAATCATTGTGATAAATGTACCCAGTGCACTGATGTGTTAGCCTTGATTCTGGCTAATCAGCCTATAGTTGGTACAGTCATAATCTAAGTACTCTCTATAGGAAAGAGACTGTCAGACTGTGGAATATCTCTCTTCATTCTTATTATCAGTTTATCATTTTGTCCGCCATGTAAGGGGGTGGGGGGGCGGGGGGTGTTCGCGGGTGGTGCAAACTGACTTCTTATATCTACAGCCAGAGACAACACTGAATGAGTATAGACAGTAGGCAATTAAATTTGCATCTGGACTATTGTCCTTTCATGTGCTCCAATTCTTCAATATTTATACCTGCTTGTAAATGTAAGTGAAATGAGTATCCGATCTAAATCTGATTAACTCTATAAGTTAATTCTAAAATCAACTGGTGTGATTAACTTCATAGATCACTGTGTGATGCTGTAAAGAGATAAAAGGTAGGTAAATTAAGCACATAAATGAGGAGGCTTTCTGGCTAATCAGCCAAACTAAATTCACTGTTTTCTAAATTCGCTCTTAAAGAGCATCAGCTCTTATCAAGTAGAATGTGTCCTGTAAGAAAGAGGACAGACCTCATCCTCATCATACTTTTAGGCTATTAAACTCTGTGAGACTAAAGGCTGTAGCGCCATCTATTCAAATTATCCCTGCAAACAAGCTAAGAACATTCATTCACATTAACTATTGTAACTGGCTAACAACAGGTGACAAATAGAGCAGGAAATAAGATGGTCCCCAGTCCTTCATTCATTAGAGGCAATTACAGTGCGGCTCGTTAATATTCTCCACCAATCAGGCCAATTACACAGCAACTTAATTGTATTCTGCAAGACTTTGATTGGTTGATAAATGGTGAGTCCCGCTGTTTTGATTCAATAGTAGCCAGTTAGAGTGCTGACCATCTGGACATACTGGGCCACATATAAACCTTGTTAACTGGAGGGATAATTAAAGAGGGACTGGAGGAAGGAGGGAGAGAGGAATACATTTATTTTCTTTTTATCTGTCTCTCTCTCCTGTTCTGTCTTTATATTCTCTCTTTCACATATTTACATTAAGTGCATCCTTGAATTTTCCTCTTACGTACTGCATCACTACACAGTCAGTGCCCTGGTTGGCATCTCTGTTGCTGTCTCTCTGTTTGACTTATCTATTTCACGGTCTATTTTCAGCACTACATGCTGCCTAATAATGAGACTTCTTGTTTGCTGGTATTAAGCGATAATGAGGAAAAACCTCAAAATCTCAGTCGCCCAACTGTTTACACATGTAAAGTAACCCCATGTGTACTGTAGCTTCAACAAGAACTTGTGTTATGCATCTCATAACTGTGTTGGTTTCGTTTGAACATAGAACAAATGGTCCATTAACATAGCTGACTGCTGTCCAGCAGCTTTCTCCACCACACAACAGATGGTCTATAATTTAGCACTGTGATATTTTTTGGATCAAATTCAATCATCACGGACTATACCATCCATGCATGTGCATTCACTCACACGTAATGACAAGGACACCCATCCATACAGTCGCCTACTCATACTCAGTCTCTCACACACGCACACACGCTTTTCATACTTCATGGTTTAAATGTGTACGGTTGTGTCCACTAGCCAATGACGGATCTCTGTGAGATGCTGCCAAGCTGTTACACAGTGACCACAGAATGTCATAGTTGGTATGAGTTGTAACGACACAGACATATGGACCGTGTCTTTTGGTGCTGGCATGGTCTGAACAAACATGGCTTTTTAACTGGCATGTTCAGTGGACACAAGGGCCTTGTTTACATTGTGGATTAAAAATGTTTTTACTTCTAATATTTAAAAAAATATTAACTGGACTACCAAAATAATTTTACGATTTTACGAAGAATAAACTACCTGCCCCTCCTCTGTGGCCCATGGGTACAACAAATGAAACATATTTTTCAATCCTAAAGTCGTCTTCTGTGTAGGTTTGCTTATTTGCTTCTGCTATCAGGGATTTAGTTGATGATCATTATGACTGACAAGCTGCATGCATCACAAAACATTGATACGTACAGTGAAAGAGCCCGCACATATTATATCTCATTAAACTGCATGATGATATCACTCTTTGCTGGATCCAGACCTGGACAAAACTGTGTTTAAAATGTTTAAAGGATATAAAAAAATAACAATAATCAAGATCAATGCTTGAGTTGAACACTGTTTTCTTTCTTGTTTTTTTTTTAAACCAATGCCTTCAACTTGAAATAGTGTAAAACAAAAATTTTCAAGCAATCAAGACCATTTTCAGTAAAAGCATGTTTTGTCCAGCTCTGCCCGGTCTACCTCTTGTTCTTGGGCAGGTGCAGCTCACTGACGCTACGACGCTTCTTCTTTTTCTTCAGGCAAAGAGGCAAAGCTTGAATGACTGGAGTGATAAGCAGAGCGTCCAATAAGGACTGAGATGCTGCTTTCTCAGGAGGCCTAGGATTGTTCGGATAAGTTGTTCTGAACAGAAAAGGCAGAAGATGATTCCAGGAGGAAAATTGTGAGACATTATAAAAAGGACACAGAAAAAAAAAGAGAATAAGATTTCAGGAGTAGTCACTTAAAAGTCTGAAGGAATAGGTCAGAGCACACTCAAATAGCTAAATGATAGGGTTCACTCCATTTACCTTGCCTGCACTGGACTACGGCACTTAGTGTGTGTCTGTCGCATGGGCTGTTTGAGTGCACTATGGGTGAGGGGAGGGGGTGGGGGGGCCGCTCTGGGCAAGAAGTCTAGAGGACTTGACAGGAGCTCTCTCCTGTTTACAAATACACACACAGAGGTTTTTGTTACATGGACAATTCCGTATTAGGGATTTTCACTTGCTCTACAAAGAGACAGAGTGAGAGTGAATTTCAAAACATAAAAATATATTTTGAGCCATACAACACATATTTCACATCAAAGACTGAATACACAAACAACAAACTGAGCCAAGCATCGGCAGAAGGTGGCGTGTACACATAGTTCAGGACGAGTATTATAACAAGACTAGGTCGAAATATAATATATTGCTGGACTGTGGTGTACGCTATTTGCTTTCTGCCTAGTGTCAACCAGTTTGAGCCTTTTATCCATTTGCTTCTCTCCTAGTCTCTGTGCTCACATAAACAGTATTTTAATGCAGCTGAATTCCCATTAAAGCTGTTCTCCTTTAAATGTGTTTCTGTTACTGTTGTCAGACAATAGAACAAGTATGAAATAGTGACTGATATGCAGCCTATTAAGACGACATGTTAACCAGTGGTCACCTGCAAGACATTTCAAAGCTGCTGCTCACACAGAGTTTTGTGTCGTGTGATAAAAGCCCACTAGACGTAAAATAAAGGCAAAGACTGTGCTGTCATTTCGGCTATATTTACTTGTAATTGCATCAATCAGCATTTGGCTGACCAATGGTGTAACTTCATCACTCAAATCTAGCTGTCAGCCAGTCAGACAGTCACGGACATTTGTGTTTATAGGGCTGGCCCCAATGTTGCTGCCCAGTCCAGTCCAGCCAATCAAACAGTCCTCTAACTCCCTTAGCTATCTGACCAGCAACCCTCACTCTATTCCTCACAGCTTTTGTGTGTTTCCACTGGGCATGGGACTCCACAACCCAGTTCAACTACAACTAGTTGCATGAGATAAAAACCCAAATAAGTCCTGAATTGACCTGTTACTCCAATGTCTTACCTCTTGGCCACCATTCCCTGGCAAAGGTGGTTCATTCTGACAACACCAAAGGGAATGACACACACACACACACACACACACACACACACACACACACACACACACACACACACACACACACACACACACACACACACACGTAGAGGCCCACATACAGTAAGACAATGGCAGAAGACAGCACCAGATGGTTTGTGATATTAAATGTCTCCATAGAAAATATTGAAAAAAAAAAACAAACACAGCAAAGTATGGCAGCTTCGCATTGTTCCTATTAATAGTGAAAGGAAGGTGAACTGATTTGAAAATCATTATAACCTTGTACCTGACTGGTTTGGTAGAGTAGAGCGCATGATGACGTGCTGATATATGAGATAAATGAGTATTGACTTGGACTGGGAAACTGAGAAGACAAAAGAGAGGAAAAACTGCACAGACTGGAGAAAATGTTTAAACAATTAAAGTAAATGATCAGTCACCGAAAAGTTTTCTTCATGTGCATCAAATATTAGAAATGTGGCGCAGCACCTGTGTTGAGGTGAAAGTCGAAACTGACTTTGTGCTGCCCTCAGACATGCAGCAGCAGGATTATCTAATTTATGGTTGTCATCATCACGGCCAGTCAAACAGTTCATGGACTCAAACTTTTCCAAATCTGTGCTGCCATCTAGTGGTGTCACATGGGAACTGCTAGACCAAGGCAAAAAAAATTTTAAAATAAAGACAGTGATCATTCTGATTTCAATCAAAGCCTTTTCTAGTATTAAACCTTTTACGTATTTTAAGGTAATACTTTGAGCTTTCACAACACAAACGCTATTTACCTTTCAGCAGGTAGCAGTTGGAAGCTTGGTTGAGCTGAAAGAGTAACATCTGAGGTACATGGTCTACAGACACGGACTGGGTCAGAAGAGGCCTCTGGTGCTTGGTTTTGTGCTGGTAAAGTACTGCTACCACATGAGGAATGTACTCCTACTGTTTGGGCAGGCAATAAACTAAAAACAGGCAGACACGATGCTGGAGTATGGCTACAAACAGGATTTGGCCCAAGAAAAGAATGGGGCATGCTATCTGGCAAAAACACAGCATCAAGAGAAGTGTCATTTGACTTTTGGGCATCTGAAAAGGTGTAATGATGGGTATGAGATGATGACATCTGGTTTAGAGCTGAGCCATTGCATGTTAAAGGTACCAGCATTGGCGCTAATGAATAGTTCATATTAGAGAAATGGGTTGGGTGTATTTGACGAAACGTGTCAACAGAGCTTGAATACGATAATGGGATGGCAACTAGACGAAGGTGTGACGCGGATGATATGTTGTTGTCTTGATTTGGGGTTTTTAAGAGGCCGTCAGGATTGGAAATAAGGACATCATGTTGGATTATAGCATCCTTCTCTGGCCACTGCTGATTGGCTGATGAGCCTGTCGCCTGTAGCTGTGGTTGGTCATTGTGAGCAGATGTGGGAGTGGTCTCTGCATCACTCAGGGCGCTGAACGTTGTGAGTAAACCACCTGCTTGCCGTGCTGGAGACCTGTCACTGGCAAATATCAGATAGCAGAGAACAATGTTATTGTGTTCACAATGTTTCATTTTTGATGTATTTTGAAGTTTGAGTTGGTTTTAGTCGAGTCACAGGAAGTGTGAAAAATATCATTAAAATGCACTTGAAATGTGAAATCAGCATTATAGGTGAGAAAAGGTCAGTTAGTTCCTGTGATTAAACAAAAGGGCTTTATGTGATTGTTTTCTTTAAAAGTGACTACTACTATGTCCAAGAGACAATTCAAAGTGACAGGTGAAGAGGGGGGAAAAGTGTCACAGGCTTAGGTGATGATTTATACCTGACCTTCCCACTGTTTGTCTCAGAGTCAGTGAGATAACTGGAAGAGGAAAGAGTGAAGGAACTAAGGAAGTAGGGGAGAAAGGAAGGAAAGAATCAAGGAAGGGGACACCAGAAAAAAGAGAAAAGGAAACAAGAAAAAAACTTAATCATTTTATTCGCTACAATATAGAATGCTTTTTCAAACTCAAAACACAGAAAAGAAATGTCAGCCTCTAGAGTTCCAGATGTTTTAAAATGCAACACTGTTAGACTCTACAAAGAAGAAACTCATTGAAGTTCGCAAAATCTGCATGAAGTAAACATGGGGATCAAATAAATGTAAAGGCACTGGAGAAATATTTTACACAGTAAAGGCGTCAAATCATTTCTCTGCATTACAAGTCATTCATCGCATTTATACAGTCGCTCTGCAAACCATCAAAGCTCAACAAACTGCTCACCAAAAAGAGCCTTCCTTACTTGCATAAACCTTATACCATACCAAGTTAGAGTGTTACATCCCAGCAGCATAGCATATAAGCCACTGCTTTATATATACTGTACATACATGCATGACAAGTTGAAATCTCTTCCACTTTTTCAGACATGGATTTTTTTCCCCCCGTTATTTCAAGATACTGTGTTAGTTCCAGTGCTAGCAAATATAACAGATGTAAACAAGCCATTAAAGCTTTTAAACAATTGTCCTCTGTAACATACATTTATTCAACAGTCCAATTAACATAAAGGAACATACATAACTGTCTGTCTAATGCACTCTATTGCTACTGTCAGTGATGTCAGAAATAAACTCCTTCCTCCAAATCACACTCCTCCCCCTTATGTCATATCTACATTACAGTGGCACTGAGGACAATGAGGGGCAGACAACCCTGTAGTTACTGTATGTGGTGCATTTGTGAAGTCCTTTAATATGCATTTTTATGATTTACTGAACGCAGACCTTAAAGGTAGGGTGTATGTTTTGTCTATCTATAAATATGAATTTCCATCTATCATTTTCATGTTCTATGTTTCAAAATGAACGCAAACTGAATGATTCATAACATGTCGTCAATGCAACTTTCAGTAGGGCGACTCGGCTGCTGTCTTCCTCTTCCCATTACATGTGTATAGGTACTGTAGTGAAGACTGAGTGGGGCATAGATGTGGATTGACAGCTGTATATCTGACTGAGCATGTTCAGACATCATATCAGACTTCATTAGAGCCGTCATGAATTTATGCTCTTTATGAACACTCTGTAATTCTTGTCTCCCATCACCATCATGTTTTGGTGATTATTAGTATGAATATAGTATCTTATCATTAAAATCACTGACGACAAGTATACACAAAAAGTGGCATACACATGCACTTTACTCAAACTTGAAATGTAAGTATAATGAGGTGAAAGTAGACACACACATAAAAGTGTGTATTTAGGCATCTACATGTTTAGGGTTGGAATCAATGGAGTGGGCCCATCACATAAGCAACGCTTAAATAAAGGTCTGAATGAAGCTGGCACAATGCAGGCACATGATGTGACAGTGATTGACCACACACACACACACACACACACACACACACACACGCACACGCACACGTACACACACACACACACACACACACACACACACACACACACACACACACTCTCTAACAATTCCTTTACAAGCTCCAATTGCACTATTCCTTCTTTTACTTCCTATATTCCCATTATTCTACAAGCTTGTATCGCTGCAACAGTCCAATGAATTAACAACAATCAATAGCAGTCAAACTGATATAGTGTACACATACACAGGTAGACGGACGCATACAGAGACACACACAGTCTACTGGACATTGAGGGCGCGAGCAGACACCCCGTGGTGCCAGTCTCTCAGCTCGTTGTACTTAGGGCCAATCACCATCCGAGTGGTGGTCTTGTTCACTCTGCCATCCACGTCACAAGAGTAAGAGGAGATAGAAAGAAGAGAAAAACACACCAAAGGAGAGAGAAAAGAAGGATTTAAGAAACGTAGCTGCCCTGCGATGTGCGATGAGACACACTGAAAGCTGAGCCACAAGGAAAGCTTGATGATAC
The DNA here is from genome assembly GCF_021018895.1 of Seriola aureovittata. Taxonomy (NCBI): domain Eukaryota; kingdom Metazoa; phylum Chordata; class Actinopteri; order Carangiformes; family Carangidae; genus Seriola; species Seriola aureovittata. The sequence continues at coordinate 16,545,960 of NC_079368.1, forward strand.
AGAAGCAGCTGTTACCACAAACAAAAAGCTGATGATACACAGGAAACATACAGATGTAGTGGTTATGGGCAGTATTGCTGTCATCATCATAATATAAAATGACAGAAATCAATGGAAAGAAAGAACAAAAGTGAGCTGTAAGGATTATCCAGAAAACAGTTCACTTGTCATTTCCAGTGTCCAAAGAGTCCGTCTTCATTTGTCAACACGCTGCCCATGAATCGTGGTCAGTATGGACTCAAGTTATGAATTAATTTAACCACAACGCTACACAACAACACCCACAGTCAGCAGGGAATGTCTGCATGTTCACCTGAGCTGTCACAGACACACGGTTAACACATGTACCGCCACAAACCACCCAGAGCAATGGACAGCCAATGGATCACATCACACTCAGAACGAGACCACAGTAAAGCCATGATTGTCAACAACGCAACCACAGGTTAAACAACATGCAACACTGCAATGCTGTCACATCCGACGACCAAATGCACAAACAACCACGGGCAGCACACAAACCATCACAAATGGCTATGCTTTGATCGATGAGCACAGATGGATGCACTTTCAGAGCCTGGCATGATGCTATTTAAAATCAACCTTCAGCAATCTGAGAGGAATTTAATCAAAATTGCTTTCTGATCTTTTGAAGCTACTGAGAATCGACATACTGTACAGCACACATTGGTCTGGCTTTTGACTTAATGGATCAAATGTGATCCTCCCTCTGCTGTCTAGACAGGAAGAGCCCACACAGCATCAATACATTTGCCAGAACAGTGCAACAGAGATTTTGAGTCAGATTTTTTGCTACTGCATAAATGTAGATGTTACTGTTTATGTTAGAGACACCCAGCTGAGCAGGTTAAATGAAAGAAGAGTTTGAAAATCAACTGAAAAGATGAAATTTTCTGGAATATGTATTGTTACTCCAACAACACAATTAGTCATACAAACCACAACAAGAAAAACGGAGACTAGAGTTATTAAAACCACAATCTTCAATGCGTCAGCATTTTCTTTGCCAAGCACTTACTTTGTCTTCTTGGCTTTGTCAGCTTCCTCATCTTGAGCTACAAGGGAAAGAATGGAAACATTAATGAGTGCACACTAAAAAATGTTGCGGTCTTTATCTTCTACAAAAATTCTGTTTGATTTTGAAACATATCAAAAATATATATATTAGCATCATGATTTAGATATGTTTTTGTGCCTATGTATGCAAGATCCACTGTACTCAGATGTGTGATCACTAGCTCAGGTGCACTAACAACAACAGGTAATGATGAGGTTCACGTAATGACTCTGCATGCACTTCAGTCAGTCAGTAATGTACCGTGCTCGGTGCCAGTGATCTGAGCCAGAATCTTGAATGATCTGGACTGGGTGGTGCCAGTGCGGGGGCGCCAGTCCTCTGTGTCCTCCGTTATGCGCTTCCTGCTGGCATCAGCATGAGTGGGCACATGGTAAAAATGGATGTCTGTGTCCACAACGTGTTTCCTGGGAACTCTGGGAGAACAGGGCAGAACAGGATGGATGAGATCAGAAAATATGCTTTTAATTTTACATACTGCCTCTCATATATCTATCAAAGCAACAGAGATGAAGACTGATGTCATTTCCTCTGGGGTATTATAAGCTATTAAAGTGAAATGTATAACTTTTAATTCGGCAGGAAGCTATAAAACATTTCATACTCCTTAGTACTCGAAACTTTGTACTATAAGTAGGTCATAAGTGGCTCTGTCAACCGCAGTGTGTTATGAGCCAAAGCCATGTAAAGTTTTCTTTCAGGAGGTTACTTTCAATCGGAAAGTTTAAATTCATTTACAGTACAGGTATTGACATTATTGTTTCTTCAGTCGGAGGAATCTGATTAAATTGTTGGATGATTACAGGTTATATGAGATGGCAAGGTGACACATAAAAAATAATATAGAGGGGGAAATAATAATAGAATTTGTGCTTATTAGACAAGAACAAGGGGGAAAAAAATCATACCACACTTTGTTAAATGTTTTTGGTGTCTAGATCTACCAATGTGATACCTTGGTGGCTGGGGTTTTCTTGAAAACCAATGGCAGAGAAAGACAGGGCAGAAGAAAACAGAAACAGACAAAATAAAGCCAGTGGAAAACGAAACAGCAATATTCATAACAATCATAAGGGCACAACAGAATCATGTGAAAAGACTTACTTCAAAATACTTTGAGGTCCACTAAAGGGAAGGTAAAGTAAGACAAGACAGACAGAGAAGAGACAGAAATGTGAAGAATTGATGAACTTGTAAAGAATTAATTAAAAGAAATATAAAGAATTAAAGATAAGTAGAAAATCAATGGAGGAAAATAGAAAACATGAACTTATGGACCACAACTACTAGTGCATGCATAACACTGAGCCAAAATATCCACGGAGACATTTAATTGCATCCATAAGATGAAAGGTAAATTATCAAAAGAAAAGGTCAGTTCTATTTTCAACCACATGGTGGTGCTGTTGACTCATCTGTAATTCCATAGAGGTGGAGTCATTCATCATCTGGACACTTTTATGTTTTTATTCAAATGACGCTGAAAAACACGCACTTTTGTTTTTATGAGTGCGCAGCATAGTTATGATGCAACATGTGTGGCTTGTGTTTGTGTGAATTCATGAGGAGTAATATGCGTGTGTAGCCACAACCTTTCTTGGCAACAGGGTGCTGACAGGGCTGTTATTAATTGGCTGTCAATAAATCAATTCCAAGACAAATACACACACACATAAACATAGACATACATACACACACAAGAGCATTGATGACTTTCCTGGCACTGCTGTCAATAAATCACCTATAAATAAACACACCCACCAATACACTCACCTAGCACATTGAATGTAGTGATTTATGAGTCTCTTTCAACACATTCTTGTCACAGCAGCAGATATGTCGGTGTGGGAGTGTTGACAGCTCTATGTGAAACTGCTCACACACTTACAGTTACAGTACAGTTAGTTACTGGAAGTGTCTCACACAATGTAGTCTGTGTGTGTGTGTGTGTGTGTGTACGTGTGTGTGTATAATGTGTGTGTACAATATCAGTGTTTGTGATTTATGGCTGAGGTAAAAATATACTGTCGCCTCAGCATATTGAATCACATGCAAAGGTTGGGTTCATTTTAATTAGTTGAATGCATGTGTGTTACCACTTAAAACTGGCTTTAATACCTGAGTGGGAAACCCTCATGTAATGTGCCAAAATATGAAATGTTTCATACACAAAAGCTATTTCTGTAGTAAACTAATAAGCAAATGCATGCAAATGTCATGACACAGTATTCACACAAAGAAGCACACATAGAGGTAAAAAGGAGAACAGGCGTAATTTGACATGCTTCAGACACTAACTTTGTGACTGGAGGATGTGCTGCAGTCTGCAAAGCAGAAAAACAAAGTTTGAAAGGAAGAGAGAAAGACAGGGAAAACTGACATCCATATGTCCCAATTCTCGCCATTGTATTCAAAAATCCCCTCTGAAACGAACCACACAGCACATTTACAACATGCAAACAAGAAAGCAAGACGCAAGGATGGACACGTGCTGTCTCATAGTATCAGTCTGTATGCATCTCAGCATCAGAACAAAATAGAGATTCACTAATGCTGAAAGAAACACCTGTTGATAAGTATACAGAGAGAGAATAATTCTGTATCACACGTCCTGAAAGTGCTTTCTCAAAAAGAGCCACTACAACTGATGACAATTTACAGAATCATATCCATTACTACTGTATATATTGATCATCAGTGACAGTGCATCTGTATGCTTACCTCTACTGTGGATGACCAAAATAACTATTGTAATACTTGAACTGTCTATCATTTGGAATAAAATGAGGATGAAAAAAGCTAACCACGACATTCATATAGAAATGTTGATGTGAAAAGAAGCAAAAGACAATGAGGAAGATCAAGCTTTAATAAAGTGTGTTAATAAATGTCATCTGTGATACTTGGAGAAGACTATGTACCCAACTGAAATTCAGCTCGAGTGTTTGTGCGTGTGTGAATGACTGCATGGTGTAAGATTATATTGTGCAGATCGCTGGTGACCGCTAAGTCTCACAGAAAGAGAAATCACTGATCCTTTTGTTGGTGTGTAATAAAAGAGAGAGTGAAAACATGAAATGAAATGACGTGAGAAATTATGAGTCAGAAAAGGAGTATATTCAGTCCATTTGGCATTTTAAAAACATCCACATATACCCGGTAGTTTTAGGATAAATCACTAAAAGAATGAATAAAAAAGTGGAGAAAAACGGCTTGATGACGGTGTGCTAGTCTGTGAAGGGCACCAGTGAATTTGTAAATCTACATGGATTCAAGGCTGAATCCTTTACTGACTGACTGATTTTCGAGAAGAGCAGAGAGACTACCACACAGCTTGAGTTACCAATGCAGGCTATATATACACAGCTTAGTCATAGCATCATTGCATAGTTATACTCACTATGCCTCTGGAGAGAGAGGAGGTGGGGTTGTGACAAAAACAGAGGGGGGGGGGGGTGATGCTGGGAATTATGTTGAGAGAGACAGGAACAGGCAGCTTGGATGTGAAGTGTGGCGGGGGAAAATTGAATGTGATGTATGAATAGATATATAGAAAGAAAAGGAGGAGAGATGGAGGCAAAGAGGGCGAACATAATAGTAATTCACTCAATGAGGGTTCTCTTCAAATGCTGGTGACGAGTAATATAGTTGAAATGTGGGGCTGTCCTCAGACACTCAACCACAATTCATAATATAGAATCACAGTGGAGATCTCCACTTTCCCATAGAAGAGCAAAGATGTGTCTTCATAAAATATCATGAATGATTCAGGATAAAATGAAAGCAAAGAAATAGAAAGAACAACCACAAGTAAATGGGAAAGAGAGTGCATTTCAATAGCTTCACCATATAACCACCACGCTAGGGATATTTTATTTGTCCATACAAATTACTTATGAGTTTTAGTTCTACATCCATCTTAAAGTTGAACATTAACTGTGTTAAATTCCTCACTTTCAAGATTTTAACCACAAACAACTCATGGTTATGTTTTACAGCCTTTTTTTTGCATTATTTTAAGAGGACTCCAAAAGCTCATTTAGAGTCCATCAGTTCTGATGTTTTCCATCACAAGAAAACAGATTTCACATGTCTTTCAGTACGGATCTTCAGCCCAAAGTTGCTCCAGTAAACAAATAACCCATTTTAATTTGCTTACATATCAGTGTTTCCACACTGGTAGTTTAAGTTATCTAACATGACACATTACACAAATAACTGAGACTCTGGCTACATATTTTTAAAAAATGTCAAACCAAACCAGCAGCACAGTGCCAAGCTGAGACTGTCACATTTCAACACTATAATAAAAAAGATTCACAAACTGAGGCAACATAGTCAGGCCTGGCTTGTTAACTAAAACCATCGATCTCAATATTGTGTTTGGAGTATAGTATTTCGCTTTGGTAACTCCACCAAGAAGGTTTCGTTTTCATGTCTATTTGTTGATTGATTTGTTTGATTTATTTGATTGTTTGTTTGTCGACAGAATTAAGCGAAAAGTACTGAACTAATTTTCACCAAACTTGGTGGAGGGACGGGACATGGGTCGGGGAAAACGGAATTCAATTAATTCAAGTGCCAATTTGGGGCTGACCCAGGATTTTTTTTTGTCACTTTCCTTCACATTGTGAGATAGGGCATTTTTGTATATATTTAGATGAAATGTATGGATCTTGATGCAGAACATCAGACATATTTATGGTGTTGAGATCATTCATCATTCATGCAGTTTGGTACAGATCCAGATAATAATCCAGATCTGGTGGAAGAAAATTCTGAATCCACATTATGCACAGAGTTGTACTTGTTATTAATAGTAAGTAACAGTGCATATGGCACCAGCAGCATTTAGGAATGCAGTATTTCATTCAACATAGCAATGTTGAATACAGCTGTAGAGCTGTATGAATTGAATAAGGCTGATGTCATCATTTCACACAACAGGTAATAAAACCATGCAGCTGTCTTGCATAAGGATTAAAGACAATAAATAAATAAAGCTATACTTGACAACAAAAGTCATGTAGGATTGTTTGGCCTTGGCGGAGGTATGCGCTCTACTGAGTGCCATTCTAGTTTTTTAATGTTTTTCTCAGAACAAAACACCAACAGACATTTGAGCCTGATTTAATGATGTGGAAGAACTTTGAAAATCACTGCCAAGATTTCAAAATTTTAAGTTGGAGTCTGGAAAGCCGGATGAGGGCCTGTGTGGAATAAACAATTTTCAGTCAGGAACATAAACTTTGAAATAGGCTTGGCAAAACACCATGTTTGTAAATCATTACAGAAGTGGATTTTTTTGTAACAAAATACTTGTCTAACTAAGTGCAGACTTCAAAACTTAACACTGGTGTCATAAATTTTCATCTTCTGTTTCTCACAAACAAATGGTGTGGCTACTGATATTTCAAAATGCCTTTTAATATTTCTAAAACTGCATGAATCTGTGAGGGAATCAGTAACAGACAGTAAAATGATAAAGTAGATGTTTGACATGTCAATGATCCTACATCCCATTTGACAGCTTGAACAGAACCGAGACAAAGACAGTTGGAGATAGGAACCAAGAATTGATTCAGTTGATAGGCTGGAGAGACCGCCACTCACCCATTAAACTGCAGTGGCAAGGCTCCACCCTGACTCTCCAATAGGCCCCGCCTCTGCCCCATGGCCACCTCACAGGCGTTCTCAGTGGAGTATAGGTTGATTGGTGTGTTATACACTGATGGCTGAGGTGGAACGAGGCCAGGGGAGGAGGAGGAGGAAGAGGATGGGTAAGAGACAGGAGGTGGAGGAGGAGGAGGACTGGTGTGGGAGGACGCAGGAGTGAAGGCAGAGGATGGGGATGGGATGAAAGCAGTAAATGGTGATTGTGATGGAGTGTAGTCGCTCTCTGATCCGCAGCCCCCGTAAGGTCTGGGGGCTTTATTGTAGGGGGCGGAGGAGGGACTGGAGGACTGAGGGTGGGGATAGGGTGGAGGAGGGGGGTGGGTGAGAGCCACTGGTTTTATGATGTCTGATCTGTCGTCCTACCGGCATGAGAGAAGAGCATGCACATACACACAAAAATAAATCACATCACAGCACACACTATACTGATGCCTCCCAGGTTATGATTTATGGATGTGTTTGTCCAAATGATAAAGTCTGATTTCATTTAAAAATAGCTGGAAAAATCTAAACATGTTGAGTCCCTGTATATTTTACAATTTAGTTCCTGAATTTCTTTGACAAGAGACGCATCAGTATAACCTTCATTTACAATGAAACACAAATGTAGCAAAGACAGAAAAACATAATAAATCAAGACAAAGGTGTTTTTCATGCAACAAAAAGTGTGTATGGCACCGTTTCAGAAGGGTGTAGTAACTAAAGAAAAGTATTCAAAAGGACTTAGAACATACCCCAGGTGAATTACTTTTTTTGTTGCTGTCATATTGAATTTTTCAATAATTCAATTGCTTTCATATGATGAGTATCTATTTCCTGTTCCATAGTTACTTCATAAAGTAGATGGTTGATTACCAAGGGAAACTTATATCTACAGGAAAATAAAATCTACATTCAAAGCAATACAAATAAATTATTTTGGAATAATGAAGTGACCTTAGTATGACAATTTGTCACAATAAGCTATATAAAGTATAGATTTAACATATAATATCTTAAAATATATACAGTTCATTCAGAAAGTGTTCATCCCTTTCATTTTGTTATGTTGCAGCATTATGCTAAAATAAAAATAAAAACTTTTTTCCCTCATCAATCTATACTCAATACACCACAATGACAACAACAGTGAAAACAACAAACACATTATTTATTTAAAAGGAAAAACTGAAATATCACATAGACAAAAGTATTCAGACCCTTTGCTATGACACTTGAACTTTAGCTCAGGTGCCTCCCATTTCTCTTATTCATCCTAGAGATGTTGGTGATGGCGACGATGATGGTGACCATGAACCCGATGGTCACCATCCAGCAAAAAAGCACCTAAAGGACTTTCAGACTGTGAGAAACAAGATTGTCCGGTCTGAAACTGAGATTGAACTGTTTGGTCTCAATTCTAGTGTTTTTAGTAGAATTGGTTGTTCTTCTGGAAGTTTCTCCCATCTCAACACAGGATCTCTGGAGCTCAGCCACAGTGACCATCGGATTCTTAATCAACTCTCTTACTGATTGCTCAGTTTGGCTGGGCAGCCGGCTCTAGGAAGTGATTGGTTGTTTTCGCTCTGATATGCATTGTTAGCTCTGAGGCCTTAAATTTCAAGTGTCATAGCAAAGGGTCTGAATACTTCTGCTAATGTGATATTTCAGTTTTTCCCTTTTAATAAAATTTGCAAAAGTTTCTAAAATTCTGTATTCACTTTGTCATTATGGGGCATTGCGGATTGATGAGGGAGATTTTTTTTAGCATAAGGCTGCAACATAAAATTGAAGGAGTCTGAACACTCTTCTGAATGTTCTGTATATCAAGGCAGAATCTCATTTTCACCTGGTGTACCTCTCCTTAGTTAAACAGTAAACTTCTATGATTTTCTTGCATCTATTAATAGACATGCTGTACACACAGTGTAGAATTTTTTCTTATTTCAGTGACATGCTGTGTTACAGTACCTTTGGTGCCACAGGAGGTGGTTTGGGAACACTGGAGGCCCTGGAAAGAGGGACAAGGAAGGCAGAGAGAAAGTGTATCAGTTATGATTACACAACAGCATTTTATTTTTTCATTTCAACTTTGAAAAATGTCTGGTTTTGATATATGAATATTCAAGCTTATTACAGATTGTGACTGTTAGCCAACACCGTGCGGGTAAAAGTAAACAAGCTCTTCAAAAGTGTTTGCTGATATTTATACAGCCGTTCGAAACCACTAAGTCCACACAGTAAAATTTTTAGATCTTACTGAGGTCGAGAAAAATTGTGGTAATGGTGAATTAAGACTAAACCTGAGCTCTTAGCGTAGAGCCCAACATGGAGAGGTTTCTGTCATCAGCTTTGACAGAATCCAAAAGAGTCTTACCGTTGCTGTGTCAAACTATGAAACTTGAGTTGCTGGACCTGAAAATTGTGGTCTCTTTCAGTGTATGTGTGCTTTTGAAGCCAGCTGCTTTTAGTATAAAAAGCCCAGTATCAATCTGATACTCTTGGTGTTTGATACTCTTAATGCCACTTTGAGCCATGAGCTCCCCAAAAGGTCATCTGAGGAACATGCCTGTAACTATCCACACTCTGAAATGTACTCAGAAGTGGATTAGCACTTCCTCCTAATATCAATTTTACTGAGATCATTTTTCTTCTGTCAACAGAAGTGCTTTTAATTGCTCTGCATGGTTCAAGATGATACTGATGCAATAGGACAGCACTTTATTGATGCAAAATGAACTGAAATACCGTAATCAATTTTACAACAGCGAAGGATCAGCAAACTTATATTAACTAATCAAAAGAGTGAATTTCCCCAATAACAACAGTAAACAGTTAAACGTGTGAGATGAATGTAACTCAAATGGTTGTTCAGTGTATCACCACTTGATTGAGCATGATATGAAGGGAAAAATGCATTTGTTAACACAAATTAAAGGTTAAGTAAACTTTGCAGCAACTGAAGATGTGTCAATATCAGCAGCCCCACATTCCTTTCAGAGCAGCTCTTCAACACACTTCCTCAGGGAGGTTCATGTCCTTCACCTCAGTAAATTCTAGCCGACAGCCTTGCAGTAGCTAGTAACACATCAGTGTACAGATACCGCTACTCTAACTTGGTGCGCCAGATGGTTTGTTCCACAACCATCCACAACATTCCCAGATGGTTTGTTCCACAAAACCATCTGGGAAAGCTTCACTGGAAACTGTTTAGGAAAGGGCAGATGCTTTCAAAAAACACTTGGCATGTGATTGGATGAACCATCATTCATCACGTAGTAGGAGAACGCCGAAAAGGAGACACAACAAGCTGCAGTTGGAGCTTTGAAAGCTAGTTAGCATGACGGCAGATAACGCCACGAATACCGAAACAATCGCTTTGCCATCGCTGCTGGTAGTTCCTCTCCCTCAAAGGACACCGACTGGTCGAAACCACAGTAGTTTGGCCACAAGCAAATAGTTAGATTGTCGTCTCTGAGAAAATCCAGTCTCGCAAGGTTATCGCTACGTATACGCTAGTCCTTTTCCTCTCTGCCCCTTGTTCCCAACTAGTTTTGGTTTGCCAACAGCATGTGTCGTGGTCCTTTGTGTGAGATGTGAAGGTCTGAAATTTTACTAACACCTGTAACAAAAATGGTTTCGTGAACCCCTCTGAACAAGTGCTGAAGTGTAAAACAAAATTTTGATATGACTTCACATCACCCTTTTTGTCTCAGTAAGACCAGGGCAGCAGTACATCTGACCGGTAAGTTTCCATGGACACACTATTGTAAATAGTCCAACAAATCAACAAGTACCTAGACATCAAAGCTGATCCGAGGGCAGCAATGATCTCACTTGTGCAGCCAAAGGCACTGAAATGAGGCACCTAGAGTAGGAAGGAAAACGCCAGGGTATGAAGTAGGTATTTCAGATACGTCACCGTCATCCCTGTGTGCTGTAGCCTCGATTACACTGCAGCTATAACTGGAAACACCAACATGGAAATGTGTTGGGGTCATATGGTAAGAGTCAGAAAAAAAGATGCCTGCTGGAAAGTGAACGAGAAACAGAGCTTAATTTAATTCAGACGCTTTTAAACCTTTTCTTTGGGGATTCAAAGGCAATTTCAGGATTCTAAACAAGGAACCTATTGTTTTTATTAAGACACCTTTATGTTACTTGTAACTGGCATGACCTTGGGAAAACTTGAGATGATGAGAGATGTACTGTGACTATCCAGGTTGATCTTCCTGAAACATAAGTAGCTGTCGGTGTCAAATGAGCCTTAGAAGTGTTTTGAAAATGTGTTTATGCTGCATTGGTTTATACTGCACACATTAACAGAGCAATAACCAAATAATTATATCTGATTTTGTTTTCTTTTGTTCTGATTTTGTCAAAAAGAATATGTCATGAGAATATGGGGCTTCCACTGGGAACTTGTATCACTTATTCCAGAGGAACAACAAGACCTTACACCGTATCAGACACTTAGCCACAGGAATGTTTCTCCATAACTCAAATGTGTGAGGGTCAGAGAGTAAGTGGATGCAATAAAGACACTGACAGTGTGACAGTGACAAACAAAACAGTTCATATGTCTACCTCCTGCACACCAGATTGAAAAGTTTGCTAGGCCGTATATGTATACGTGCGTGTGTTCCTCTCAGTGTGGAGACCCACCAGCAGTTTCATTTCATAGTTTGAGAGCAGCTGCTGTTTCTTTTCTCTGCGTTTCATTTTGTAACTTTGCATGTTCCACGTTATGTGTCAGGCTAAGTGGCTGTGTTTCGAGTACTCTGTTATGCGTTTGTGGAAGTTTTACATTATATAACAGAGCAGCAAATTGGTCTGTTCCTGACATGTAACTGTGAGTCTGTGTTTCCGCTGAAATTGTTTGTGGTGACAGCTATTTTGGTTTTGCCTTGATACCTTACCACATCCAAGTGAATGCTATGCACGCTTTTACATATTTCCATATCTTGTTAAGTTTAAAAATCATGCATGGTTATGGTTTTCCAAATTAACCATTTATGGAACATACATAAGCTTTTACATAACATCGACAGTGCTTTCATGGGCTGTTACATTTTCTTTGTTCAGTTTCCACTCTCCTCAGCAGTCGTTCTTCCTTTGTAAAAAAAAAACAAAAAAAACAAAAAAACACCTGCACAGTAAATACTTTAAACTATATGATGTTAATTTGTCTGTGATTCAATTATAGGTTAATATTTGAGCCAATATTGTGTCGTGTTGTACTGATGTATTTCACTATGGGGAGCTCTTGTTATTTTGTATTTCCTGCCATCCATACCATTTTTAATGTGTCCCCATATTTTATCTTTATACTGCTTTGAGTTTCTTTACAGTTTTTCCCCACATTTACACATTAAATTGACCTGTCATAAAGAGAAAGATGCCATCTCCTCTCAAATCACCCGTGCCCTCGCGGCTGTTCTGTGTTCTTGGTTGTGCATTTGTGTTTAATCTCTCTGGTCTATTCTTACACGAGTGAGATCATTGACCGATGTTTCCAGGGCTGCACCCTGACATGCCATTAGCTTCACAAGCAAGCAACCAGCCGCGCTGAATCAATAAGAGATTGTTGCCTGAGTGTGTGTGTGTGTGTTTGTGGTCAAGAAGCAGGAGTGCTTTAGGTGACACTGACTGGGATCTGTTAGTAACACCAGTACAAGTTGAACACACACTCTCCAACATATAGGTAAAGATACACACAGGCAAGCTTTATAAGTCTGCAGGAATTTTACAAGTGGAGCTGATTCTGTCACTCGATGCCCTTGTGTGTGTGACCTTGTGTTAACAAAAACATGACCCACATGGGTGAACTCTGAAAAATTATACACACACAAACACACGCACACATACACACTCACTACATACGTTTATATATATATATTGTAACTCCTGGCAATCAATCATCTCAGTCCGTCTCGTTTAAAAAGTCTCACACACATAATTATATTTCAGCAATAAGTAAATCTTTAATGAAGTGTGCTGCCATATGAATGACAGAATTGTTACAGGCCAGTTGACATACACATACACCCACACAAATATATTCACATACACACACAGTGATATACTGTGCAGGGTGTGGTGACACTGATTTCAGGCATGACAGGTTGGCCCAGGAAATGTTACTGGGTTAGTGTGATAACACTGGCTACAAAGACCAGTTCATACACTTGATGTCATCTGCACCTGCAAATAAGACTTAAATGAATGCAGGCGCGCGCGCACACACAGACACACACACGCGTAGACACAAAGTTTGTTTGTCCAGTTCTATTTTTAGATTAACTGCAACTTTCTGAATATTATATGTGTGAAAAACGTGAACTTAATTGCCCAGTTATAGACGGCTCAGTTTTCTTTAACAAAGCTGTACTGTGGTTCTGTTTGCCACACATCTAGTCTGGTTTTTCATGAGCTGTGATCTTCTCTTGCACCTAATTTGTCTTTGTGAGACCTTTTTGGCATTTCTTGTGTGTTTTTGTGGTAAGTTTTGCATTCCTGCCAAAGACAGAAGGGAATGCTCTCATCCAACTGAAGTCAAAACACTATTATCAAAATTCAAGTGTTCCTGATATTTGTCATTTTATAAATGATCCGAATTCACTGTTTTTTCCATTCTTCTTCCCTCTTTTTTTCCCCTTTCTTCTCTTTAGCTTTAACTAGGCAGCACAAAATATCACAGTGATGAAAAAATATAGTGAAGAATAGATAGAATGATATTGTGAATTGAAACTTTTTTTATGTGCATCTGTGATCCATGTGTGCAAGCGCGCATCAAGGACGCAAGTTTGATAAGATCAAACTTGTTTTTTCTTTCCCACAGGACCCAGCAACAGATTCAAGTATGAAACACATGATTCAGAGAGAGAGAGAGAGAGAGAGAGAGAGAGAGAGAGAGAGAGAGAGAGAGAGACAGTCCCTCCACTTACTGTGTATAATAGGATCCGTAGCAGTTTGGTTATTTATGAACAGGCACAACTGTAAATCTTAATTTAGAAAAATCTTTACAATCATTAGTTTTTTCTTATTCCGTCTCTGCACCTTTCCATCAGTTCTATTTTAATGATCTCGCTCTCCTCTTTTTACTTTCTCCTTCCTGCCTCCCATGCAGTTTGCCTTTTCCTGGAATGAGATCACCCTTTTTAAACAAAAGTGATAATGATTATTAAAACAAAGCCCTCTAAAATGTATGCAGTCGTCACTCCTGAAGGAGGGACACGCACTCTGAGCTCTTCTGTATTTATTTCTTTTTCTGTGCCTTATTAGGAAAAAAAAAGGGGAAAGAGAGAGCTGGTTTGGTTTCAGGATTTTTTTTTTTTTTCAGTTTTACCTTAAACTGAAGCAGACAGAACAACGTGACCAGGAGAAAATGCCAGGGCACCACTAAGAACAGAGTGACTGGCAGAATCATTGCCACGTGTGGTTCAGCATTTGGGTGTCTAATAAGTGAGGTTGTGTGTGTGTGTGTGTGTGTGTGTGTGTGTGTGTGTGTGTGTGTGTGTGTGTGTGTGTGTGTGTGTGTGGGTGGCTGCGGGAGCCAATGTAGGTATCATGTTGTTATGGCTCCATACTCAAAGACAGAAAGAGAGAGAGAGAGATCATGAGTGAACAATAACTCCTGATCTCACCAACTGATGTAACATTCCTCTGCTGGTATGAAACAACTGTGTCATTTCTCTGCCAATTCCAGGACCAATGTGTGAGTTTATCTAGAAACGGCCTTAAAATAGATCTGGAAGTTGAGTCTGTCTGTCGTTATCAGTCCTCACATTAGAAAAGACCACAGTAGACATAGGTCACCCACAGATCACAAGTAATGTAGGTCTGTATGTAGTGTTCGTGTGAACCCATGTCTCTTTATCTGTGTGTGTGTGAGTGTGTGTGTGTGTGTGTGTGTGATCCTCCCTGTTCCTTATCCACTACCTCCCACTACTATCTCCACAGAGGCCTCGACAGGCCTTTCAGCTGAGTATGACATCACATGAGATCCTAAAAGAAACACTGACACTGACCAGACCAAAGGCGCAAAATATGTTAAAACTGTGGCGGTTTCACTGCAAGAACATTACTCAATTTAATAAACTGCAGTACAGAATTTGAACAATCACAGTCACGGGCAGAAGAAAAACTTAAATGAATTTCCACAGTTGAATTTCAGTGATTCTTTTCACAATCCAAGCTCCACATCATGTAGCCCATGTTAGAAATTAGGTGTTATGTCATACACTGTATTTGAAATAATGTTCCGTCTTCTTTATCCTCTGGCATAGCCTGAGGGCGCGAATTCACTGTGGTGAAAGTTGCACAGACCTGATGTGACCTAAAGCCCGGCTACGTATAGACACATGTTCTATGAATCTATGAATGTAATTTGATTACATTTGCACAGAATGTCCTTTTTCATACTGTGGGTTACCACAGAAGAAGGTAATGAACTGACAGCAAATGCCTAAACATATCACAACTGTGTTTCCTGTGGTTACATAGCAACAAACAAGCAGATTTTATAGAAGCTCACTTTGTAACAAAAACATGCAGCGGTAGACTGGCACCATAAGGAGTCTTAAAAGCAGAACATGAGAGGAAACAGACACATTAAGTTAAACCCCACCAGGGTAGGAGAAAGGAGGCAATGTCTCCAACTGCACTGCAGGTCAACAGTACTTCATGAAAACCCCAACAGAGCACAGGAGTAAGGGGGAGCAGTGCCTCTACAACTAACTAACAACACTCACCACTCGACAGCAAGAGGATGAGCCAACTACCTGCACAACTTACTGTAGCTAACTTTTCTAAACTAAAAAAAGACTATAAAATACAAATATCAGATGAGAATAGAACATGTCTTTGAATGACAGAGTGCAAAAGTGAAAATATGGGGGATGTAAGTTAAAATATACTGCTACTATACATATCGTATTGAGTTTAGACAATGGAGGACATGAAGTCCATTAAAAGTAAATAGCAGGGATGGAGAGGAGATATATTTGAGACAAAATGCTGTAAAATCTTATATGCTGTATGGAACTTTTTACGACATTACTGTCCTAACATACACATCAAGTGGCACATCAAACATCGATATAATTTTGGGTAGTAAAACAGATGAACAGCCCGGGTACTGTTACAGCGTGTAATTCTTCTTAGATGTTTTCCAAAGATCATAAAAGTAATTTTATGAAACATTACATTCATGCAAATATATATCTTTTAAAGGCAGAGGACAGATGTTTTCTTTTTACATGAAAGTGTAATTCAACTGTTTGGTTTAATGGCAGTGTCTATAGGAGTAAGTTTATTCTTACTGCCTGCTCTGTCTCTGGAGTCACGGGGCAGTAAAACAGTAGATGGGAGGACCGGAGTCCTGTGTTGTCTTTCGAAATCTAATTTAAACTTTTACAGCTTTGTTTCACAGCAGACTGACCAAGAAGCAAAAGCTGCACATATAAACAGATGAGCTCACATGGAGGTGTTGAGAAAGACAGGCCGACACAGGGACAGGCAAGCACACGTTGGCATTCAGTCACACACAAAGAGCAAAACACAAACACCGCTAAATTGCCAGAGTATTTTTCTTAATGCAAACCCAAGCATGCTGTGTTTAAAGCCCTTTTTTCACTCATTGTTAATGGTTCTTGACCTGATAATGTCCCGTCATGCCTCTTTGCTCACTTCATGGCAACTCCCACACTGAACATTGCCATCATCGTTTAAAAGATTTAAAGTGTAATTGAATAAACTAACGACTCCATGGACTGTAACTGGAGTGTAGCCAGCCTGTTTGCGAAATACATACTAGACATTTCCACGCTGAAACCACACATTTATAGAAATCACAAAACTGAGCTTTCTTTCTCTCTGCAGCTGACTGACAAACACACTATGACAATCTCAACTAGAACCATACAACTCGAGGAGCACAGAAACACCAGACTGATCCCCAGAGCAAATCTGGATTTATCAAGGTCGTCATGTCAGTGCCGTCAAACTTATTTAAATTACACAACACAGGTTAAACCCAACATAGCCAGAGCCCTGGTGTGATTTCATGAGACTCAGATGAAGATTGCATTGTTTAAAGTGTGGGTCCTGGGTAGAAGGAGTTTAGGAATCTCTGCCTTGAAGGCAAATTGAGTACATGCTGGGGCTCCATAAGGGAAACCAGTGGTACTGTGGGGCCCAAACTGGAACATGAGGACATCTGCATGATTCTAGGGGGTCCCAAATGGGATGAATTAAAGCAGAGATTCAGGATTAATGGGCTTTTAGTACTGCGGTTTTTAAAATCTATCCTGCATCCTATGGTCTTAATTAATGTACTTACTACATCAACAATGTGCATTCACAAGGAGAATAAACAGTGGAATACTGAAACGCACAGAACTACCTAAAAAGAATATTTAATTTCAGTGAGAAAGGGAGAAAGACAGAACATTTGCGCCCTGTGTAATTTACATCTTCTTTTCTTCTCTCTGGCAGCTCACATATATTTTTTAAGGCAGCAAAAACAGAAACAAAACAGTCCATCAAGCAGAAGAATGAAAGACATGGTAAAGAGACAGCACTCCAGCTGCGTCCAGCAGTCAGTGCTGAGACAGTCTGCCCATCAAAATGATCCACAGCTGGACCAGGAAGTGTTTTCCATATTCAACATCTGGCCTTAGGTCTGTTGAGAGGGTTATGGATATCGATGGGTGTCAGTATCACTCAGACAGATTCACTCACAGATATGCAAGATTTACTGGCTATTTTCCTTAATTTTTTTTTTTCGATTATTATTATTGATTCTACACTCAGTGTCCAACTTTCTGTTTCTGTTTACTTGGCCCATTTCTTGCTTTCGCTCTGTCTGGCTCTCGCTCACTGCCCTCCAGATGTGCTCCGAATGGCACTGAGTCAGATGCCTAAGAAACCTATGTGACAGTGATACAACAGTGATCATAAAATGATCCTGGCTCTGACATTGAACAAATACCTGAAGTTATGGAATTCTTTCAGGTTCTTTTTTCCACTATAAAATCATAGTATTTTCAACAGATGAGCACGAAGAAGGATGGTGGAAATGGTGGAGAAAAAAAAGTCAGGAAGGGATGACGGGATAAAGTACGCACTAGAGTGTTAATGTGCACCCCCCTGCATCTTATATATTTATACATATACATATACATACATATTGTTTGTTATTAACATGTACTATATTGAAAAGTAACACAGATAAATATTGGTATCCCAAGAACACACATAGAGGTGTTCAAAACTACACATGCTCCTTAGGATTACACCCTCTGCCTGAGTTGAACATGGTGTCATCTGATTATGTAACAAAATCAGGGCAAAAATATATACACAGTGAGTCATTTGGCTGAATTTAAACATGTCCCAGCCAAAGTGAACTGATAACACAGCAGGGATAAAGCTGAACGTGAGAACTGTAAGAGAAGATGGCAAATAGTGTCTGGGAGTGTATTGTGTTTCAAAACATGTTGATTACAATTTATTATAGAGTAATTTATAACTATAATTTGAAGCTTATTTTATTTGGAACAAAACTGCTGAGTGTACAGTTTATGTTCTGACTGCGCCTTACACCCTGAAACTCACTTATAGTAATTATTATTTTTCTCTTAATCAGTCCAGATGATTCTCCACACTGCTCCAGCTGCCCATTTGGGTATTGTTCAACAGTGCTGGCTGGCCTAAAGATGAGAGGATGAGAGCACTTGGCTTACTGTAAGATATATTTGGCAAATAGCGGAGAAGAATTAAAAAAGCTGAGACAGATGAGCTTAACACAGTGTTCTTGGCCTCAAAATATCTATGGGCTACCTTTACAGACCCATAATGTTCTTGGGAATTGTATTTTCTTTGGCAAAAACAACAGACTAACAGAAGACAGGCAGAGACAGGTGTGTTTAGCTGTAGCTGCATTCTCGTGGTATTAGGATATTACTGGCCAATACTACAAGCCTAGCCAGACATGATGGCCGTCAGCTTTAGATGATCTTTGGCAAATACTAGAGAGCAGTGACAGACAGAGACAGGTGAACCCAGTTTAGCACTCTTGGCTTTGGAACATCTTTGGCAAATATCAGAGCTGAGTAAGTGGCAAAGGCAGCTGCACAGAGAGTGTCTATTAGAAAAGAGGATTTGCATTGAGTTCTGAATTTCCGCATCTACAGTGCAAGTCTTAGAAGTTCTAACAGATCAGGCCATTAATATAGTTGTTTTACTGGTAATTGACACATTTTGACTAGTTTTATTTTTTTTTTTTTTTTTTGGGGGGGGGTATTGGGACAAATGGCAATACAGCATCTTATGTAGATAGTAAGTTAGTTTAAATATATACTACTTCTTGGCCTCTAGTCTGACAATTGTGCTATTAATTACCTGCAGTGAGAGCAATGTGGGTAAAGCCAGTGAGAACAATGTGAGAAGGTGGAGATGCTGTATATAAAATGATAAGCCAACCACGTTCATCAGAGCTCCCAGCTTCCAGACCAAAAAAATCCCATCTACCTGATCACAAACAGGGTTCAAACTAATATAATTTTAGGAATAGGAAAAGAAGCACCCTGGTGGCTCCGGGTTGAAGGCGCAGGCACCACAACATCGCAGATTTGCCTGTGGCCCTGAGACTTTCTCTGCTGTCTGCTTTCTGATGAAAGCATAAAATACACAAAACAATAAAACATTTTTCACCTCACAACACAGCCCTTACATGCTGCACTGCTCTTACAGGAGTTTCCATTACCACCTGAGTTGAGATAAAGTACCACCTTCAAAAAAATGGGAACAACAATTTCAGATTAGGGGTTCTTAATTTTTTAACATTACTCTTTGTGGATCACTGTGACGAATGTTTTTTTTCTATTCACACCCGTGTCCCCCTTCATAGGGAGTTGCCTCTCTTTGCTCTGAAACACGTCAGCAGGCAAAATGTTTACATGTATTTTTGTAACAGCAGTTTTTTTGTAAATGGGGAATCCAATAATCTCTCTCCTTCAAAGCCAGGCTTGTTTAAACATGCTGTTCTTGTTACACGCAGGTCAGTTCCAAGTAAGCATGCCGTCCATACTAGGTTTCATTTCAAAGGGTAAGCTAAAAACAGGCAATACATCATTTGATTGCGGTACTAGTCTTGCTTACAAACAGGTAACTGACCCATACCTCCTATACATCAAATGACCAATTATGAAATTGATACATATTTCATTCTCATATTTCTAATACAATGAGAGGTCATTAGTTATGCACAGTATGTGCACACAGCCAATTTCAGATTTCATTGTGAGCACTATTACATCATAAACAACCAATCTGATATTGGACAGAGTAGGAATTTACATCTATACTTTTTAAAGAAAAAATTACATCCCGGTATATATCCAGCTATAAATATCCAGTAACTAGCCACTAGACTATACTTATATACTGGTGGTACACTCTGCTGCACCAGGTTAAGGTAAACTGACATCATCAACGTGCATGTGTGTGCCTGTTTGCTGGACACGTGGCTGTGCACAAGCATCAGCATATGCACATACAGCCCAGGGATCTCATTATCACTATTCATAGAACACAGAGTAAACAAAATGAAAACATATACCCCAACCCTACATAAACTTCCCTCACCCAACTCCTTGCCAACACATGAGGAACCAACTTCCAGACTCAAAATAACTTAAGCGGCTGCCAGTGTGAGACCTGTGCGTAAGTGTGCTTGCCTATGTGTGTATGTGTAGGTTTGTGTGAGTGTGTTGGCTATAGGAGTAAATATTGAGGTGTACCATACCCCCTGCAACAAATAATCAACATTCACACCATTGTTCTCTGACTCTTTTGCACGCATGTAACATGTCGATGAGGAGTTCAAATTAATATCTGTGCAGGATACAGAGCTGAGGTGAGCTAAACGTTCTTGCTAACTGATGTGTGGGTCTGCTCGTGTGGAGGGGAGTGCGTAAATCAGTGCCACCACAGCAAAACAACAACACCACTGCGCAGCAATCCAGACTAATTGTGTTTATCCATGACTTATTATGGCCTGTCCTTGTGGCTTTCTACATGAATGCATGAGATCTCACTATTATAAAAGCATGTGAGGACTCCACCATGGAGACACTCAGTCACGGAGAAAAGGCTAGTCAAACACTGTAATTATCCTGGTTGAGGTCCTTTCAACAGGGTGAGATCTCAACTCTGATAAAAAGAGAAGTGGAACCAATTAACTCAACACAACACAAAAGCTCCCTCCCGACCTTTCTTCTTTGCGTGATAGCTTGTTTATTCAAATCATGGCTTTGTTTCATTTGCTGTGTACTGTGATGTGCTTACGTGTATGTGGGTGAGTACATCGGGTCAACTGTGTTTCAGTTT
Organism: Seriola aureovittata; assembly: GCF_021018895.1. Taxonomy (NCBI): domain Eukaryota; kingdom Metazoa; phylum Chordata; class Actinopteri; order Carangiformes; family Carangidae; genus Seriola; species Seriola aureovittata. The sequence continues at coordinate 16,567,105 of NC_079368.1, forward strand.
GTACCCTTTAACTCCCTCAAACACATCAAGACCTTGAGACTGTGCCATTACTAGTGAAAAACACTCACACACTCACACACACATGCGCACGGGCCCATTAAATAGTCAAATGGGCTTCGAAAAGACTTCACTGTGGGGAATAAAGCATTTAGCCAGACACTGGCAGTTCATAACACTGAAACACAAAGGTGGTTTTGTTGAGGGACTGGATGATTGGTTGAAATGAACAGTTTAGTACGTTGGTGTGCCTCTACAGAGAATAATTATATCGGCGGAGAGCTTAATTTAAGTGTTGAAACGTTTTGATTGCATTATACTAGAGGGACAGCTTCAGGACAAAGCCATCAGCAAGGAGGAAATGTCCTGCTTTTGTAATTCCTCTGACACTTCTAAATGTGACTCCATTCTCTTAGCTTTCACTTCCACCCTGCTGTCAAACTTCACCTCTATTTTTGTTCTTCCATTTCATTGCCATTGCCAATGTCTCCTTTCCCTTCTTTGTCCATTTCCTCTTTCCTGCCTTCTCTCCTTCCTCTGCTTTCTTTCCACATACCTCTCCTCTGCCATCTTTTATCATCTCTCAACTACAACGCCCTCAGTCCACATAGAAAACACGCCTCTGCTCTACATTATCAGTTTTCTGCCCACCACCTCTCTTTCACATAACTTTCTGTCTCACTCTGTTGAAGTTGCAGCAATTGGTTGTTTGAAAGAAAATTAATCTGCAACTATTCTGATTTGTTTCAGTCATTTTTGATGCAAAAACTGATAAACATTTTCCAGGATCTCATATATGATGATATGCCAATTCTCTCCCTCATATTTGACAGTAAATAAAATATACTGAGGTTTTGGACTGATGGTTGAACACAACAAACAATCAGTTTGGGCTGTGGGAAGTTGGGACAGGCGTTTTTCACTTCCTTTTTTTTTTTTTTTAATTTTTATATTTCATAGACTAAATGATTAATCAAGAAAATAATCAGCAGATTAATCAATTAAAATAATCATTAGTTGCACCTGCACTGACAAGATTCAGTAGAATATATCAGAACGTGACCAACCATCTCTTTGACAGTCTAATTGTGTGTGCATGTGTGCATGTGTGTGTGTGTGTGTATATGTTATGGACACATGTGCTCCACATGTGTCTGGTATCTCCGTCAAAATAAAACAGTCCATCTAGCGAACATGATATTGGTTGTTTTTATTGGTCTCATCAAATAGAATTCAGTTTGACACTGAAGATAAGAGCGGAAAAAAGATTAATTGAAAAAAGAAATTCCCAGAAACTCAACTGCATTTTTTCTACAGCTGTGCATCAGTATCCATAGTAAAGCTTTAGGAACATCTAAGAAACTAAACATGGAGCAGTGATGTTTTAACATTCTCGCCTGGTGCCATCAAGCAGGATGATCCATAGTTTATCTGTCCCTTTCATCTCTTTGGCATGTTGTTACTTCCATTTGCCTCCCTCAACTTATTTAAGCTCTTTCCATCCGTCCTTCATTTCTGTTTTTTGTGTCTTTCAGTCTTTCTACCTCACTGTCTCAGCAGGAGAGCTGGACACACACTGACACTGTTTGACAGAAAGCCATGGAGGCTTCAAAGGTTGTGAAGCAAAAGTTTGTGTTTTGAGAGCTATTATTAAGAGAACAATACAAAGTGCATTCCTAGACAGAGGACAAACTCTGGCAAAGATTGAACTGTTAAGTAAAACAACAAACACTTTGGATCAGTTACCATTACTAATGTATTCCCTTACTGTTGGTCCAGGTCTGTGGGAAATGTATTTTATTCAGTCTAAGAGAAAGAGGCATCTATATGACTGAATTTACAGATGTACAAGAAAAATATGCTAACAGGCAGTATCAAACAGTAAAGTAAATCATTGTATGTGATACCAAGGATACTGATCTTTGAAAGCCTACCGAATCTCCCTTCCACTCTCTTGGTCACAAGAGGTAAAGCAACAGACTTACAGCCGTGTAATTCAATTTACACACCACATTGCCAGACAATTGTAAATAAATATAGTTCAGCTCAATATGCATAGATGTAGGATTAAAATGCACACACACAGGAAATATACGTCTGTGAACTCAGCATGTATATTAGTCATCCTGAAACTAAGTGAAGCAGAAACTTTACAACTGTTAAATAACGGAGACAGAAACAGTGAAACTGGGAAGTATTTTTTCCTGATCTTTTTAGGATTAAAAACACAAACTTGAGAAAAGACTGTGGTCTTTTTCCAATTCCTTGTTTATAAGGGAATTGTTCACGGATCAAAGAAAATGATAAAACAGCCTTTGATGTGTCTGAAATCTGCTTATGAAGCAGAAAACCTCTCTGATGTGAATATTTTTGTAAAAATCTGTTTTTAACAGGGGAACCAGCTGAAAGGGGCGACTGCCAGAGCACCTTCAAAAATCTGAAGCACGAGTTTGTAAAAGAGAATCGAAGAATATCAAATATGCTGCTCATCAAGGTGAAATCCTCAAAATTTGAACTTGGGGTGAATGAAACACCAACAAACTGATGTTGTTTTGGCACCTGTTACCTGCAATTTCATCACTGCCTGCTTTACTCTAATCTGTCTTTCCACCCTAGAAATAAAGAAAGTCTCACAGACAGCTACATAAATGTTGGTGTGTGATGATTGCGCTGGTAACCATGGTGTTTGCATTCATGCATTTATCTGGCTTAACTTAACAGTTAATAAATCCCGGTTCTGTTCCAGGTTTTTTTACTGGATGGAGAGGGGAGTCAGTGCCAGGATAATTTGGCCCTCCTTTCATCTGCAATGTCATCTTTAACAATAATTGTAGCCAGGGCAAATTCAGCCATATATGTCAGCTTAAATTTTTCTTGTAGAGACAACTTCACTTTACAGCTTTTCCTTTTCTTGTCCTTCACACATCTGCTGTCCATCTCTTCTTCCCCATCATCCCTTTATTTGGAAAAGGAATAACAACCTGTCTCCTTTTAAAATACACACACACAGACGCCACATGCATTGTTAACACATCACACTGTTATCATTCCTTTTGCTATCTGACCCAGTGACAAACCCAATCAAAATCTACAGACGGAAAGGAAAAATGAAAATAGAAGCACGTGACGCCTATGAAAACTAACAGAAACAAGACACTCGATTGGTTCTTTCCATTACGCATCTAAACCCATTAAAGTCCAGATGTTGACCTTGGCATGACACGCTTTGAATATACAGTACGTCTAACTCACAGTGCCAATGAATGCCAAGCAACAAACAGAAAGAAACCATGAAACTCTGATCTTATTTCTTATTTTAAACGGAGTCTGGAGAAGACACAGTGATTACTGTCAATCTCCTGGACCCTTAAGCATCCTTGTAAAGCAGAAGCTGGAGCCAGCTGTCCCAAGAGTGGCTGCCTGGTCACACAGCCTTAATAATAAAATACTGCCACTTCATGAAACAAGCCATTCCATGTGTTTCAAATAGGGCATGAATCAACCCTTCAAGTCTGCCTGATGTCTGCCACAGACACAGTGAAACAGAACAGATATACTGTATAACTGGTCCCGCAAACAAGCACACCCATACATGACATCTGTTCAGTTACACTTGGCACTTGGCAGCTAGTTTGACGCCTTAATGAAGTAATTAGATACCAGTCTTTTACATTTTACAACTGAAGTGACAAACTGTTAAACAATTAAAAGCTTAATAATCGTTAAAGGAAAAGTTTGACAATTTGGGAAATGTGCTTGTTTTCTGTCTTGCTGAGAGTTAGACCACAAACTTAAAAAATCTGCCTATCAGGTAGCTAACTACCTCTGGAGCTCGAAAGCAAGTTGTGGTTTTGCAGGGAGGTTATGAGCTGGACTATGTCTTGGCTAGGCACTGTTTTATTTTCCTTACCTTTGGATATTTTTTATGCTAAGCTAAGCTAACCGTCACCTGGCGCTGAGGACACTTCAGAGTGTCACTCTCATATCAACCTTTTTCACTGTGCCAAACCTCAGATGCACAGGAATGTTGAAGCTATTAGTTATCCACTTATCCACATGTTCTCAGGCAGCTTTAGTGAGACAAACTATATAAGCAGATGCAGTGTGATGCAGTGTGCTATTGTTCCACAATATAAATCAAGAGCCAGGGCTTGGAAAATTTCTCAGCACAAACCATACTTGCTCTAATCAGTTTTAAACTCATTTTTGTGAAAATCCATCAGTAAGACACATTTTATGATGTTTGATGAATATGCTTAAATGTGCTGCATTGTATATTCGAAATAATCATAATCAAAGCATAGAATCAAATGAATGCTTCTGTTTCCTGCAAAAACAATTTCAGTTCAAGTGGCCACATATCTTCCACGTCGTTGTCAGCAAAGCCTGGTGACCTTCCTCGGTGTAAAAACTTTGGCCGCTCATCAGAATATGAACCCCCACTTTGACAAATAACTCATCTACCAGTGACCTTTAGCCAAGTGTTACGACCTGTTTCCCTCATTATAGAAAACAGTTTGACCATGGATGTCTTTCACTACCAGTAACACACACACACACGGAAACCTACAGACTGACCTTGAGTTGCTTTAAGCCTTTTGATAGCATGTGTTCTCTGCCACACTCGAGCAAAAGTAAACATATTCAGTCTGTCATCATTTGGACTCAAATTAAAGGACATGCTCAGTTAGCCTCAAATGAGGGGAGGGGTGAAGGAAAGAATAAAAGTCATCAAGGGAGGACAGAATGTGAAATCCAGACACAGAGACAAGCAGAGATTAAGCGATACCATGATACAAAAAAAAAAGCAAACTGAGCATTTTACTACTTCAGTCTATTCTGATTTCATGTGTAGCAAAATAAATTCATCACGTTCTACCTGTGTATGCGCCATACACTGTAAATCTGCTCTTTCTTTCATGATTTTGCCTCCAAAAGGACAAGTGTAGGAGCCCTAAATGTCTCACAGTGTTTGAATGAAAACACACATATGCCTACAAGTGCTGCCAAAGAACCAGACAATTCATACCACATGCGAACCAATATGAAGCCAGCCACACACGCACACACGCACACACGCACACAGGCACTGTAACACAACTGCTTGTGATAAATCAGCTCCACTGTACAACAGGATTCCACCAAATAGTGAAGATTAGGCCGTTGGGAAGATGGGGTGGTCCACACATGTGATGCTCTCGTTGTGATTTCAGTGATTCCTCTTTCCTTTAGGGAATGGGAGATCAGGCAGAACTAATGGTGCTGCTGTGTGTTAGAGCTAAGATTAACTCCTACAACAACACTGAACATCTGCCTGGACACGGGATGTCTGGAGTTGAAAGGGGAAGCATGGCCTTTAAATTTGACGCAGAGGTTGGCTGTTTGGGAGGGTTTCAAAGGGAGTGTATGGATCCTGTGTTGTCACTTGAGATAAATGGCTAGCCGCTCACATTCACACGTTAAATCATTGTAAAGTGAAGTGGCTTGGTTACAGACACACATGCACACACAGTGTGAGGTCATAGCTTACTTCTGCAGGGTGAGGCTGAGGTTGTCAGTGCAGCTCTTGATCTTGTTCTGGGCCTCCAGGTGGTTCATGCCGTCTGTGGCGATGCCGTCGATGGACAAAACCATGTCACCAACAGCCATACGAGCTTTAGCTGCCTTCCCACCATCCGTCAGCTGCAAAAACCACAAACAGTTTAAATTATCACCAGCAACGTCACAGTCAGGATTATTAAGCAGGAGGGTGGGTCAAGGTGATGTCGGGACTTCACATCCACTCTGTAGTTATCACAAGATTTATGGATCCATTCCATAACACAAGTATTTGGGCAAAGATAATGAAAGACTTGGTTCTCTACCACATGATGGAGAATACTGTACATTCACTGATGTGTGTTTAATAGCAGGGGCCTTCATCTTGGAGTTACTTTTGTTTCTTCTTTATGACCTGTTGTGATGTTTGGCTTACAGCTTGTTAGAGAAAAAAAAAAAGTCTCTTAACACACTGTGTGAGAAAAAACATCACAGTGAAAATATAATGCTTGTGTCCAATGTTTCCACTACTGTTTATAATGGAGCCATTTCGTATTGGTGGGTTGTTTAATCGAAATGATGACAACGGCTGAGTGAACGCTGAATTTTAAATTAGATCACAGCAAATGCAGAAATAATGAACTGAAAGTTATATCTTCATGAATGTAGCATATGGACGTTCACGTAGCACAGGGCATTTTTTAGAGTTTAGAGCCAAATTTCAAAAGCGCAACAGCAGCAGTTTAACTAAGAGGTTCCAGTGCTGCTGTTTTGTAATGTCTGCTTCAAGCTAATTAATGAAGCTTATCCTGACACATACTTTACTGTTACAATAAAGATCAAGTAAAGTGAATCTAGTCCTAGTAAAAAGCAATTACTCCATTATTCTCCGTACAAAATACTGTTAAAAAGGTGACAAATAGCTAATGGGACACTACATGGTGGAGACACATACCAGTTTTATGGGCTTTGTGGAAACAACAATTACAAGCCAGACATCTCTCAGTTTGCACACATCATAAAATATGCATACACTCCATTTCTCTTGTCTCTGGTTTTCTGTGTCTTCCATGATTTTTGAGGGATGCTTTAAATATCAGCATCTAAACAAAGTGTAATTGCTGCACTTCCACTCTGGAGGAAGCTGGTTAATTTGAAACAGATTCAAGCCACACAAAAGAACTCATGTCGAACCGCAGGCCTGGTATTTAATACCAACCCTGCTGTTCAACATGGCTTCAACATGCACAATTCCTGTGCTGTATTAATTCTGTTTGTTTCAGTAATGTTGAATATATTATTATAATTATGCAGGGGGAACAATTATAACATTTTCCACTCATATGTGGTGTTGTTGTCCATTTATTTGTGAGCAATACTCAACATATTTTGTAAACAAGTGTTGGAGAACAGTTGCCGGGCAACTAAGCATTTAACAGGCAGATAAATTGGCCTGAATCCACACCAAGATAAAATCAAATTAGATTAAATGTGTCATCATGTGTTCTCTATTTTTGTGCTGAAACTAACCCTATTTCCTTCCTGGTTAAGTTAAAGTGTTTTTCTAAGTAGATTTATACACATGAGACACACAAAATATGTAATCAACAGTGGCACAAATGGAAAAAAAAGGCAAAACAATTGATATTCGTTTAATTCCTGCCGCCAACAGACAGGGCGACACACTGTGTTAGCATGTGTCATATAAGCCAGAGTCCCTCTTATCAGCACGCTGAGGGAGGAGAGTGACAAATTTGGAAATGTGCGTCTGATGTTACACTCTATCTCTTGTCTTTTTCCCATGACGCTAAAGCACTGTAGGTATTACTATAACAACTTACATTCATAACAATTATTGACATGCAATGAATTTACAGCCAAAGTGTAAGCAACAAAACACACTAACAGCTTGGTCTTGTGTGTTTGTTTCATTATTAATAAAATAGCACCTGGACATTGTTTATTATTAGAGAACAAAAGCACCTTGCAGCTGCAGTTCTGACCATTCTTGGTCACACACAAGGAACAAGTGTGACCAAAGGGGAGTGAGGTCATTTGTTTCTTTTGACACCATGAAAAAGGGCCACACGGACCACTTCACTGAACACACACATGCACACACAGACCACTTTTGAGGTTGTTCTTGCTAAGAAGTGCCTCTTACTCTTACCGACCACACATCAAGTGTAGCTATTGAATTTGGTGTCTCTCTAAGAAAATGTGTTTCTACTGAACCTGAAGTGACACTCAAGGATGAGAAAGTGTAACAAGGGTTTAGATCTAGGGACCTTTGGTGTGTTACATCCCCCTCTGTCTATTTCCTTTGCCCCTATATTTGTCACTCACACACACACTCACACACACACACACACACTCACACACACACACACACACACACACACACACACACACACACACACACACACACACACACACACACACACACACACACACAAAGACAGACAGACACAGGCAGGGCTAATAAAAGAGGCTCTGCACCCGGATTAGTGTTAAGGCTCTGCGGCCCCAACCTTTTATAGTCATATTAGCCCAACACACGCAACATCACTCATCACCACTCACAACCACAGAAGGCAGGAAGAAGAGGGTAATAAGGGATCGACTTGACATTGATTAAAATTGCGGGGACGGAAAGGAAGGGAGAAAGAGAGGGAAAGGAGGAAAAAAAAATGCTACTGAGTATTTTGAATCTGTGGGCTCTTTCTTCTTCTGTACATTTGGACCCATTTCCAGGGGTGTGTTCATGCTAACCACTCTGGCACTATTATGGACCAAACTCTCGCCACAAAATGTTCAATTATATGTTTTCCCCAATTAGTGTTCTGTTCCTGCCCCTTACCCACACAAATGCTACCTCTCTCTCTCTCGCCACATACATAGAGAAACACTCACCCGGACTCATGAAACACTGCTCTGTTTCCCTCTGCATCAAAACTGCAACCATACAAGAGAGTTCAACTGATTTTGAACAGGAGAACATACATCAGGCAGAGATGAAAAACATTTTTAATTCGTGCTGTAAGTATTTAATATGTCTTGATTCAATATAAGTCTAAAGGAATTGTTCTTGCTGGTAGGAGATCCGTTTCCAAAAGCAAACATTTGCTTTCAATCACTTTGATTAAAAAGATTTCAGAGCTCAAAGTAGTTTCAATTTTCATATCAAAGAGAGAGAGCAACAAATCACTGAGAAAATCAGAAACAGAAATCTAAATAATCTGCCTATGTAAGAAACCAAGCACTTAAAGTTTCCCAGGGTACTTGATTTATGGCTTTGTTTCTTTGTCCATGACAGAAAACAGCAGCTTTAACGCAACGCACATATCCATATAAGGAGGAGAATATATGCAGAATACACACGCATACAGTACATGTACTTCTCTGACAGCAGCTGAGCAGTGCTCCCAAATTTGCCGGGACATCAGTTCACACATGACCACAATTTTTATTAATGATCCACCACCAACACAAACATCCCAAAACAGAGAAAACTAAAACAGTTGAGAAAGAGAATAGACATATCCCTTCACCTCAGTCCTGTCAGACTCTGACTTGTTAATCTCACAATTTGAATTTACACCAAGAAAAAGTCAGAAAACGGCAGAAGATGTATGAGTGGATAGAAAAGCCTACTCTTAAGCAAGTTCTAATATAGATTTCCTACATGGATCAAATGTTAAACGGGGAGTGAACATTGTGCTTACTTTAATGAGGTGGCCAGACATTTCTCTTACTCCTTCCTTTGCTCCAAATGAGCAGGAGTCATAATTCCTACAGCCACTCAAGGGATTTGTCACTTCAACATAAACAAAGCTTGTTTTGGGATATTTGCTGAAACAACCGATGCCGTCATTTTTCTTGGGAGGACAGTCACATCTCTAAAGAAACGCTTATGATGCTCTACGTCTGCTATTCTTAAAAACAAGTTCACCAACTTTATAAGGGTAAAAGTCTGTGTTTTTCCAAGTTGTTGTGGAATTCTCCTGCCCTTAGGTGGCCAAATGAATCAATGTCTTTGCGCAGCTTTAGTTAAATGTCACAATTAATAAAAGCTGCTTTTACGTTTAGTTTTTTTTTTCTTACAAAATCCTTTATATTCTGTATTTCCATCATACACTACCTGTGTGTAAAATCCCCCTGCCTCATTATATATTCATGCAAAAGTGAAAGGGTCAATACTTGTGTCATCACTTATTCAAAAGAATCAGAAACACACATGCAGCGTGTTAAAAGCCTGCACATATGAACTTGCCATTGTGCTTCCAGCTATGTCAGTTTTCAACACATATGCTGTCTGATTTAAGTGCTTTGAAAAAAAAAAATCTAGTTTCCACACATAGCAATAAAGGTTTACTGGAGTCCTGCAACATTGTCTGGTTTGAGCATAACACTGACCAGTTGAAGAGCTTTGAATAATGCCTGCTTTCAGCACAGGGAGTGACAGTGATGACAGGCAGATGGTTCATGTCACGCTATGACTGAAAAGCTGAGAGCAGGAGACACAATTACCTCACTCACACTTCCAAGAAGCTGCTCCCATATGCCAGCCTTCAGAAATATTTATTTTAGTTCAACCTTGCTGCTTCAGGACTAGACATTAGGTTATCTTTTAGTGTAAGCCTACATGTCAGGAAATGTTCCTGTATTGCATGTTTGAAATTGTAATTCGGAAAAAATGTCCAAAAACCCTCGCGTAATATTTTTCTATCAACAACCTTATTATTAATTGGCCAGCTCCCCGCTTATAACCACAATAGGGACATTAAAATGAAGTGTGCAGGAAAATAACATGACAACTGCAGTGCTCTGATCTCTTAGCAACACAGAAAACAGCAAAAATAACAACAACAAAAAAGCTGTTATATGAAGAAGCACAGTTATGTGAAGAACAGACAGATTGAAGGGTAGTTGGACGAGATGGGAGAAATAAAGGGGTGAGTGAGATTTATGAAAGAGGTACAGGGACAGAAAGAAGTTAGCAAGTAATGGGAAGATTAAGAAAGTTCAGGAGACAGAAGCAGGGACTCAACCCGCTGGTAGGGATCCATCAGTAACACTTAGTAAACTGTGTTGGGTAACATTTCATTTGCTATTTATGGTCCTGAATGAAGCAAATCAAGCAGTTATGTCAGAAGCATCATGGAAACACATGCAACAGGATCATCTGACAGAATCCACTGGTCCTTTTCAACTGTTAGCATAAGAGCATGTCACATCCATCTTTTAGACGTTGTCTGCTGCCGGCTGACAGATTGCTTGAGGTTTATAAGTCAAGTTCTTGAAAATGATGAACAGACGGAATAATCTGAAATCTGTCGCATTACTAGCGTATAGAAACATACAGTCCACCTTACTGCAGGCAAGTCATCTATCAAGACAAAAACCTGAAAATGAATTTACAGTATGAGTATGCCAAACATGATACAACAACAATATAAAATAAGAGAATGGAATTCAAGAGACTCCTGAGATCATATTCTTTATAGAAAAGACAGCGCTCCAACTGCCAGTTAGAATCAATATAATGTTATACAGCAAGTTTTTAAAGGGCGTCAGCCCAGTAGTGGCTCTGTCTAAATGACTGAACATTCCTGTAACCGTATATGTGTACTGTATTAGCACATGTGCATGTGTACCCAGGCATGCACACCCCTATGCTGGCACACTAACACACACATACTTTCAATCTAATGAAAGCATCTGAACACGTTTTCTTATGTTTTTTCTTCCCCTAAAGCTGTGTGCACACCGTTCTCTAATAATCACTGCCTGACTTGTATGTTAATGCTAGAGAGCCTAATAAGAAAAGGCTATATCGGATTGAGTTCCCATAGATAGCTCAGCTGCCAAACCCACAAAAACACATTGTACACATTAAACATAAAACTTTGCACACGAGATTGAGAACCTGGAGATCTGCAATGCTTACAAGCAGTTTCCCCCATTCAAGCAGAATCCAACTCTGACACAAGCTGACAAGCACTATTGAGATTCATGTGCTTTCTCCTGATATGATCATACCCATGAAGGAGCAGAAACCAAATTATTTCTCTGATATGGGGGTTCAAAGTAATCTTTTCATTTACCATGACAAAGATCATTTCCAACAGAGCGCTGCAAAGTCAGCGCACTGGGTTTATTCCTATGAATGTGTCCCCTGTTTGAGTTGGCAAATAAAGACAATACAATGCATCAGTGGCCTGCAGTGGCTTTTACAGATAGGCAAGCAGAGCCAAGCCCCCCCCCCCCCCCCCCCCGCCCCAGCTCAGTGTGCCATTCAGCCACATCAACATCAAAAATATGGACCAGACTGAAACATACCTTTTCATGACAGTAGCAGTTGCAAATCTCTCTTAAATTCAGGGCCTGAGACAGGGTCTCATGATTTTCTGCTGCCTGTCTTTCCTGTGCTGAAAGTTTCTCTCCTGCATCTTGCTGCTCTCTGCCTTGACATCTTCACCTTTCTCCTTCCTGGCTGAAGGAGTACTAGGATTATTCTTCTGAATTGACAGTAAACGTATCAAATGTGCACTATGAAGTAAGAACATCTAAAAATCACTTCTATCACAAACATTTACCATTAACTGACAATGACACTCTCCAGTGACAATGCAGAATCCTACATTTTCCAGCCTCATTATTAATCTTTTTGGCTCATAGTCTGGAGGACTACACTTGGAAAGCTCAAGGGAGACGCGTTAACTTCGGTCTTAAGGAGATGTAACTGTAGCTGTAGCACAAACAGTGCTCACACATCGCACGTATGTACGTTCACAGCTACACTGCTAACTAATTAGCTAACTCTGCCCTCACTGCCGCTACGCACAGAACCTCAGTGCGCATGCGTAAATCTCCGCGAACAGAATGCTGTCGTCTCGCTTGACAAACTTTTATCAATGGGCTGTATTATAAGACCTTTCTATGTTAGCCGTTAGCTGTCTTCTTATTTCCTTGCCTGTGCTGTGACATTGTTGTGTCTCTTGGCGCTTTATCGCCACCTGCAGATCAGTGGAATAATGTGAAACAATTGGCAGTAATGTGATTAGCGTCATTTGCATCTTAGTGCAGGTGCGCAAGAAAGAACACAACCGGGTTCCCAGTCAGAATAATACTGCTCCATCTTGCTATTAACAGTCAAAAACTCACCAAACAGATATACACACAGGACCAGCATCAACAAATCCAACATAACATTATTTATTATTGTAAATGCTAACTGCACTTTGCTAAACTAGAGGCGAAAATGCCAGCATTCAAGACCAGACTCAATGATGTGATTGACAAGGTGCTGAGAGACTTACCATGGGCAGGGCTGGTGAGCACACACTCAGGAATACAGCCATATGAACACAAGACTGGATTGTGTTAATCCATATAAAAGCACAGTCGGTTACTTGTGGTTTGTTAGTGGCATTCACTTACAGAGGGTGTAATTAACCCAAACTGGTGGTTTTAAGTTACAGATTATATCACATTTAACTTATTTATACTAGGTTCTAACTGAAATATTACACTCAACATCCTAAAAGAGAAACATGGGGAAAAAAAAACATTAAGATGTGCTAGAGAAACATTAAAAAACGACTGCTTATATATTCTGAAAAAAAACAATGTGATTGTATTCCTTGGTATAGAGGACTGGGAATAAAGACTTGAATATATAGTGAGGCATGAGTCTGGTTTCTGGTCACAGTGGCAGATGAAAAATACTTGAGAAAGCCTCATTGTGAACACAGTAGCACACTCAAGATACTTAAAAAAGCAATCATTAACCAGATCACTGGGAAGAAAGAGGAACTACTCATATTTTTTTATTTGATAACCAATAATCTGACTACTAGCTTTTTGATTCTTCTTGTTGCTATGGTAAGATATGGAAAACTTCTTTAAACAACAGTAAACTGAAATTCTCAGGCCCAAACTACCAACAAACATTTGTAAATGTTGGTTAGAGCTTGCTGAAATAGTCTCTGGGTTTAAATATCACCATCACTAGTTTGGTCTGATATCCTAACAGGAAAGGGGACAGCTACTGCTGTTACACCAACTATTTTCTTTTGTTTCTTTTGGACTTCTTACTTACAACCATTTCAGTTTTATTTATTTCAGTCCTTTTAGTCCACCAATATTATTAGGAATAAACATGATACCAGACATGAGGCCAGTATCCTGAGAGGAAAGCAGGGGAGACATGGCACGATTAGCAACTACTGTGGAAAATACATTATAGCTGCTTTAAACAATAGGGTATTCAAGTCTCTTCATTGTGAATTCACTGAAGCACATGTTATGACCTGGCTATGCTTGTCTGCCAGGGTTATAAAATTTTCTGGCTTCAAATAATTCTGTTCATTCCAGTTACACTAAAATAGCGTTCTTCAAAAACCTTTGCTTTCATTAAGAAATAAATTATCCTCATATATTGTGTGTCACATCTTTTAAAGGCTTATTCTTTCTTTCAGTGTCTTTTATATTTCATCATTATCCCTCAATTGACCAGTACAGATGGATGACTAGAATAAATCCCTTGTAAGTTTCGGTCACTCTCTAACATGATTCTCTGAAATCTTAGCTGAAGGAAAGTAAATTATCACTCAACACCACTGTGACAAATGTGGTCCTGTCTGAAAAACAGTCAATGCTTTTGGATACTAAAAATATTTAAGGTGTCGGCATGTGTAACATTGATAGGGCTTTTACAATGGATTAGTCAGTCCATTACCGGTGAAGACAGAAATGCCAGGTACCTGTCAGCATGCAATATGCAGTGATGAGAATATTTCAAAAAAGCAACCCCCAACTTTTTTCTAAATTTATCACTTGTACAATGGTGCACACCAACCTCAGAAGTGCTTATAAATAATTCATAATAATAGAAAAAAAGGGACATCTCAAAAAGTCATGATAGCTGAATGCCAAATCTTGAAATACTATGTCAAATCTTACACATTTTAAGGAGTATAAGATGTATTGTCATGCTGCTGTGAACTCAGAAAAGTCTAGTCTGTTACTGTGTCCAAACACAACAAGTCTGCCCAAACCAGCACACACACATGACCACTGACAGATTGATTTGTGGGAGAGGAAATGATAAGTTGTTGACTCTGGCTCTGGGACTATTTCACTAAGATAGGCAGATACTCAGAGGGAACCAAGGGACTTGTTTGATTATGATAGATTAAGTATAAGTATTATTAAGTCATATGGAGGGGCTGTCAACTGGCCCTGGCTCTGGCTCTCTGGTATGAAAGGTTAAGCCACAAAGTTTTCTGCATCACGGGTTCGAGACCTGGTCAATGATACAATGTGAGTGTGAGGACAAGTACTGTAAGAGGAAGAAATAGAAAGAGACTATGTATAGACCTAAACAGTCTTTGAAATAGACCCATCACTGTGGTCAGTTGTTATCATCGGCTGTTGAAAAGCATCTCTGGGGACGCAGGAGGCAGCCATCGCTGATGCTGTTCCAGGAACTGCATTCTTCCATGAAAAGGTTTTAATATAGATTAGCTGTCCACTCGTTTTGCTTTAGTCACTGCACTAACTTTATCACCAATTCTTCAAAACCTGTTCTTAGGTTTACAGAGATTCCTTTATATAGCTTTATTAAGGTTATTATGGACATAGTACAAGGTAATATTTTTATATAAAAGACATTTTATATAAAAACAGACCAAATATATGACTGCTATCTACATACACAAATTTGATTCAAACAACAAAACACAAATGAACCAGATGAAGGGATTCTCATTCTCAGAGATACACTGTGGAGTTTCTGACCACTAGTAGCACTATAGAGAAGTACTTTTAGAAGTGGCTCCCTGTTTTGTTTGCTTTTGTGCATGCACACTAGGACAAGATACATATGCCTGGCACGCTACTACTCTGCTGATCGACCTGGTGGCGACAATCCAGCGGGTAGAGAAGACTGCTACTAAGTAACCAAAGATGTAAACAATGCAGTTTTCAAAATACTAAAAAAATTGGGAAGAAAATGCATTCAACGCTTTTGTCATGCCTCAAGGATACACACAGTACATATTGGTGAGTAACACTGAAAGTAAACACACAAAAAACTCCCCAAGACACCTTTAAATATTGTAATGTCTCATCTCAATCATTATCCTGATATATTTTTTGTATCTGTAGTCTATAGTGTGTTTTTTGAAATACCCCAAATGTAGTCTGCACATTATTCAGCCTACAACAGACCTGAGAGCATTTTGTCTCATAAGTGGGCGTGGCCATGGGCGCTGACCTGTGAAAAGATGCCTCTATTCTTAGAAGCTTAATGCATCTATTCCCCTGTGCTGCCTTCACTTAAATTATTTTAGCAGTGTACTGTAAATGGGTTGCCCTTGGAAAGTTTTAAATATTGATTCCCTGATTGTAAATTTAACTGGGAATAGCAGGAAGGTATTTTCTGCCTCTACACATGAGGGGTCTTGTTCTTGAAAACCTTTTGATCAGTATAATGGATTTCACAACAAATGGTTTTAATGAGGATTAACAGCAACTGGACTGCCTCTGCAGGTTATTTTCTCCCTAATCTTTTCTACAGAAAATCCACTGAATGGCTCCTTCACTAGAAGGCAAGGCGTAAAGGTACCCTTGTGCTTATAGAAACAATCCTAAGTGAACCAGCTTCCTTCTCAACAAAATGTTCAATATAAACCAATCAACAGCCCCTTGTGTTCTCACATATTACTCTGTATGTAAATTAGACAGTGAAACTGTCCAGCTGTTGTTCTTCTGGTACAACTTTACATATCCCCGTATAACTGTGTATAGAAGTAACCAATGAAGTGAATAGAAGTGAACCAATGCAGGATAGGTTCAAGATACTGCAGGCTAATGATAAATATATTTGAAGACAACTCAGCAACCCTTCTCTTTCACACTGCCTGCTTTTGTTAAAATCTCTCCCTTTCTTCTCCAAATGTCTCCTTTTATTAGACTATGTCAAACTGTGATGCCGTGGTAAAACATTTCACTGGCACTTTGAGAAGCAGCACCGTCAATCTTGGCCTCTTAAAAAACTGTTTTTCTACACCGTCAAAAAAAAATAAAAAGAAGTGGTGAGCACAATTTGCATAAACAGCAGTTACTGGGCAGATAGCTCAGGACATACAGTTATGGTTACAACTAATCAACCTATGATGCAATACTGGTACAATGTGATAATACTGTGGGTAGATCTAGTGCCATAAATGAAACACACAGTATATTCACATACACATATATAGAGCTTAGCAACAGCAGCACTTAGGATAAGTGCGGTTTTCTAATAACCCCTATTCTGTGGTCCCTTCTTAGAACCAACTATATGGTTAGACTGGCAGAGAGCAATCTGTGTGTGTGGTTCTGTTGTGTGTGCCGGCTGATCTCTGACACATGTGTATGTGTCATTGATCAGTGGTCAGAAACATTGCCCTTCATCACCGTAAACTGCATTTATGGGATAAGATTAGGGTTTGGTTTGATTCTTGTATCTAGACTGAAAACTGTTTGAGGAGTGAGTCAAGAGTTGCATGACATCTAATAGCCAATTAGAGACAGAGGTACAAAGAGAAAACACATAGGAAGGTATGATAAGAATGAGGGCGACAGAGAGACAGCTCTAGATAAATGACCTGTTGACTGACCTCATATGTTTGTGTCATATAGACCAGCTGTCATCACCCACAGTCTCTGTATACACTGGATAGATTCACTTCCTTGCACTTGCATATCAGTATCACCATACATTCATTCGAACGCTCCCGCTCTCTTCCTTTCCATCTCCCTTGTTAATCTACATGTCTCCCCTCTTCGAGATCCAACAATGCATCCCATCAGTTTCAGTCTTCAAAAACCAGATGCACTGCTGTTCTTGATTTTTTTTCTTCCCCAAAAATTAAAATCTAGAGCATCAAGAAACTGCAACAGGATACAGTGCTTGGGATACAATTGGCCTTTTCCCCACGAAAGACATAATCACAATCAAACAGCATTTTGGCATTCAAAACAAAATGGTAAGGCAGCAGACACTGGAGTATCAAATTGGGAAATTATGAGTCATGGATTTTTTTTAAATTTTATGTATCATTGGATGTTTTTGTTTACACCTTTGGATATGAAATACATTGACTACAAAATACACAGTGTTACACTGAAATAGAAATACAAGATTATTCTTTTATTTTAGTTTCACTTTGATTGATTAATGAAATCTCTAGACACTGGCCTGACCCTAATCTGCAGGCTAAGTCATATTATCCACTCTCTGTACACTTCATGGTCTTAGGCAGACCTAACTAACATTTACTGTCAGCACCAAAAACTGCACCAGTACTTCACTTTTACTCCTGCCAATGTCTTGAAACCTCAAACCATATAAGTGTCATTGTGATACTGCAGTAAAGTTCATAGTGGGCTGCTGAGACGATTATTGTTTACTTATTGCCAACTTCACTGACCAACATCACCATTTATTTTATCATCTTTTTTCAATGCAGTATATAAACTCTCTGAAGAATGCATTATTTGCAGTGCAGAATATTTCAGTCTGATATTTCAGACATGACAGCACCACAAATAAAAATTCCAGATCGTGCACGCAAAGTTTAACGTGGTGCTTTTGTACAATTTGGGTTTGTCTCTTTTTTTTTCTTGCTTTCTATTTCTATTTTTGTCTTCTGTCATGTTTTTCTCTCAGTTATTCAGATAGCATCTTCCATGACTTGGTGTCCACGCACACAAACCAAGACACAAACACACGCAAACACACAACTGTGGTAAGAATTCACATGGCTTCAGTTAGTGGGAAAAGTATCACATCCAAAGTAATAACACAAACATGGCAACCCAAAGCGGCCCCAAGGGGGACTGGCACAGGACCTGGCAAGCCATTCATCACCAGTCTCATGTTGCTATAAGTCTGTGCATTGCCAGTTTTAGTGATTTGTGTGTGTTTGTGTATGTGTGTGTGTGTGTGTGTGTGTGTGTGTGTGTGTGTGTGTGCGTGTGTGTGTGTTTGTGTGTGTGTGTGTGTGTGTGTGTGTGTGTGTGTGTGTGTGTGTGTGTATATATGTGTGTGTGTGTGTGTGTGTGTGTGTTTGTGTTTGTGTGTGCGTGTGTGTGTGTGTGTGTATATGTGTGTGTGTGTGTGTGTGTGTGTGTGTGTGTGTGAGAGCCTGTATGCTTCACTGTATTTTGTGTGCGTGCCAGTGAAGCTGCACTGCCCCAGCAGAACAGAACAGAAGCTTGACCAAACTTAGAAAAGGATTATCATGTTTCAGCATCACACTATAGTTAAAGTGATGAGGGAAACCTACTGTTTTTGTGTGATCTTTTATGTGTGAACGAACAGCAGACTGGGAGGAGGTAATGTTAGGGGTAGACACTGAAAGGCACAGAAACCAAGGGACCATCAAGTTACTTGTTCAAGCAGAGGGACTGCAGCCAAGATTTGAGTGCCAGGACTTTGATTGGTGCACTTTCACTACAGACACTCAAAGTTAAGTGGAATGCATATAATTTTCCTGTGCGGTCATTACATGGCAGATGGCTTATGATTCAGCTGAGCTATCGCAAGCGTGGTGGTTGTTGGGTTTGAGTCAAAGGGACAGCTGAAATGGTGGAAAGATGGAGAGGAGGATGGGAGAAGGAAGGTAAGGAAGAAAGCATGGAAATCAGTACTCATCTTTTTAATCACTTATAAGCCATATGGCACTGCTGGAATGCCATTATACAGCGGCCCTCTGATGAATGAGTGTGCGAATGTGCATGCGTGTGTGAAGATAAAATATAGGCATGTGCCTTTTTCGCTTTGCAGAAAATACAGACAATTGTGAGGTAAGATGATTTAGTGTGAGTGTGTGCGTGTGAGTGTGTGTGTGTGTGTTTTAGGCCTTGTTCAGACCTGGCATTAACATCCATCTCACGTGATCCGATCACAAGCAGACAGCTCTAAGTTCAGGTGTGAAAGAAACCAAGACACATTGAGGACGCATTTGAGATCCAACCACTCAGACCATATTTGGAGGTGGTCTGGGCCACATGTGGTCACATTCTTTTAGCAGTGTGGACGCAAATGTGTCCTGGGCTACATTGAAGGACCGCCTATTCAACTGCCATCCTCTACCACAGTCTAATTAGTCCGGCCATAGTTTCATAATATAGAGAAAATGCTCATATACTATACTCTACTACAATGATTTGCTCAACCCCTCCATGCCACGCACTCTCTCTCTCTCTCTCTCTCTCTCACAAACACAATGACAATGGATTCGTCTGTCATAGTCAGACTGGCTAAAAACAATACATACGTGATTATTTGCTTATAGATCGAGAGACATCTGAGTGAGATCCATTCACAGATGGTCACTCGACACGCATGTGGAGACAGATTTTATAGCCAGGTGTGAACTGACGTGCTAAGAGCTGTCCACTTGTGATTGGATCACCAAAGACCCATGTTTATGCCAGGTCTGAACAGGGTCTTAGTCTTACCCTGGAGATGGTGAGGGGCATGTTGAAGTCCTTCCCTCCTTGCAGCCTGAAGCCCCAGGGGGCAGGGCCTAAGAGAGTGACGCTGTAGTTACCGCTCATGGTCTTCCTGATAATGTCAAATGCGTTCGGCGTTTATGTTGCTGGCGATTGATGATGCTGATTGCGGATCAGGTGATAATAATGATGTCACTGGCTTTTGACGATGGGTGAGAATTTTGCCAAAAGTGCTGTCTCCTTTTAAGATGTTGTTCCAAGATCTGAGGGGAGATATGAAAGAAAACCGTACATTAGATTTGTTATTGTATAGATACATAAGACGAAGGAGGTGAGAAGAAAATAATTTACTGATGGGTGTTCAAAAGAGGAACATGCGGGGTTAATGGGAGGACATAAGAAGCAAAGTGAAAAGGACTTTTGAAAAAAATAAAATAAAATAAATATTATCAAAAAAACACATGATTTGATTATGATTATGATTTTCCATGTTAAAAAATAACAACTGGCTGCATACTCTTAAGTAGTGAAAACAAAAATACATTGACATGCAAAGTAGTAAAATATAATTTTGAGTATTCTGCCGCAGTTCAGTAACATAAAAGACTTACAATATCCCCCAGGAACCTGTCACCAAGGGACATTTACAAAGCTAACATTAATAGAAATGCAACATATTTCTTATTATTAAGTGCTATTATTGTGTGAATGAAAAGGCTGTACCTGTTTAATGGAAATTCCAGAGAGGAAAATATTCCCTTACAGGAAGGTAGACAATGTTATCCCTAGTTTCCCCTGGACTATCCCCTTCCCAGCAAACACACTGTGTGTGTGAGAGAGGTAGAGAGGGATACAATGCTCTTATATACCAGCTAATGACAGAGGGGAGGGGAAAGGTGGAGGAGGGGAGAGAAGAAGAGGGAGGCAAGAGGAAGTACGGGTAGAGGTTAGGATGGGTGGAGAGAGGGAGGGGAAAGAGGAGGGGAATCGCACATGGGTGGAGTGAGTGGAACACAGAAGAGGAGGAGAAATGAATGAGATGATATGAAGGGTGAGATTAGGGGATGGGAGGAGACAACACTCAGAAAAAAATGAGGGGAGGGGGGAGAAAAGGGGGGTGACGGGGGGGATTAAGGAAAAGAGTGTGGGAGCACTCTACACAGAGAAAATGACAAGGGGAGGGAGTGAGGGGCAAAGGAGAGGAGAGGGGTCGGTTTATCTTTCATCCAGATATTTTGGGAACATAGACTCAGTGCTTCAGGCTGCTTCATTTAAGATGGGACCAGCCATAACTAGATCATGACAAGAGCACGCATCCCAGAGGCTTGAATTAAAAGGTCTCACAAAGGTCCTTGGAAGGATACGTTATGGTGATGGTGACTGTAAACAAGCCCAGCATCAACTTGTTTAACTCCTGTAAAATGGTTGTTTCACTACTGCAGCACTGTTGCCTCAAGTGCAAGTCAAGCATCTTGGAAAATGAATGCATGGGTCATCATTTTTTTCTTCAATTAAAGTCACACTGACATTTTTAAAATCTTTAAATCACCATTAAATTGACTCTGTCACATATATTCACATCACTTTACATGCTGCTTTTTATACCACTGTTCCTAGCTTTTGAACCAGTCATCTTTAGTTGAATGGATACTTACAAATCTACAGTGCCTATACAAATCTACTGTGCACATTGCCTCTGGCTCTCTAAGAATTAAAGAAACAATCATAACCAATTAATTTGCCAATTTATCTCTGCCACAGTCTTTTCAATGTGTGTAAGCAATCTTGTGCCTAAGTGCAGTACCATCATTTCCACTTTGTTTATTTACTAGTTTCGTCATTACTTATGTCCGGACAGCTAGCAGTTGTTCTCATTCTGCAACTCTGCCCTGGCATTTGTCCATTCCCCTTTTCTAGCCCAGACGGATCAATATTGACTTTGTATTTAGACTGATATAGTAGTGGCTTGATTAAACACTCGTCCTATTGGTTTCTTGGCCCTGACCACGCAAATACATACACAGTACATTTTGCCAAGTAGCTCTGCACTGTGTTCACTGCAGGGCTAGTTATAGCAGCCTGGTGAGTACACAGTCAAAGAACGATTTCTTATGAAAAACTAACAAATATCAAGGAGGAAGGTTGAGAAAGAACTCAGACATAAACTTAGAGAGGAGAAAGGTGGCTGGACAGAGACTGGAGGATCTTCAAGCGAATAAAAAAAGAGAGAAACAGACAGAGAAGTGTGCAGTAAAGTACGATGAAACATTTAAACTCTGCACCATGAAAGAAGCTGAATATTACATTCAACCTGCCTCTAACACCTTTAATAATATAACATCATGATGGTTATAGCGTATGAGCAGATTAAATACACACACACAAACAGGATGCTCTTGAAGAGCTTGCTACTGAACGTTCCCACAGAGTTTCTGACACACACACAGTGTGCACTTCTCCAGCGCAGCCAGGTTCAGCAATAGCAGAGCAAATCCTGGGAGGAGCAGAGATGGAAGAGTCATTAACACTGCTTCCGATGCTGAGATGAGGGGGGGCCTGATGGGGTTAGAGCTAACTTAAATTTTACTGCATGTAAATACAAATAACATAGTGTGTGTCCAATGCTAGAGCGCAGATGGTTGCTCACGCCTGTTCTTAAAAGAACTTGCTGCATCTTTATTTGGGGAGATGACATGGACAATAAAACCCTGTTAAGCCCTGTTTGATCCTATGGTGAACACCATGGGACCTAACCTTTCTGAGTCCCACCTGTCCCTATACAGACCAGGTTAATGCCAGCAGTCCCTGTTGTGGGGGGGGGGTCTGTTTTACACAAAAATTTTCACCAGATGGTTGGATTAAGTAAAACACTGCACAGATCAGTGATAACCATTGTTGATATGTTGTATCACACAACAGCAGGCCACAAATCAGTTATCATAACATCCTTTTCTTTCCTTCCTAGACAACATTCCACATTTAATACTGTGTGCCTGGGGTCAGGGGTATCCAAGGTAAACAGATAACAACAGTAGGTCAGGTGTGGGAGGAAAGAGAGAGAGAGAGAGGGAGAGAGGGAGAGAGAGAGAGAGAGAGAGAGAGAGTTTAAGTTGATGTGATGACACTGACCTACAGATGGATGACAAATTAAAGGAAAAACCTTTAAATGAGCAGAGAAACAGGAAGGCGATGCTCTCATCTACAGGGCCCAAGGGGTTAGTGAATGGTTTGATGAATATGGAAATGGGGTGAAACATATGACGTGGCCTTCACAGTCACCATATCTTAACCCAGTTGACCATGGTTCAAGGAACAGCCTCTCAAAAGTCATCCATCACTCTGTATGTATGCTGTATGGTGTTTAAAACATGCGTTCTCTCGTTATCATGTTTATATTTCAAGAATAAGTGCAGCCAAAAAATTGCTTGAGAATGACCACTTTGATCTTTAAGGTGTAATTTGAGAGTGGTGCACACTCGAATAATAAACTGGATCTGGTGGAACAAAATGTTGGTAGAGGTATGACTCTACTGAGTGTCATTCTAGTTTGGAGATGTAAATACAGGTTTTGAATAAGTTGTCTACACAATAAGGAGACAAATGAAACAACCTTCTGAGAAACAAAAGCATAGAAAGTATAGAATAATACATTAATAGATAAACTGCATTTAGGCCATGTCTCAGTGTCCCAATCCCATGTGACAAGAATACTGGTTTTGAGTCCCATGAAGATATAATTTCTAAAGTATGGATCCCCCAGCGGCCCACCAGTGTATTTCACTGTCTTAAGAGAATTGATCAATTGCTTGTATTGTCAAAAGTGGCCAATGGCCAAAAACTGTAACAGAGAGAACAAAGCAGATTTGTGGGCCACAGGATAATGATATCAAACACTAACAATAGAGAGTGCTCTATAGCATGAAACCTCAGACACCCTGCCAGTCCTTTGTTCTGTCAAATGGTCTATTCCAGTCCCCATATGCTCACCTCTCCACATGCTTAATGATCACAGCTTAGCAGCCCCCAGGCACACACATACACACACACACACACACACACACACACACACACACACACACCCCGACAAGCTCCACCCATTAATGGTATGATAATCTGCCCCTTTAAATGACATTTAATGCATCATCCATGTGAATAAAAGGGGACTCCATCCCCCTGTTCTGTAAACCGCCCCCACCCAACACACACACACACACACACACGCACACACACACATAAAACCTGGAGCGATACAACATATGTACAACCTCTCTCATGTGTGATTTATATGTTTCGGGTCAAAACTGAAGACAACAGCTGTGATCTGAATTGCATTAATTTTAAATTAGTTTAAAACCCATTCAGTCAACTCTAAAATATTCAAAATATAAATAAAACCAAGTTATTTTAAGTCACAAGTGCGATGCATGTGCCTTGCAAGATCATAGCATAGCAGAGGTATGGTGATATTAATAACTGATTTCAAAAGATCAAAAAACTCTGGCGAGGCAATTACAAGTGGAGAACAGGAAAGTGGAAATTGTAGGTGTTTTCATGTCTCCTTCATTTAGACTGAATAGCGTGGAGGAAATGGGCAACATGCCAGCCTAAATAACCTCCAGTGAGAGGACACATCCAAATCACAGAGTCACCAAAAACTCCATAATCACATACATCTTTTGCATGCAAACATTAATTCACTCACAGGTGTATTCACACTTATCTACAGGTAGACTGTAAGGTTGTTTATATTGGGGAGACAATTTGTCTGGTAGCCATCTAATCGGTCTGACCCCTCCAGACTGATATAAGCCTAACTAATCCCCCAACCCATCCCTGTAAATACTGCACTGTTAGGGTTATGGTTAGTGCCTTTTCTTTACCAGGGTGTTCAAAGGTATGGGATGGATGAAAATTGGCTTGGCAAACCAGGCATTTTATCCAGATAAGCTGAAATTAATGCTTAACAGTTAGTAGTCAGATATGTGCTAATTGGAAAGCAGACAAAGACGGTAAACAGACCAGCAGTAGAGTAAAACATATATGGCTTTAAATATGGGCAAAGATTACCTTTCAATTGTTCTGGTCCAGGAAGGGAGCCCATTTTTGTCAAAGCCGTCTGTATAAACTTTGTATCAAGTATGTACAAATGTGATTTTGTCTTGATTTGAGATATAATGCTCTTCTCAGATGTAAATGTTTAAAATTCAGTGTAACCGCCTCTGGAGACATACCTCACAAAGTCACAAGGTATTAGCTCGTTTCACATTTTGTCCCCAAATACAGAAATACTGAGAGCATGCCAGGAATCCAGAGATGAGCTTATTATCAGAAGCCTGTATCTCCTGTCTGAGCTCAGTCACTGTTTATAACTGCTCGCTTTCACAGTGGAAAATATTCCTGCCTGCTCACCAGCCAACCAAACGGACAGAGATAGACAGACAAACAGACTGGGAGACAGATAGCTCAGCCCAAATGATTGTCCATCCTAAGAAAAATAAACGGAGAAAAATCCAGCTTCAGCCGCAGAGACATGAACACACAGGTGCACACACACACACACACACACACACACACACACACACACACTGACGGACAGACAGACAGACACACACACACACACACACACACACACATACACACACACACACACACATATACACACACACACACACACTCTGACTCTCTAAGACCACAAATGTACACACATTTGTCTAATGCTTGGGTCAAGTCCGGGTCAATCAAAGCGAGGCATTTTAAAAGCAAAGTGTAATGTTGCCTCAGGGACACAGAACACACATTTCAGAGAGACCAACCAGGCCTTCAGACTTTAGGGATCAGCTGCTCTTAATCGTTCCTTCCACCTTCGATTTGGAAGCGGACGCATAAACACTCGCATCACTGACCTCTCCTTTTTTGTAGCACTGCCATCAGGGATAAATTTCCATGTTAACAAAATAAATCAAGATCTATTGAGCAGATTGCTATGAACTTTAATGAGCACAGCCATACTCCCCAGAGAATAAACCATAAGCTTTCCTTCAGCACCAGACTGAGCATAAACTTTGCACTGGTGGCCCCACAACTGGTAAGACTGTGAGATGAGCAAAATCATTACTATGTCTTCTGCTCATATTCTGTACCTTTAAAGTGTGTTGTAATAAACACAGCAGCAAGTCTTTATTAGAAAAGTCCTAATCCCACGCTGCAGGGTACTATGACGATATGTATTTTGAGGTTGTAGTGTGTAGCAGCTGCAAAAAAAACAAAACAAAAAAAACAAAAAAATCAATTCCCCAGAAATTGAGAAGCTACATGCAGCTGGAAAAATTAAAACTAATTGTGGAAAGTGGTGAGACAGCTCCAGGAACATCTTGGAAAATGAAAAACAAATTAGTAAGCCTTTGGAAACCACTTTGTTAAGTTTCCAAGTTAGACATTGGCAGTAGCTAGGTGGTATGATTGACATCCATTGGCACCTGTTTATTATAATTTCCTATATTTTTTATTCATTTATTTATTTATTTTTGTATACTAACTGCCAACCACATGGTGATTACAACATATTTAGTAATGTTAGTGTAGTTAGTATATACTGTAGTTTATAATTGGCACAATTGGCTTTAGTCTTGTTTGGAGTCAGACTAAGAAATATCATTTAAACCATGGCAACATGACCAAAATAAATCTTACCACTGATAAAGCTCTTAATTCCCTGTAATATATTCTGTAGCACGTGCTAGATATATCAAAGACATACTTATATGTGATATTCCCAGAATGCCTAGAGTCTTCAGACCTTACAGTTTGTCATAACGTTTCATGATAGATATTCCTCATTCAGACCAGATTCATTATATCAGCCTCAATGTCATGACACAGGCTTTAGTGGATAATGAATTATGCATGGGTGGTTTGCTTCCTACCACTTTTAGGCAAATATGTACCCATGAACCCAGAAGCATAGACAAAACAGAGAAACACACATATACACACACACACACACACACATACCACATACAGTATTTGAGACTTCTGTGCCTTTCCAAAGCTTCACTTCCTTCCTCTCTAGTAGACAGCAGCTGTTCTGCGTTGACTGCAGAAAAAGAGGGAAGATATAAACACAAGATTCAACAAAAAAGAGGTGAAGTGGGGCGGATAAGATCACAGAATAATGGGAGGAAAAGAAGACAAAATTACTCACGATTCAATGGGACCTCAACCAATGCGTAATCAAATGCTGGAGCGTGTGTGCATGTGTGTGTGAATACACTTGCCATCCAGGCCCATATATCGGTGACCAGAGGCAGAGCTTTAGTATCAGCACGGTCTCAAGGGGAGCTGAAAGCATCTGCCCTATTCAGCCCAGACTAAAGCGTGTCCGAACATCAATACTACCCCGCCCCCCACACCTTCCTACACTTCTACTCTCATTTATCTTTCATTTTTTCTCCTATTTGCAACAATAACCATTTAAGATACCCTTATATTTGCTTTCTGATAGTGTTACAACAGCACAAGTCATGCATCTGTAACAGCAGTTTTAACAAATAAGTCAGTGATGTTAAATAAGAAACCATTAATACCATCAGAGACAATGCATGACAGTGGTTGCCACTTGAAGTGCTTGCTCCAGTAACAGGATTAGGACTTTATGTAGAAAAATTTAATCTCTTACAACCACAACAGATTTTTTTCCATTGATGAAAATAAACTAAATTCATTTAATGTAACTTTAAAGTAACTTTTACTTCACTACATTTCAGGGGCAAATATTATTCTTATTACTCCAGTAAATATATCTAAATGCTGCAGTTACCAGTTAATTTGCAGATGAAGACTTCCTTTACTGAGCTTATAAAACACAAAGCATTATTATAGAGTAATTTAAGTCACCCAAAAGGATATAAATGGAGTAAAATTAGTTTTACTGCAACTACTATATTCAAATGGTGCTTGCATCAATAATAAAAATCTAATATCAAAACATTGGCTATAGAAACGTAACAATGAAAGATCCCATTTGGCTGTAGTGAGTATGCTACTTTTACTTCTTTTTTTTAACTTTTTTTTTACTTAATAGGGGTTTGAATGCAGGACTTTTACTTGTGAAGTATTTTATAAATGGTGGTATTTGTACTTTTGCTGAAGTAAAAATCTGAAAAAGCTACTTCTTCCACCCCTGCTTTTTGTAGATATTAACTAGCTACTTGTCAATTAGCATAGTCCTCACCAAAAAAATGATATAGCCTAGCAAAACGTTGCCTAATAGTACCTGATAATAAAAGTGAATCGAAAAGAAAAGACCCCTTATAACCACAAAATGTAGTCTAACCAAAATAAACTACAAAAAAACATTCACTGTGGGTGAAGCAGGTATTTACTACTCACCGTGTGTCGCTCCTGCTTTCGGTCCGTGTCCTCTCCGGTATGCTGGGACTATTCTCCGCTTGTTTGACATCCACCGTCACTTAGTGAGCTCTTTGTGGGACAGGTCCCTCAGTACTGGAGCAACGTCATTACGCACTCAGCCAGAGAGCAGGTCCAACACGGCGTGAAATTAATTTCGCCTTGATTTAAAGGTCCTTTATTGTGTTAACGCACTCATTGAGGGGAGGAGGAGACCATTAAATGTTATACTTAACAGACTTGCTGCTGTTGGGACTGTGTTAAAGAAACCTTATCACTGTTATTCATCAATAAGAAATCAAATATTAAGTGAAATCACCTTTTGTTAATTTACTTTTATTATCTTTACAGGAAGCCAACACTTCCACGTGCTGCAGAAAACATTAGATGGGTGTTCGTGCTTGCGCGCGTGCACGTGCTGATCAAACGCTAAAAAAGTGGCCGCATCCGTCCACATGAAGGCAGAAGAGTCTCCTGCCAGGTATGACTTATATCAGAAGCCAGTTATGCTAACTGGTCATTATGTATCTCCAGTTTCAGTTTGGAGCAGCCTTGGTTTCACTGCACGAGGTTATGCTTCCCTGCATGGTGATGTAATCTCTCTCTCTCTCTCTCTCTCTCTCTCTCTCACACACACAAACACACACACACACACACACACACACACACGTTGACAGAAAAGCATTGAGAGAATATATTGTTTGACTGGATGGTCTTTTTCATCCATCCTTTTCAGTTTATCATCACTTACTCACAGCAGCTGCAATTTAGTATCAACCAGTTTTTCATGAACCATACTGCATTTTGTAAATATAAAAAATGTTCACATGTTTTCATCCAAACAAGAATTTCTCAGTCATTCTGTCAAAGCAAACAAAGCAAACAAAAACAGTATCAGTATGTTGGTTTTGTAGAGGGATCTGACATATTCTAACTCTAAAATGTCAAATTCACTTGTCTGGATTTGTTTGGGGGACAGGTGCATGTTAAACGAAGAAAATGTCTGTTTTTCTTGCTGCAGTTGATAGAACATTTATAAGAAAGAAAGAAAGAATAAGAAAGAAAGTGCACCATTTTCCACACTGGGTGAATAGCCTTTGGAAATATGATTCCTTACATCCATCTAGTGGCCATGTACCGTCATTACATACTACATAAACCATATAATTCATGCTGCTAGGTTATTGTAAATATGATGTGGTATACTGTATACTTTTACCAGACAGCACATTGTTGTAGTGGCCTCAAACCAATCCCAGTTCACACTGGGAAAGAGGCATGGTACATCCCAAACAAATCACCAGTCTATCAAAGCAACAGTGTGGAGCACTGCACCAAGAGAATGTCAAAATGTCTGCTGTGAAAAAGCATGTACTGCTGTTGGTCCATCTATCTCATCTTCCTGCAAAACGTGTGTCTGTTCCTTCTGCTTTGAATGATCAATTCAAGCCTCTGCTGAAACAAAGGGTTATGAAAGTATTATGAGTTCATACAGTAGCTCTCTTCAGCTAGGCACACATGTTCAGTGCTGAAAATAAATTCATAAACTTTATTGTGCTTGCAGGAATTGTGACATTATCACGGCAGTACAAAGGAAAAGAAAGCAGTACATGAAACAACACCAAAAAGCATCCAGAGGTAAAAATGCAGCGTATCGTACAAACCTCAGTGTGGCATGAAAAACATATGACGCAACCCACAGTACAGTAAAGAAAAGTTATTGTGGGTAAATAAAAATTATATAATTAGTCCATAAGCGAGGGAAAGAAATACAGTGTGCTCTGTAGAGGATGGGGAGATGATATACCAGTCTACCAGATGTAAGTGAAGTCAGCTGTGGTTTTCACTACAGGTCTGCTGGCAGGGTGTTCGCATACTTCTTAGAGAAAATGCACCCAAGCGATGGCACTGATAATGTCAGCAATGACAGTATGGACAGAATGTTAAATTATCTATTTTAGCATAATTCATGCACATGAAAATTTGTTTCTCCAAATTGGGCTCTGAAGAAGAGAAACAGTTTTTACTGGTTCACCCCAAAGGTGTCAATAATCTGCTGTAGTTTGCACTGGAAGGTTGTCCCTTGGTGATGTTAGCTGTCAAACTAATGTGAAAGAAAGCGACAGATGAACATGTTGCAAAGACAGGTTTTTTTTTTTTATGCTCAGAATGCTCTGCCTGAGTCTGTCCTGTCGGTAAAATGTAATCTAAAGAAGATCGATCCAGTACCTTTGAAATTTAGAGAGGACGAAGAGGAGGAGGAGGAGGTGATTAATTATGTCAAAGGTCACATCGAAGCCCCTACAAAAACACTAACAAAACTCCCCCCATGTTGCTTGTCACTCTTATCTGTTGAATTGAACACAATTACAATAATTTACATAACAATATAAACAAAAACTAACACACAGCACTTAATGTTGTGTAATATAAAAAGAACTATCCAAGTGACCTTCAGTGAGCCATGTGAGGTGGCTTTTACTCTCCTCTTCTCCAGTCCATTTGGCAGTTACAGCCCAAAATTAGCTGCACCAACTGTCATTCACTAATGACAGTTCAATGTACAGTACATTCAACTTCAGCCTCAGAAATTGGAAACATGCAAATATTGGACTTTATGGAGCTTAACAACAAAATAAAGTTACAAAACAGAGATACATCAAAATCATTATGCAGTTTCATACGTATAAATCATCTTTTCCCTCTGATGACTCATGTGGTGCAGAGCTAAAACTATAGCTATACAGTAAGTATATTGTATGCATTGATCATTTACACAAACTTTAAAGTTAGACTTTTTGGTATGTTTAGCGGGGCTGTCAAGTTGTCCAATTAGGATTAGCCATAATTACCTTTAAACCACAGTTTATTCACCATAGCAGCAAACTTTCCCTTTCACCATACTGCAATTGCCATTCATGTGCAGATATTTAAGAACTGAAAAATGTAATTAACACTGGCTGGTGACAGAGTTGATCTGACCTGACCAGGGGAGACGTTGCTCTCGGATAATCATGGGCACTCTTCTCAGGAATTGTGCCAAAAGTTGGATTCAGAAATGTTTGATCAGCACATGAACTAACACGAAACAGTGCTACTCCTACATGTCCTCAGCTTTGTTACTGCATAACATTTATAGCTAAAAAACCAACAGATGCACAAGTATCAAATGTTAAAACACAGATGATACAGCCATCACACCTGACTTGATTTACATTTGTTCACATTCAGTTTTGTAAATCAAGTCAGGAGCTACTTTTGTATTTGCAGAAATTGCTACTGCATGCTGCAAATTAGCTTGGAGGAATTATAATAATTAGGAACAGGAATAAGTTAGGAACAAGAGCAGCTGTCATTCACTGACTGGTGTGATTCTGTTATCTGGCTAAAAATAAAGGACAATTAACCAGCCAAACAAACTAATAAACAAAATTAAAAAAGCCTTCAGTGAACATCTTTGGTCATATATGTATATAACTCTTATATATAAACTTTACTAGTGCCTCCTTTGTATAAGGGGATACTGAAAGCACACGCTCACTCAACATCACTGGCAACAACATTGTAACAACAGAAATAGTACAATTATGATTTTTTTTTTGTTGAATGGGAATAGTTTGAAGGAGCAGTGGAGCATTTGTTACAAAACACAGTGTCCGGACAATTAGCAAGACACATTAAAAGTCATCACAAAGAAAATGCAAAACATTCATTGTTTTATGAGACATATCTGACCCCACTTAAGTCTTCTGACCAGTGTCCAGGACCTCCCCTTCTCATTACACCAGTATCTCACTGTCAATGAAAAGTTGGAAAGGTCCACACTGCCTAAAGGAAATACTACCACGAGACAAGAATTGAATATACTGCACATGCTTTATATACTCTAAGTACATCCTCACAACCTAAAGTTATTGCCTTGCTTTCTTTAGTCAGAGAACCTGTGATGTAGACCTAAAACAACTGACATATAAACATTTTAGCTCAAAACTTTATATCACAATTTCACCTTAGTTTGAATAGCTAAACTAAGAATCCAGCCTGTCAAGCTTGGGCCCCAAGCTCACGAAAATATGTTGTTACACTTGTCATTTTTGAAGGGATCTAACAGAACTATGCTGCAACCCCTGCTGCCCCCTCAGGGTGCCCCTGTCTCTGCCAAGTCTGACAAACACTGCACACTGCATTCCAGGAACCAGGTCATAATGTTTCGTTTGCCGTACCAACATTTCTTCTGCACTCCAGCTACCTAAGAAACTAGGGCCCAATTCGGATCCGGCCCCTACGCACTCCCAGTCAGAGACGGAGTGTAACTGCGCTTAGAGTCGCACTCGTGGCTGTGGAGGGCCTCTTTCATCAAGGGGGAGGGTATAAATACAATGGCAAGCTTGCCGTCTTAATCTAATTATATCCTCATTTTTTCAACAGTTTATTTTTCAAATATCAAATAAAAATACACATTCCATTTTTTTGGTGGTAGACAGTGTCATGTTCATTCCAAAATACAATGTAACCTCTAATTTTGTCATGTGTGCGTGAAAATAGTCTATCAAATGTCTGTTTGAGATCATTTATTACATGTCCTTTGGAAATAAACACACAGAACTCACATTAGACAGTAAATGGCATTTCATCTATCCCGGACTCAAAGTGATGCTGCACTCGTCTGGGAGTGTGGTTTGTAATAATAATCCTGCATCGATGCACTCGGTGTTGGAGGGCTTTATAACCCTCTCCCACTTACAGGTCATTAGTTTGGAACAACACTTAACGTGGAGAACCCTTCACACAAATGCGCAAAGGTAGGGAGAGAGGGTGGAGGGAGTGTGTAGGGGCCGGATTGGAATTGGGTCAGAGTCAGTGAGCTCAGAAACAGATAACAGTTCAAATATTGATTTCAGTGGGTGAATACTTTGTCCACAGCCAATACACGTCTGGGCCTGTGGAGAAGAGTGTGGTGTGATCTGTGGTCTGAAATTATAATAAATAATATAGCTTTATTGGAGTACAATGGCAAATACTGAAGTCCAGCTCGTCAAGAGAGCAGCTCCACTGCCTCAAAGACTTCTGATGAGAAGTTCAGACTGACAAAAACATTGTTCTCCATTGCCTCAACGCTGTCCTCCAGGCAGACGCTGTCATGGTTGATGAGGCTGCTTTCAGAAGTGGGACTGATGACGATTATGCGTGGAACACCCTGAGGCGACTTGGGATCAGTAGATGGGACTTTTCTGAAATTTAGCGAATCAAAAGAGTCACTCTTGTGGCTGTTGAGCCTGTCACTGATACTCCATCTTTCTTTTCCAGAATCTGAAATATCATTGGTCAGACTCTGGCTGCGCCTCCTGGTAAGAACTAGTAGGGGGAGAGTAGCGATGGTCAGAGAGCTGGTGACCAGTTCATGCTCACAGGTGCTGGATGATTCAGTCATGGAAGATGGATGCTAGCAGTTTAAAACCCCCCCAAAAAAAAAAAAATTCAATCTCAAATACACAAGAACACAATTTGCAAAACATCAACTCATGATACATGAATGCATGCAGGCAAATAAAACTAACATGATCCAAACACTTCCAAGCACACATGGAAAAAAATCTGAGCAGTTTCCTCAATAAACCAAAAAAATATTTGAGCTCATGTCACACTTTTTCATGTTGGGTTTTCTCACCTTCTCTGCTGTATGGGTCTTGGAGGGCTTCCGCTCTAATTCTTTCTTATAGGACCTCCCTCTGCAAGACTGACTGTAAGAAGACGTGCTTCTGAAGGAATCACATGACTTCCTGCCCAGAGGCTCCATCTCTACATCCCTCAGTACCTACAGGACAGAACAGAACTGATTGAGCTGAACGAACTGAGCTAAATGGAAATTATCCAAGCTTAATCTAACTCAGATCATCATATAATGTAACTTTCCAAAACCTGAACATGAACATGTCCCTATCTTGTGTCAGGAAACTAAAGCACTGGAGTTATGACCTTCACAACAAAGTTGTTAATTAATGATGAAGATAGCAAGTATGTATGTTTCTACACACGCCTTTAGGCAAATATTTCCTAAAGAACACTTAAGATAACAAAATTATGCAGTTTTTTTTCTTTACAAGGTTTGTGGGAAATACAAAATGAATGGGAAGAAATTATCTTATGTACAATTACCATGACTGTGGAGTTGGGTGAAGCTGTAATGAAGTGTGTCCTTGATGCTGTGGACTGTCTGCTGATGATGGAGTCCCTGAAAGAGGACTCACTGATGGAGGAGGAGGAGATGCACTCCTTCCGAGGAGTAGGAGACAGAAACCAAAGGCAGGGAAACTTCTCTGCTAGAGTCATCCTAATGAGTAAAGAACAACAGAGAAACACAGGTAGACTTAATTTACTTTAAAATTGTTTCTATAGGCAAGTAACTGCAATTTGTCAATGCTGTGAACAATTTATCTGAATTACTGCATTGACAGGATGAATACAACAACTCTGAGTCATCCTTTACCTGTATTTGTTGTGGATGATAGCATAGATGAAAGGATTGTAGATAGTGGAGGCTTTAGCTATGATTGCAGGGACGGCCTTGGAGTATGGCGACAAGATGTTGGCATGCCTTAATGAGAAAGAGCAGCAGAATGTAAAGTCTCCATCAGCCTAGTTCGAAATCATCGTGTTCATTTTGCAGTCTTCAGTTGTTTGTTTGTAGTGTGACAACACAACATTATCTCTATATATTATTGCAATAAAATGAAGAGGCATTTTGGGTCAAGGATTAGTCAAAATGGGCCAGCTGCCACTGAGGGGTGGTTAAGTCCATCTGATTGTGCGCGCTCATGTGTGTGTGTGTGTGTGTGTGTGTGTGTGTGTGTAAGACTACCTTTCCCCTGTGAATGAGCAGGGAAAAGATGTGATTTCAAAGTTACATAACTACGTCCCATCCTACTGTATGTCCCAGCAGAGACATGTGGTTTAATGAATGTTGTGATAGTTTGGATTAGCAACTTCACCGTCTGTTGTATGTCACTCATCCAGGGATACTTGGCTTGTAGCTGACACTACATTATATAATAACACATTCAGTGCCAGTTTGGGGAGATTTTCATCCAAACTGCCAGCACACCATCCTTACTGGAAGTGTGTAGCATGAAAGTCACCAGGAGGTCTGGTATTACTGCCATGCTGTAACATGCTGATTTCATTCTTTATATACGACGAATGGTTTGATGCAACTAGATATGATTAGATTTAGTCTTGTTCTAATGTAAGATGCAGTGTGAGATGATGCAACTGAATACAATGAACATCTCTAGATATATTTATGTTATAGTTTAGTGTGTCCCCCGATTGCTTGAAGAAATTCCAGAAGTTAATATTAGTGTGACTGTTGTCCGTGTGTTGTGTGCCTAAACAGCCTAAATGAAATGTTTGTTGTGGAAATAGTAAATAGTTTTTTATTTTTTTATTTGACTTTTCACTATGTGAGAAGTGTTCCCTGTACATATACTGAGCATACATTGCCCATACTATTTCTTCAACATCAATGGGTAATTATAAACAGTATATTCTCTTCTCCTCTTCTCTATATTCTCTTAATATATGTATTAAAATGCATATAATACATTATATATATTAAAAAGTAAATGGTTGGAGTCTTCAGAGAACACTGATACAACATGGCAGGGATGCAATTATAGACACAAAATGCTTAACACAAATAAGAAGAAGAAGAAACATTTAAAATGTTAACTCCACCTTAAATTATTATTCCCCTGGCTGCAAACCAAATTTCTCCCTTAGGGACAATAAAGAGTGATTGATTTATTCAAGTCTTACCCAGCCCAGGAAATCAGTGTGACACAGGCATATGGTGACCAGGAGAGGACATACACCACAATGACGACAAAGGCGATCTTTGCCAACTTCCATTCACTCCTGATGGACTTCTGCTGGATGAGGGTGGATTTCCTCACCTGAGTCCCCAGACGTTCTACCTCCCTGTAGGTGGAGCAGGACGTACGGAGCATTCAAAGAGAAAGCTTGACCCCAAAACAAACTTCATATCCAAATTTCATATATATATATATATATATATATATATACTTTTGTGTGTGTGTGTGTTTGTAGTTACAATACCTGCTAGTCTTCCTTATAGCCAGAAACATTAGGAGATAGCAGTAAAAGATGATTCCCAGTGGAATAAAGAAAACAAAACAACACAGCATCATTGTGTAGCTCCTATTGGCCAATGTGTATGTGACATAATCCCATGTACAAGATGTCATCAGGCCCTCAGGGATATAAGAGCCTAGAAGGGTAAAAGGACATTGAATATATTTATTGAAGTTACAAGTTGATCTACAGTAGGAAAACCAGAGCAGGTCCTTTGCCTGTTACTGTTAGACTCTTTCATGGCATGGTGCAGTATTAGTGAGGCAAGTGAAGGAGGATTAAAAGAAAGGACACTCAGGTAAATGAAACTCACTCCAGCCAACTAGAGGAGCCAGACTCCAGGCCAAAGAGTAAAGCCAGACCATGAGGATGGCCAGGGCAGTTCTTCGTTTGGAGCTCCAGTGTATTGCCTGCAGGGGCTTGGTGATGACCACGTAGCGGTCGATAGAGATGGCCAGTAGGTTTATCATGGAGGCAATGCCAAACAGGGCGCCACAGAATGCATACATCTTACAGCCTACAGGGAGGGAGCACATACAAACATATAAATGACTCAGCAGAACATACTACTTTATCTAATGTGTTTTTGATTAAAAACAAATATGATTTAAAAATATACGCTCTGTCTTTGAGGCTTTAGAAAAGATCTAACAGTAATGCTGACAGAGCAGAACTGAACTGAGTGTGTTGTACTAGAAATAAAAAGCAGAATTACCCATCTCTCCAAACACCCATTCCTTGTACAGACAGTTGATGAAGAAAATGGGCGACTGTGTGAAGGCCATGAGGAAGTCACTAACCGCCAAGTTCATGATGAAGTAGTTAGGCAGGTTACGAAGCTTCTTGTTACTATATAGACACACACACACACACACACACACACACACACACACACACACACATAGAGGGAGAATAAGGGAATTCTGATGGTTAGTAAACTGTACTGACACAATATGTTCAGCACGTTGGAATGTATCTGTTTTAACAAATGATTTCTAATTCAACAAATACCAAACACGATCATTATAATGAGAACTTGGCTCTTTCAGTTGATTTTATTTGAATGCTTAACTCAATATACACAGTGCTGTTTCAATATCAGAATTAATTAGATATAAGCCCTGTGTTGAACTGATCAACTCTGTGTGAACCTGCATTCATACCAGCTTGATTAAGCAGCATATTGACCCGCTGTCTGCCTCCACAGCTCTTTATTGATTAAATTCTGCTCCTCTGTTTTCCTGAATTTAAAGTGGCTGCTCCACCAGCTCCCCTGAACACCAAACAATGTGGTTTCTTATGCCTGTGAATATTTGTGTGTTTGGTGTTGGATCACAGCTGGCTGTGTGTTCGTCTGACGAAGTGTCACATGTGCGCGTGTGTGCACAGTACTCACTTTATTCCCAGAAAATCATCGTACCGGGTAACACCTCACCTGACAGTCAATTACCTCCCTCTCTTCTCTCTCATGCTCTGTCTCTCGCTGTGTGTGTGTGTGTGTGTGTGTGTGAATTTTCTCAGAACCCATAACATCATGTGCATTTCTGATTCAGTAAACACAA
Source organism: Seriola aureovittata (assembly GCF_021018895.1). NCBI lineage: Eukaryota > Metazoa > Chordata > Actinopteri > Carangiformes > Carangidae > Seriola > Seriola aureovittata. The sequence continues at coordinate 16,605,270 of NC_079368.1, forward strand.
ATTATCAGCACAACACAATGGAGGACCCATCTAATCTATCTACAGTGATGGACAGATGGAATATAAAAGCTCTTGACAATCCCCAGAACAAACGCACACACCCACACACACTTTTCTCTCCCTGACCCAGTTTATGTGAAACAGTTAACGTCAGTAGCACAATAAGAGGTCAATGGCTGTCCAAATTACACAACATATAACACACATACTTTGGCTTCTCAAAGAAAGATTTACAATTTGAGAGTCACTCATCTTGAAGAATTACTTAAAATATTTAGAAAAAGATTACCGTTTATATTCAACCTTAGCTGATGCCTGTGACTGTAAATGGACTGTGAATTTCACCAATGCTTTGAACTACATGGTACATTTGATTTATAGTGAAATGCACAATAATTTTATGCAGCCTGAGTCACTGCTGTTTGTTTGAGCTATGTATGCTTATAGACTTTTTTACCACATAGTATGTTGCTGTATTTCAGAGGACTTGTTGCTATGTTCCAAGGAGCCCAAACCACAGAGCACTAAAATGATTTTTAAAAAAAACTAATTTGGGTAAAATCGCAAATAGATGTGAGGGTCCCAGTTGAGGTTTTATATTACACATTTTTCTATACAGTATTCCACATGATTCCTCAAGGATACACGACAGATTTTCTACCATGAACACTATGTTTCACTTAGTTGCCATGCAACTAAGATGATCTTTCAGCCCGGACACTAAGATGCAAAGATTATTTTACTGGTAATCGGCAGCTTTTTGGAAACCCCTTTCATCCTAAAAGTCACAACATATCATGATCCTCACTCTGCAGTGAATTAAAGACTGCAAAAATGCATAAACGTTAATTGCAATGTTCAATGTTGCAATATCTCCCAAACCATTTCTAACAATCAAAACCCACAGTCCTGCACAGATTTACTACTCTCTGTATGCCTCTCCATCTGTTCCGCTCCCTCTGAGACCATAACATCTCTGAGTGATTATAACATGTCCTCAGGGCTCTGAGTAGGGAAGACCCACATTAAAAATGATAAAGGCTAATACAGTCAGATACTCAGGGTAAATCCACTGAAAAGAACAGACGCACTCATTAACTCAAAGTAAAATTCTGGAAGAAAAAAAAAAAAAAACACTCACACAAACCCACCTATAGAAGGCAAACATAACCAGAGCGTTGCCAGTGATGCCCAGTATCCCGATGACAAAGACGAATAAAGCGACAATGTAGTGAACATGGTCAGGCACATCCACCTTGGTGAAGAAGCTGCTCTGGGTGTGCGCTTTCTCTGGCTCCATGCTTTCAGTGGACCACATGGTTCAAACACCTCGTCAGGACTGCCAACCTGGCAGGATGCAATAGGTCTTCTAGTTTGTAATCCACTTCATTGTGCTCGTGTCGGGCCTCCATGGTTGTACCATTTGTGACAAGAGATGCAGTGGAGATGTATAATATCTTCTTTAGATCAAGCTACATTAAGGTCTAGATTGATTAGGTTTACTGATTGTTTTCAACGGAAGGCAACCCCCGTTCTTCCCATCATAAATCATCCATCCGGTACTATGTAGGACCAGGTGATCTCCACTTTGTAAAGATGTGAAATGTCAAATCCAGTCAAGTCCACGTGTTTACATCTGGAGAAAAAGCTGGACGAATTAAAAAGATTATCTGTACAAAATGATATATCTTCTATAACGCCAAATGTTATCAAGCTGTCAATATTACATTATTCAGAGTATATGGGTATTAAAATGTAGAGCATGAAAAAAATAACAGTTCCTCTTTCCACAGCTGTGCACACATTAGTTTTCTCCAAATGTACTTTAAAAGCAACATCCTCTCTGATATTCCCCTCCGGTCTGCAGATCCAAAGCGTCCTCCACCCGCTGGTATCCAAATGATTCCTGTCTGACTCTTGGGTTATTGAGTTGATGATACTCTCCAGTACATTAAATCCCACACTTGTTACACATTGTCACTGTCCGTCGACTCAGTGTCAGCCTGCAGCCTCGTCACAGCAGCTGTGCACCAGGCTCTGAATCAGTGGCCTGTCTCTGATTATCTTTCCAACTAGCAACTCCTAACCTCTCATCTCTCTCTCTCTCTCTTTCTCCCCCCCTCTCTGTCCCTGTGTCTCACTCTCGCTGTCCCATGTTGCTCTGTGTGGCTCTCTCAACCCTGCTCCCTTGTCATACTCTCTCTCTCTTCTTCATTCTCTCTCTCTCTCTCTCTCTCTCTCTCTCTCCATATAATATGGCCCAGCCCTGAGCTCTAACCCTTTAACTACCAGCTTCTTACATAACAGTCATGATGTTCACCAACACTACCAGCCATTTTAGCTCAGGCATGCATTAGACTTTGTAAACTGCACATGCACACAATGAAGCATGCCCTTCACCTTTCATGACTATTGATTCCTGCCAGTCTGTGGCTCATTACAGCAGTCATCCCCGTGCTAATGAGTCTGTTCTGTGAAACGTCTGCCATGCATGCAAGCATTCATGCATGGTGCACAAAGATGGTCATGTTCTCTTGTCCTAGCGGTGCACGCTCTGCTGCGACATCATTGTGTCACTAACAAGTTCAGACTCTTTAAGATCCCTCATGGAACACAGCCCAGCTAATTAGTCTCTCCACTCATAACTTATGGAGTCAATTCACCACAGCTTTGAATCGCAAGGCACACATCATGATCCAGCACACACACACACGTCTCCAACGTTTCATACCGTCCATTCAGCTGTAGATGCAGATTATTGATGCGCAGACGGAACAGCTTTGAGAAAGTCCTTGTTCTCTCTGGGAAGAAAGCGCTACAAAACTCTAAAGCCAAAATACTGTAATCCAGTTATTATGAATGAGTACTCAAAGGCTTCATAGAAATATATCACAAGATAATATTATAATTTTGAAATATCTAAATCTAAAAAAAAGACTAGTTTCTTTACTATGATGACCATGCTGATGTCCCAATTGAAAATAAATGCATCAACAATTACAAATAAGTTATTTGTGAGGACTATAGGCTATAAAATATATATGTCATATAGTCATCACATATAATTTACACTTTTAACAATTGAGAAACCCTTATCTTATACTAAAGAAGGGAAATTGAAGTTTCTTGGTGAAATATAATATAATGAAAATAATTGTTATTGATTAATTATTTATAATGGTTTTAAATGAATCAGTTACGAAGAGCAAATGGGGACGAGATAACGCCTTGGTCCGAGTAATATTCTCATGACTGCCTGTAGGACATGGGTCAGAAACACGCCACATCTGCTGGTCATTGCTTTTTATGGTGTTGGACATGTTGGTAAAAGGAGATGAAGGGAATAGAGGGTGTTGAAGAATGCAGAGCTTAGACAGAGATGCCAACTAAGCCCCTAGAGCAAGGGATAGCCTTAATCTGCACACTGTGCATGCATGTAGATCAGTGTTTGATCTGCCTGGAATAAGAACTTGTGTGATACTCTACATGCATGTACTGTATATATGTGTGTGTGTGTGTGTGTGTGTGTGTGTGTGTGTGTGTGTGTGTGTGGTGGGTGGGGGGGTGGGGCATGTGCCAGCATGCATGTCTGTCCACGAATGCATGTATATGTACTTGTGTATATGTATTTGTGCAACCATTTCACAGAGATATCACAGGGGATTACTGTTGTACGGTTCTGCTGCCGGCTTTGATAACCTAATCACAGTTATTGTGTTTATGCTTGCATGTCAGCACAGCAGGGAATATACAACAGGAAATAAACAACAGCAGGGAAATATACAACAGGACATCTAATCTATTATGTAAACTACTAAAGCTGAAATAAGATAAAATATATACTGTATATTGTGAACTGCTAAAAGCTTATAAAACAAATATACAAAACACTAGACAAACCTGGAAATGCAGATTTGCCTTTTGATCGCATAAAATGGGTCAAGTTCGATGCTGCTTTGCTTTACATTGACTGTGACTACAAGGCCACTTGTCATATTAATACACTCTTTGCAACAAGCTTCAGTCAGAGAGGGATTAGAAGTAGATGAAAGAGTCAAGTCAAGTCACACCCTTCATCCTGCTCTCAGCTCTCTCTCAGATGTAAGCTGCTGGTTGCAGGAAAAAATGCTTCAAAATTCAAATTAAAAGATGAAATTCAAATTCAAATTCTGGTAATGTATTGTAGCCTATGCAATGAATCAAAGGTATGCTACCTTACAATGAACATAATGTATTTGCATTCAGGCACAGGTTGCAAAGCATATTCATACACAAGAGAATCCGAGTCACTTTACATAAACTCATTAAAACATACAACTGAGACCATACTGCATATCGTGAAAATGTTCATTACATAAAAACATATTTAGAAACAATTAATTAATTATGGAGAAATGTCATTAGGCCTTCATTTGATTTAATCTATATTTTAGGAGCATTTCAGATACTGAATGTACACAACAAAAAAAAAGAAAAAAAATTTAAACTTAATATGGCTTTTTCTATTTTATTTGTTTATTTATTTTCCCCTGTAGAAACACTTGGAGGCCTTTTCCAGAAGACCTAATGGATTCAATTGGTGACAACATATAAACCACTCAGAAACATCTTTCAGCATAATTTTAACATAATCTTTAATCTGCTTGACAGTTGTGCAGTCTAATTTATCTCCAAAACCGAGTTAAATTTTCCTGCTTACAAATTATAAGCTTGTTTTTTGTATGCAGTGTGGTTTGTATTTGTTGACGGGTGTAAAAGTCATCAGAAGGGTTTTCCTGCAGGTTGTAAGTTCATGTCTCTGATCATCACAGTGCCACCTAGCTGTAGTCTCCTGTCTGTTTCACTCCATGTGATCTGGATAAATGACCTTGTCTTAATGGAAAAACACATCAGTGGTGTGGAACTCCTGGAGCATGACCCGGACAGTGGTGCTCAGCATTCCACATGTCAATGAGTCAATTACTATTGAACCAGCTGGTAGTGCTGGTGCTTAAGTCCTGGGCTCGAATACCCTGTTTAAAGATATAGCTCGCTTTTGTCCCACAGTGGAAACAGACTAATTATTATTGACTGGTGCTGGTCATATGACCAGGCCTGCGTCCTCTGGCACATGAGTCAGTTGGAGATCAATAGATCAGAACAGAGGGGCAAATAAGTCATAGATACTGTACAGAGCACCATCACTGGTGACTGTCAGGTGCCTGTTGCCCTGAAGTGACTTCTGTAGCAATGGCAACTGGCTCACTTTTTTAATCCAGATTAAATGGGATGCATGTACCAGTTTTTTTTTTTATTACTCAAGTGTAGTGGGGAGAACAGCACCATTGTCCTTTCTCACGTGAAAAATCCTTTTTTCTGCATCAGCACCAAAAACTGATCATATGTTCCCATGCCGTAACTTCCCACCAAATCTTAATTGTATCTGTTCTTCAGACATCCTGCCAGCAAATAAACAGACTTAAAAACCTCTGAGCGAGGTCACAAGAACATCATAACTTAATGTAGCTTGCTGTATTTACTACAAATACATGTATATGCTCTCAAGAATAACACATGAGAGAGACTTTCTATTCACACCATGGGAAGTTTACCTCCTACAGAGTAAATTAAATGGTTTGCCTTTGGAGGATTGTGTCACAAAATCTGCCTTTTAATGACAAAAATAGATTTGAATTTAATATCAGCAGCACTCATGTTGTGGTCATTTGTCTGGAGTGGTTGAAAGAGTTGAATGTCCTCCAAGCAAACAGAAGTTTTGCATTTTAACATCATAATATATGTACTGAGGCTGTTCCATGTTTACTGTCTATGCTCAACATCCTGCCATTTATTTTAAGATAGAGCTATTGATCATAGATATCGCTTATTGTATGAGGTGCACTGTGATGATGTGTGGTTTATCACCCTAAACAGACGGTGAGTAAAAACGCAGCTAACTCTCTTTAATAAAAGTAAACAGGCATCCACATGCTGCTCTGGTTTCAGGCGCAGATGTTACAAGGTGCAGCAGCAAGAGAAGTGTGAATTAAACACGAAATGATGGATATGTTATAGACCTTTAAATCTCACATGTAATGCATGTTTTAAGCCTCTTTAGTGTTTGCCTGGATTTCTGTTAACTGCCATACTGGGAATCTAGGTTATAGATCAAACCATGTGGAAAAAGCAGGTCATAACATGCTCTTCGATAAGTGGAATGAATTTCAGTCAATAACAAACCACCACAGTTGGACTCTGGATGTCCTGTCCATCTCTTTCTGTCTTTGTCTTGCCTTATCTTTCCTTCTCTCTCAAAAATGTAAGGAGAACAATTAATTTTGAGTGTTTTTTTTTTTATATTATTGTTGTTATTATGAGTGATTGATTAAGAGATACACAGACACTTCGAATATAGATGCATATAAACAAAAATACGTGAGATATCTAAAATAAAAATAAAAAATGTGGGGAGAAATAAAACTCAGGTGGCAAAGAATAAGTAAGCGTGATAATATTTCATTAAGCAAAAACAACAAGAAGTTCACAGCAACACACATTTTGTCATAGGTCAGATAGCAGGGTATTAAGTAGAATAAGGGAATAGGTGTTATACAATTTCATTATGCTGAAGTAACATGTTAAATGTAATAGAAGTGGGAGGGATTCACCAGGCTGACCATGGGTTGTTATATTCATACCTCACCTTTTAGGGAACTTTTCATGTACTTTATTGAAAGTGCTGAAATGATTTAAATGGCGGTTCAGGTCTGCAAAGGTGTCCCAGTTCCTCTCTCTGCAGACATCCACGTGTTGTGTTAGTATTAAACATGACAGAACACACACCATAAAAGCTATGGACGAGACTGCATGACGCATTTTCAACTCAGGTACATTCAAAATTTATGTCAATGGTGAGTGAATGGATATAAGTCTGTTGTTAAGAGGGATGGGGGAAATTATATTTATGATATGAAGCGAAGGGGCCACATTAATATCTCTGCGGTCAGATGTTCATGAGCTAAATCTGAAAAATCTGTGAAATTCAATACGATTTGACATGAGGCCATAAGTCTGAAAAATGTATTATTTGAGAAGTGTTTCGGTGATTTGTAACAGTCGGAGTCAAATACATTGCTGGAAATAAATTTCTTTTCACATTGTGTTCACCCCAGCACCTGTAACATCAGAAATCCTATCATGAGGAGCAGCAGAGGTTTTTCTTCAGTCATTCCAGCACTTGCACCCGTTGCCAAGCCGAGACCTCCAGGTTTCCCTGAGAAGAAGACGATACGGACAAATCATCACAAACATTTCTCTCTATAAATTCACTTTTGATTTGTTACCCTGCTGTACCTACCCATGGCTAGAGTGGTGGACTTCACATTGACCCAGAAGACTGTGCGCTGCTGAGCTACTGTGGCCCTGAAAAACAAACAATAACTGTGTTATACTGCGGAAGTGTTTCACACTTAGATCGCTGTGCCTTTGTAAAGAAATTCATCTCCTTTCTGGTTTCAAATTAGATAAATCTCTTGCTTTCTGCAACATGGAACCTCATCTAGTTAAACTGCATGAGGTTTGCAGAGATCTGAAACATATAAAAGCAAAACTTGGATCTTTAGAATATTCGGAATTGTTTTTATTGTTGCCATAAACATTGAGCAAATTTCCCCCTTTCATAAAATCTTGCAATTACAGACATGAAAAGTATTTTTCCTTACATGAAGTAGACAGGGCTTGTAGAGTTGGGTGCTATCCATCTGTATACAGTGCTGTTGCCCTTCAGGTTGGTGTTGGAATGAGTAACAGCACCTTGTGGATTCCCTGAGCACTGTGAACATAAAGCATTTACACCTATCAGCCTCTGTAGTTAATTCCATTTTTCTTCTTTCAACCTTTTCTCAAGAAAAAGTCACAGTGGCATAAGAAGGTGCAGAGGAGACATGGAGACATTTGAAGCACTTGTTGGATTTTTTTTTCTTGGTTGGAGCTTCTGCGATATTCTGGAGTTGTAGGTTAGCAGTTGTTTAGGTCGTCAACATACACATCATCACCCTTCTTGGCACTTTAACAGTGACCAAAGTGCCTGAGAATCACCTCAAGAAACTTTGTGTCTGGAGGAGGGAGTTGCCAGCTCCCCAGAGCGTTAGTGCCGCTGCCTGTTCGGGCTTCCAGCAACACACCTCTGTAGACTGGTCCACTGATTGTCACTGCAGGAAAACACAACAAGACACTAGTTACTGTATACTGATCTTATTTGACACAATACAAACATTATTTTAAAATCTTAGACTAGCCTGTATGTGCAAAATGATCTCATAACTGATGACAGTTATGTGTATAAAAACATGGCCTTTAAGCAAAATCACTGATGAATTACAGTCATGTGTTGATAATGACCTTATACAGCAAATCAAGACCATTTGAAGATCAGCAATAGTGTGACAAGTGAGCACATAGTCCTTCACAAAGAGAGGCACACACACACATGAGGTGCATGGTGGACAAAAATCTGTGTCACTTTGCCTCATTTTAATATGTAAAAACACTGTTGTCATGTCAACATTAACACTGATATAATGGCTTAACAAAAAGATTATGAATTTGAAATTCATAAAGTTGCTCTCTGACATCAGCAGGTAACAAAGACATCACAAACCCAAGCAGACACAGAGGAGAGTAGACGATGTCAGAGTTTGAGAGAGAGATCCAGAGACTTCTGCGTTCATCCAGGCGTAAAATCCCTCAGAATAAGATTCATAAACTAAAGATTACTGTTAACAGCACAATTACTCAAACCAGCAATGATGTGACAGAGCTCCAATGAAAGATAATAAGATTTTTCAACCGTACCAACTGTAAAAGTGATCCCATAAATTTGGTAAATATAAGTCCCCCTTTATCTGTAAAGTGTGAAAAAATGTTCCCTCTCTTTATAAATGTCCTTGCTTATGAATTAATCCTTAAGTGCCACTACTGTATATGGAGACAGGTTTCCACCTACTGTTTTATGTATAATCTTTAATGTTTAATGTGATGTTTGTATCGTCTCTGAAAGCAGTCATGGACTTCTTACCTGTAATGGGCTGGCCCGGCTGAAACGTCCTGGTGTTGGTGAGGAGAGCGTAGGGTGCTGGGGAAGGTTGAGGCAGCACCCCAGAGTGGCGAGGCAGCATATCCTCACAGGCACCAGTGGGAGCACCGCTGGGATAGCCGCCAACGCAACGGAGCACTTGAAGCACAAGGAAAGCGGGCAACAACTGCTCCATCAGGCTGAGATAAAAACCGCCGCACTTCAAGCAAAAGACTGAAAACAGTGGTACAAGACGTTACACAGAACTGAGCCGCATGATGCTGCTGAGTCACACAACCAAGAAAAATTGATCTAGTTATCACTTCTCTAACCATGAAATGTGCTTTCACACGCACGCTCTCACGATTTCTTGAAAAGAATAGATCAGTGCTCCTCATGCATTTCAGGTCAATCTTTCAGGATGTTTTAAATTGAGTAGCCCCGTGTTTGAAATCTATTGTGGCCAGGGGAAGTTAGAAAACACTTTCTATGAAAATCACAGGATCAGTACTTGAGAGAAAGAATAGTCCATAAAATGTGCTGTTGTGCAGCACTCCAGATCTACTTTTAAAGCATCTTTTAAAACATAAAATCCACGAAAACCACCAAGCCACAGTTCAAAAAACAAAAAAAGTCGCAAAAAGAATTACTAATGCCTATTTTTGTCAGGGATTATTTCGTGACATAAATATGAGCATATATCATAGGAGAACCTTTTGACTTGGCAATACATATTTCTCTTATGAATGCTGCTGGCTGCTGGCAGTACATTATGTTGAATAATATGCAAGTCTAGGCAAGTGCTGCAGTTAATCCTCCAGAACCCCCTGCACAGAGCCAAACCTTATGTCCACCGCCTCGCGTCTCAGTGCATTTTCCATTTGTCAAAAATCAGTATAAACATTTGAACTGACTCAAGTAAGAACCATTTGTGAGTCGGTAACAGTAATAGTGCCAACTCTGAACTTCACCATTCAGAAGCAACAATATCAAGCCATATATCTGGTGTGTTATTGATAGGCAGCTCTGTGGGATGTTACTCTATATTTAGCCACATTTATCTCACTGTCAAACCTCTGTAGAGGTGTAGGCATGCTGTAGGTAAATGCTTACAATTAACCAGTGGAATACAGAGAGATACTGCCTCCAATTTCTTTTAAGCCTTCATTGAAGTGGTTATGCCTGTTAAATGGAAATAATAATAAATAGATAAAATAATAAAAAACAATAATATAAAGAGCAAACATTAACCAGGGCTGGTTAAGTAAAGGAGAAATCTAACCGCTAGCATGGCAGTTTTCAGGCATAATCTCTTCATGAAACCACATTCAAGTCTGTCATTTGCTCCTGAATGTGAGTATTAAGGCCTTTAGATAGACTTCAGACAATCAGTACAGTAACACTTGAATGACACTTGATATGTTGCTGTGAGTTCATCACACATTTAGTAAACGGTTTATATTTCTGTATAGGCTTCGACCACAGACTGACTAAACTGGATGCCGACGTTGAGGAGCTGAGAAATAGATTAGAAGATTGCTGACAATTTTCAATTTATTCTGTGTTGTCCTCATTATCACCAAACACACACACACACACACACACACACACACAGTGTTACATCACAGGCACACCCAAGCTATGGTACAGCTTTCATGTTTGGGCTATAAGCAAATGCTAAGTCTCATTCATTCACATACCAAGCATGAATAATGCCACTAAAATCTTATTTTTAGTGGTTCAGTGAGTCAGCATGTAATGTTAAACATCTCCGGAGTCTCTGATTAAGTGCTTATCAGAAAAGGTTTTCAGAGTAAAAAAAAAAATCCCCTTTTTCTTAGTTTGTGCACATGTGTAATCTTTGTGCTTAAAGGATTAGTCTCTCATTTGCAGTATTTGGTTGGGTATTTCTGAGTGGGACATAGCAAGAACTGATTGTGTCTTTGTGTCTCCTTAAAACTTGTTTAATCTTTTTTTTTCTAAAAAAAGGATTTGTCTCTAACAAAACAAGAATAAAGACATGATTAAAAAACCACTGACTCTCACATTGAGACCGACTGAATGTCAATACTTTGGAAAAATAAAGTGTCACAGGACTTATGATTATATCACAGAAGATGTCTGTAGAATTAATGTATTATTCACTTTACATACGACAACACATAACAGCTGGTGTGAACCTGACTCCAAGAGGAAGCAGCAGACTTTTAATCTGGACAGATTTAGCGCTGTGGGGATTGCATTTACCTGAGAATACCTTATCCCATGACATGTTCTGTCTGGCTCTCATCTGTTTGAATTTACATTTCTCTGGGAAGATGGACTCTACTCTTTCATCATTTATCAAGGGATATATGATTTTAAATGACTTTAAGAAGCATTATGGCTCATGTGGCGTCAGAGTGTTGTAACAGTCTGATCATCTTTTCTTTTTTTTTTCTTTTCTTTTTTGCAGACTAACTTTGGGCCACATTGAGTGATAAGGTTTTGTTCCAGCTTATTACTGAATCATTGATAGGGCACATGCTAACTAATTAATTTTCCATGCATTGTCAGAGTAGACCGGTTTGGTAACAGAATGTTCTGTTCTCCGTGTTCCTACACACCTTGCAGTCAAAGTTTTCACAGGCAAGATGAGGATAAATTTACTGCAACATTTTCAAAATTGTTGACTTGCATTGTTTTGCTGTTGCACAATTTGGTTAAAAGTTTGCTGAAAATTAGAATCCAGCAAGAAACAAAAGGAGGTAACTAATTAAATTGAGGAATAAAATGGTCTTGAATGATACTCTGCTCTCTGCATATCAGCACATCCTCTGTCTCTATACTTACATTTTCTCAGATTCAACAATGTGAGGTAAACCATATCAATGGAAACGATTGAACTAACATAAATCCGTTTTTGGTAGGACTGAACACTGTCCTCCCTTTCTGCCCTAAATAAAGTACGGTCTGTTAGAGTAGTGAACATGGGGAATACAAATCCAACATAACATTCCCTTGTTTGGTAACACACTTGGTAAAAGCTGATGTGAGCAAAGACTGAATGAAAAAAATAAAAAGAATTGTGCACAAAGACAAAGGTCAAGTGACTTTTCCTGTTATTTTTCCATCCATCTCCTCAAGTTAAAGCCTGAGGCTCTCTGAGTCAGCTGAACAACTCAGTACAGACACACAACAACCAGTAGAAGGTGCAAGGCCATTTCCATACTAGTTTAATATGTCTAATGGAAGTAAAATGTGTTTCACTTTTCAGTTTCAGTCCAGTTCTCCCAGTACAACTTCTTTTACAGCAATAGCAAAGCCATGGGTGCAAACAGAACACAATGAATCGCCAGTCTCTCATGTACATCCTTGCATTTCACAAGTATACTGATTTTTTTTTTTAACCTTATCTCTTTTAGCGAGGTTCGCAATTTCTCATTGACGCTGGTTTTCGATTAACTTTAAGTTTGCTCTATTCAGTCGAGTCGATGTGTTTATTTAAAGGGTGGGGACTGGGGTTGTCAGAAATCATCTGCATTGCTAGATATACAAGATGTAAGTGAAAAATATTTGTTGTAACTAGAGCGGCATGAGGCTATACAGTTCCTGGTGTATGTAATATGATTTGCTATGGTATCCAAGTCGAGAGGGCAACTGCGCCAGTGAGAAAATGGATTAAGGTTAGGTTACAGGTTAGGTAACTGTTCTGATAATAGCATTAATCAAAAGAGGGAACGTACAGTGTGACCAGATAAAACCAAATTATGACCCATTAGTTATGTGGCCGGATGGTTATCATGAGTGAAGTGAACAGGGCAGGTTTAGAGCGAAGGTTACCTTTAACCTTAAACTGTGCTCAAATGTGGATCTGACCTCAATACGACTAAAAGGTTTCACCAACATGAAACAGCTGGATCCCCTCGTTGATCAGTTACCTCTGCTCTCAGTCCACTCGAGTGTGAACGCTGTGGACTGTTCGAGGTAACTCTAGTTTCAGGCGTTGTAATGTATCGTCCTGCGAGTGCCACGGTGCAAGTACTGGGCTCACCGCCGCAGAGAAACGGGGACACTTGTGTATGTGTCTCTGTGTATGTGTACACATGTTCTTGTGTGTTTAGGTAATAAGTGACAGGAGGGAACAACAGCAGCAGAACAATCGAATAAAATTCAATATAAAATTCCACTGAGCAACACAGTCAGTGACATGGTTACATTAATATGATGGAGCTGTGTGCTGAATTTAAGTGAGACAATGTCCTTCTTTCTGTTAAACGATGAGTGAGCGGTGTTCCAGAGAGATTCTGTACATCTAACACAGGTCAACAGATTTCCCTAAACACAATACAGATGTTCTTATGCAGTCACATCTGTATATGGTGCATACTCTAACCTTCAAGCAAACCGAAACAGGTTCAAGAAGACAGAGTACAGACGCAGCTCACAAAAATGCATCAAACTCCCCTGTTTTGAAAGCGTAATAGAAAAACGTTAAAGCCACATGGATGTCACAAAACAAGCAGAATGTTCTGAAATGTAACGTCAAATCTTGTAGCTTTGCTTGTGATTGAAAAGCCCTCGAGAAAGGGCAATAACACAATAAAAATAGGCTACAGGGAAAGTAAAAAGAAACCAAAAAAAACAAAGAACAGGTATTCAGCGTGTCTCTTTGTGCGCAGACCATTCTTCTATTGGACATTGTGCTCTCGAGGGTTTTTGTTGTGGTTTAAAAATGATCTATAATGTGGCACAAAAAAAAAGAAAAAAATACATTTTCTTAGATTTGTGTGGGTTTTTCAGAGGTCACCGATGTGTTTCATTCAAAAATGACATTGATGTGCCACTGCCATGGTGAAGGTATGGTTAAGTACAGGCGCATAAAATGACTTGATTTAAGTTATAGAAGATTGCCTCTGTAAATCAGCAGTGGGTTTTTCTTCTCATGCTCTTGACCAATTCTTTATTTACGCATTTTATTTCCCTCAATATATCTGAGAATTGTGAAACCCACATTCTTTGGTTTCTTGTTGCTGCAGCTGGGGATTTGTCAGTTGTGCAAAAAGCAGCTTTCAGTTATACTGTATAATGGATTTATTTTTTCACATAATCGTCTGACCCCAGCAGAATCATTCCCTCGTCTTCTTCTATGAATGTTGTAATAGAATTTGAAGACCTTTCAAAGAACGTTACGGTTGGGACAGCTGTTAAAGATACCCTATGACTGTTGTGTAATCTAAAACTCTGTGTATCACACAACGCTCAGTTAGCACAGCAGGTGAGAGCGTGCTGCCTCTCCTGTTAAAACAAACAGTGTGAAGCAAGCACAGCTTATGTTGTTGAATTTCTGATCTCAATGAGATTTTTTTTCAAAGATTCTTTGAATAAATGTTACTAAAATAAATTCAAACTCTGTCCATGAATTGCTGATTTCTTCACAAACAGTGAATAATACAGATAATAAGATGATAATACAGATTATACAGTGACCTTTCTTGTATTGACTTTAAGAAAGAAAATGGGGGCTGATTAGTTCAACATTCGTCACATCGTCTTGAGATGGGAAGTGACTGCAAGCCTGGAGAAGCCTGTAATGAGTATTCATATAAGTGGTGGGACTTGGATACACCGGCTACTTTTAATTTTCTGGGGATTATTAAGGCTCGAGTAGTTTGACGGGGGTTTTTTTTTTTGTTGTTGTTTTTTTTAGTGTGTGCACACTCAGCCAAGGTGGTTCCTGTTTGCTCGTCCCAGTTCAACTGTACCAGTCTTGGTCTGCAGTCCTTTGCACAAATTTGGATCATCTGGCTTCACTAACTGACAAAGTTGGCAACGAGCATAAAGCTGAATTTAAAGCTTTAAATAGCTCTCCAGACACATTTTGCAGACAACACAGATGCTACATCAACATTTTCCTACAGTCTACGGACACTTGCTATGTTTCATCAAATACATACAGTCAAAATATGCTACATTTTGTACAGTGGACAGTCAACCCAGTTGTGGATCAATAAGTGGATACCATGTTCATTCACACTCCACAGAAACATGGTGTATTTCATTGAATGAACCTCTTTTGCATTTCTTATTAGACTTCACACATGTTGAAAATGCTGCAGGGCCTATAAAAAAAAATCACTGACTTTCACTGTCCTCAAATAACTTGTAAGTTATAGGTTGTAAATCAATATAATAATTGGGGTTTATTACAGGATTTGTGATTAATTCAAACTTTAAACATTTGCAAGATCCTTTTAAAGGGTAAAGCTTATGCACGGAAAAGCAACTGACATGTAAAGCTCAAATAATAGAACTGATCTATTTTTCTCTGAAAACAAAAGATACGAAGCGACTCATCTTAAAAGCTGACAGACACAGAACTGTGGTTTGTGTCAAATGATAGCAGCAGACTGTCACACCCAGTTTGTCCAGGATTTTGGTGGCTTCACCGTGTCAGCATCAGACTTTCATGTGACTAGCATCTGAGAGGTCCAGATAAAGGAGCATGTCAACTAAAAGAAGGTAAAAAGAAAACAAGTGCAGCTGATATCTTCACCCTCCAAAACTAGCAACCTATAAAAAAAAAAATAAAAAAAACTGACATCAATCAGACTTTAGAGTATGTGGTCTACAGACTGATAATACATCACGAAATACAAATGCCACAACAACAAAAACAACACAATTCCTCTAGGGCCACAACCAAAATCCTCTACAAAGAAGTTTATCTCTGCTAGCTGCTCTAGGTCTGGTTCATGAAAAACTTGCGATGACTCTTGATCCCTTGGATCACTTGGTTCTTCCAGCAATCAAATAAGGATTTACAGTAAAAAAAAAAAAACAAAAACAAAGATACGATTGGATATCATCCCATGAAAAAAAGAATGTCCTTCAAAAAGGTTTTTCAAAGACCCTCATTACCCATAATGCTAAGCTTTTTCTCTCCTTTCACAGAGTACTTGTGCTTTTGTAATATCCTCTGGTCGTTTTTGCTGTTGCCATGTGTCGAAACTGTTGTTCAGAGCAATTCATCAGGTTGTTAACGTGAAAGCAAACCTTACAACTTGGCAGGTTAGAGTTGGTTTGGAAACTTTGAGTCACAAGAGTCATTTAAGTAGCTCCTGTTTGCAAAGTAACAATGTTGTTAGTCTTTTTTCCAGTTCGATTCTATACCATGTCAGCCATGGATCGGTAAACTAAAATTATATTGTTTTAGTTTTCACTCATTTGGTGCTGACAAGTCAGTTTCAAGATGACAAATCAGCTGGTCGAGGTGTTCACTCCGGTTTAAGATGCTGCTGAAAGGGGACTTTCGTCTGTTGAAGCCATTTTCTAGTTGGAGCAAGTATTGATGTTCTTGCCGTCAGCAGCATCCTCCACCAGTGCTAAGTGATAATCAGTGGAGAGCGTGAAGTGGGACACGCAGCCCACCAAGCCTCCATTGTACTGCCTGTTTGTGTGAAGAGCTATCTCTTTCATGCCACCTTCAGGAGAGAGAGAGCACAGAGAAAACAGACATTGAAGGGAGAGAATATAGAGATGTAGAAATCACAATTACTTGTTTGACTTGAAGCATTTTACTAGATTGTCAGTTGTGAGCTCCACCTACCAACATATAAAGGCCCGTTGATATTGAGCTGTCTCATCTTGCCAGGTGACCTGCCTGTCTTTGCTCCGTAGTCATCCACTGTCAGCTTCCCTGACTGGCCATCCCTGAAGACAGAAGTGATAATGGTAAACTTATTCGTAAACCTGAGAAACAGGGCAAAGACTCTGTAATGTAATTCTTGGCACGGCACCTTACATTGACCGTGATGACCCCTTTTCGCATCAACGAAGTAATTATAGAAACTAAATTTATCCTTGGATTTTCCAATTTCCACATGGATTGCTTCTGAATGTCCTGCACAGAAAAAGGTATGTCCTCTTCTTGAAGCGCCACTAATCATAAATTCTATATTAACCAATCAAATGACTATGTGTTCCTCACAGGGATGAAACCACAGACAATTATCACCTGATTCTGCAGTTTCCTTGAGATCTGCAGGGTGGTTGTAATGTTAATGTTTTTCCTCACTTCTCTAATAACTCTATATAAATGCTAATATTGCTCCATGTGTCTGCAAGACGTGTGAATAGCTATATGTTAATAAATCATAGTATGTCAGTGTTGAGTTTAGAGCTTGTTCTGCTGCCCCCAAGTGGACAAGGAAATCAACCGGTGCAGACAAGTGAAGGCAAAACATAGCCACAGATGTGTTGTAATCACCACAGCAGACATTATTTGACAGGATGAATTCTTTTTAGAGCTTACCTCACAGCTTTGACTCTGTGCCACTTTCCATCACTAAAGGTCCCGTTGACAACAATGTTAGCTGCACCACTGCCCAGGTTATAACTAGAACATGGAAACATGTAGAAGGAGTTTAGCTAGCTACACAGGGTGCAGTGGGTTCACAGTTGTATGGTACTTCCCAGATAAATCTTGGCTCTTTTCCAGGTAACAGTCCTGCCTCATACTTTGGGTTTTTTTTTTTTTTTAGCAGTGCTGAGCTCTCCCTTTTCTTCCTGACTCCTGTTTCGTCAAAAGGACAGAGAACAAAGTGGTACATAGAATTTGAACTTAGACTAAAAATGTTTTTTTTTTTGTTTTTTTTTAATACCGTAGATATATTTTATATAGAGTGAGTAGATATTAGTGGTGCTTTTTACACAAACAAATACCTGAAGATTAGTGCACCATCCTGAAGCCCCATGGACAGGAAGTCACTGTTGGGTCTCATTGGACTGTCTCCTCGCCATAGCAACAAGCCATCTTTGGCTGTGCTCTTAAAACGCATGAAAAGGTTGGTCCTGGACCCAGAAACCCTGAAAAAATAAATAAAGTTTACAAGTGTTGTTTGCTGTGACAGTGAGAAACACCACTCATAGTTCTTTCACCAAATAATTAGTATGTACACACTAACTATGAAAGTTCAAGGGGTCTTTAGGATATAAAATGAGGAACTGTAACTGAACAACAGTAAAAGACACCAAAAACCCCTTGCATGCTTATTTCATACACGTTTCTCAACCAACCTTTTAAGGATATCGCTGTTGTCGTAGTTCAGGTAACTTCGCCCAATGAACTGTGGGATCTCAATGGCTTCAGTCACAGCTGTTGAGGAGGAAACACTGTGTTTACTTCATATCACCACAAGGTGGCAGCATCATCATGTATCTACTGGTTGAAGCTAAAGGGGAACGCTAAAACTGATACTCTGAGGATACAGGAATGTTGGGAGGGAATATGTGTATTTTAATATCCGTTTGGAATTCATACAAGAAAACTTACTGTTCAAACAGTAATTCCCACACTCTGTTCAGTGAAAGCATGAGAAAAAAACAGAGAAGGCATAGATAGGCTTAAGGGATTATAATGTCCAGTCCATTATTCTATATGACATTATATGATAACAGAGGAAAAAGATTTAATCCATGAGAAGAGGAAAGATCATATCACGTGAGTAAAGCCATATATTATACACTCACAGAAACAGTGCCATCATTAAAATTGTTTGCAAAAAATTAAAGTTAATGGCAGCATCCGTTTTTCTTCTTTAATAAATCAGCAACTTGTTGAGGCTGCCATGTGTATTAGTGCATTTTGGTTTTTTTTACTTTACAAAAGATGGAAATGCCAAAAACAGATTATTCCTAGTCCTCAAAACACATGGCACCAGCTTCAAAACATCTCTTCTGACAAGCATTGTGTAAACCGCACACTGCTGTCAGTGATATGTATCATCTAATTTGATGCCTGATGTTCTCTAATCACAATGCAACAAATTATCAAATGTTCTGCTACTATCGTCTCCCATCAAACATTGGGACGTGCTAGTAATTGTGTGAACTCCACCAGAAAACCAATCACTGAATTGCCCCCGTTCTATAATTTTGATAAATGTGTCCACTGACTTAATAACATGCATAAAATTCATATAGGAAAAGTAGAAGTGCCGAGTAGTGCAACTGACCTTTCTGGCAGTGCCTGCCATCATACCCTAGGGGGCAGTCACACTCATATCCATCCCACTTCGGCCTGCAGGTCCCTCCATTGGCACAGGGACTTTCCACACATGGGTGTGCTGAGTTTGCAACATTGACACCACCAGCGGAGCCAGTTGTTATTGGGATGGTGCGGTCATTGAGAACCAGCTGGGGGGGGGAGGTGAGAAGAAAACAGACGGAGAGGAGGAAAATGAAGATGGAGCAAGAAAAGGTGTAACACTCTTGTCATAGTGGTCGGCTTTGTGGCTGGTGAGATTATATATTTATATACAGTGACAACTGTCAGACTTCTGGACCACACTGTATATATATATAGCCATACCTTCTGTATAATTCCAGTGAAGGGCTTTATTACACCTGCCGTCCTCTTGGTTTTATCATATTCTGGTACTCCTCCAATATAGAGAGGTGAACTGCAGTTGATCTGAGTGAAAGCTCCCTGCAGAAAAAGATTAGTTATGTCAACATCATGAATAAATCTAGTTATGCCATATAAATGAATATGTTCATGAATATTAGCATCACTCGGGCCTGCTTCGCTTATAAAATACTTGCTTAAGAATTCATATGTTTGACCAGGTATAGTATAATTTCCTCTCCTCATGCACTTTGCACTTACATCAAGTTTACTCATGGAAGATGCAGTTTTTTGTTATGTGTCATGAGTACGTCATGTTTAATGAGCCAGGCAATGTTAAACAGCCAAATCTGACGTCTCCATAAAACAAAAAAATGAAGTTATTTTTCTCTGGAGTTAGAGAACCAAACCTGGGTTAAAAGACCATTCACTGTGACACATTTAAAATGTGACTTCAATGCAACACCCATGTTGCTTTGCTTCTGCTGAAAGTGTGCCTTAACATCAGAACTTAATGAAGTGTGTGTGAATGCTCTGTTGCTGAGTTTATTATAAGGTTTTTCTGCCCTCTTGTGGTCAAAAATAACAAACCAGCTTTATGCAAGACACATGGAAGGAAACTACCTCAGCAATTCCCTCCATTGGCCTCTGGCTGTCCACCTGCAGGATACCGCTCTTTGCTGTGCGGGACACCTTCAGCTCGTGCCAAGTGTCCAGACTGATCTGCTCCTCACTCCTGTTGCACAGATCATCACATTTAGCATCAAGTTAGAAAATCTAAATTGAAGACGAAAATAAAAGAGACATACTAGAATAAGAGCAGATCTATCCAGTACCTTATGACCGATCCTCCGGATCCGCAGTCAAATCTGAACTCTACATATCTGTCCACCAGGTTTATAGCCAGGAAGTCTCCACTGCCTGCGTCATCACTGTACAGCAGCATCCCGTCGGGCATCGATGGTCGAAACGTCAGCTCAAACTCCATGAAGGACAGATAACTCTGAGAGGACTGAGGCCAGGGGAGGACAGCGTACGAAAACACTGTCTCATTGAAGAGTGGTGAGGACAGTGAGAAACCTGAGGAGTTTGAGAGAAGATAAGAGAAAAGAACAGGCGGGAGGAAAGAAAAAGGATTTGGGCCATGGGGGAAGAAGAGGCGTTGAGCATTAAAATGATTAAAAGTGAAGGGGAGGAAAAGGAAGAAGTCGGTGAGAACAGAAGAAATGGAAAGAAAGGACATGTGGAGGAGGAAAAGAAAGTGGTAGGTTGTATTGTCTGAAAGCTGGTCTGACATGCAATCAATTCCTCTGCCTCTATATTAGAAATAATAATCCTCATCTCAACCAATTTTCTTCATATTGCACTCAACCGTTCAGTAATTACCTTAAAAGGTGTGTGTGACAGTCTATGACAGCCGTCGAGTAAGAACAAACCTCAAAGAGACTTTCTGCTTTTGCAGAGGCACAAAACTCCTCTTGTAAACAAGACAAGTGTCTGTTATTTGTGTGGGTGTGAGAAAATACAGTTGACTCACTCTCTTCACAAAGTTCTCCCCTGAAGCCGAGTGGGCACAGGCAGATGTAGCCGTCAGCACGGTTTGCAAAACAGACACCGCCATTGGCACAGCTGACCAGGTCACACACAGTGTCGCTGCACTCACCTGGTACAGAGTGGCAAGGAGATATGAGCGGATTAGGCCAGACTCAGCACATGTATCTACACACATAACTGGAAAAACATGGATATATTTAGGAAACAAATACAGTTTCAGTGGTTGCATTATTTCCAACTTTCATGTCACACACTAAGTAAAAAGGGAATTTTAAGATGGCAAGTGTTTTATATTTTTACTGCTTTCATGAAATCATGTTTTACAAAATCTTCTGGGAGCCATAATTTCCCAAACATTTCTACTTCCCGATTCAGCGAAAAAATCTATGTATATCTGGCAAAATCTAATTATCAAAAACAATTTTTTCTGTCATTGTGTCAGAGAATGATCTAAAGTGGTGAACAATTTAGATATAATAAGCAGATATTTTCTCTGTTCTTACATTAACATGTTTGTGTGTCTATGGTTGCAGCTTTAACCAAAGGTTGAACGCTGAACCATGATATACTCTCGGACTGTGCAATGAATAAACAAACTCATTCAAATTCAAATAAAGCTGTCTAACTTTATTAAAATTATTTATGTATGAAGCCCAAAATAAGTTAGTTTAGACTCTAAATCTGCCTCTAAACTACTTAACTGAGAGGAGAACCAGTGTATTATGAGTAATGTGGAAAGAACTCATTTCACAAACTCACATGTATACTGTATGCTTCCTCACCTATATCAGCTCCACTCAGAGCTCTGCCCAGAGGCCAGGGTCTGATATCTGTGGCTTTGTTGTTGATGATCAGACTCTGAATGCAGCCAACAAAGCCACGATTTGACCCCGTCGCCCTGACCAGCCAATAAGCACTCGGGGATCCCCCCACATACAGCGGCGAGCGGAAGGTGATCTTCGTGTACTGTCCCTGAAGCATCAAGGGTGAAGAGAACATCCCTTATTACTATGAACACACTCGGTACATTAATCCAATGTTATTAATAATGGACGGCACATCCTTTGTTATTAAAATAAACACGTGCTGAAGCTCTGTATGTCTTATTGTTACCTGTGAGCGTCCAGATATAGGGGTGTCGTTGTCCATACGGAGCCAGCCGCTCATGCCGTCTCTGAAGACAGTTACTGTGTGCCACTGACCAAGAACTACACGACTCTCGCTAACTATCTGCGCTGCTCCTGTACCACAGTTAAACCTGTAGAGACAAAGATGAAAGAGGTAATTATTATGTATATATTCATGAAGAATATGCTGTAAACAGCTCAAATGATGAGCATCCTTGAACCCCTAAATTTCCCCTTAATTTTTTCCTGTAAGAAAGTGCTGTTTATCCCCGTTTCCAGGCTTTGTGCTATGCTAAGCTAAGCTAACCGACCATTGCTGTACCTTCGTATTGGAGAGACTGAGAGTGTATTTCCCAAAATGCTTAACTTTTGGCACACTGTATCATATGTATATTCTGTTAGTGCTTATTGCAACAGCTCACTGAAGATGTATAGTGCTTAAAATGAGTAAAATACATTTTAGGTGCAATGTTTTTATAGCTAAATCACATAGAAATGCATCATTAAATCTTACATCAGTCATGAGTTTTATATTTATATTTGGTTTTTTGTTTCGTTTTAATGAATACTTGCTAGCAGTATTCCTGAAACAGTTTTCTTAAAAACCTTTATTTTATATCTGTTTTTTTTTCGACCAACATTATGTAAAAGCTAACATTATATCGAAATGTAGTTTGTATTTCTTATTTAGCCTTTGATGTGTGGTTGCGTTTAATTCTTTCTTAACCCATAAGTGATACACTGGATATGCAAAATGTGAGTCACTATTCCTCACCTGTAGTGCAGCTTGCCTCGCACCAGAGCCAAAGAGGTAAAGTCTCCACGGCCGTGTTCGTTCTCTCCACAGTAAAGCAGCAAGCCATCCTCAGAGTCTGACTGCACCAGAGAGAAACTGTCTCAAATACCTTTTCATCATTGTTGGGACAAAAACACAAAAGGTGTAAAAACAGCTCACTCCCTCACCTTGAACTCCAAAGTGATCTGAAAGGTCTGGTAAGAGTTTTTCAAGGGTTCTAAAGTCATGTGAGAGTAGCCGTAGAACCTGGGAAAGTTCACCGATATCACTGAAGAGGAACAAAGGATAAAATCATGATAAATTCACGATAACAGAGCTGGGTGGGAACAGCTGCAAAAAGTAAGGCAGACAATGTATTACGCTTCTCTCACCCTCGGAGCAAGTGTCCCCTCTTCGTCCGAGGTTACAGTGGCAACGTGAACCTCCACTGTCATAATCACTGAGACAGAAGCTGTCGGGGGGACACACAGTATCATCGCAGGTCAGGTCATACATGCGAGGTATGTCACCTTTCCAGGGTGACATGGTTGGGGTGGTAGTGGTGGTGGGCACAGTGATGCTGGGGTGGATCCAAACAGGAAAAAAGATAAAGAAGTTTAGTTTTCAGTCTTCTGAGAAAACAGGATTTTTACAGTGCAAATTGGGTATTAGGTCTTCAATGCATTTATTGTATTGTTCTGTCCTCATGTTTATCTAAAGGTTACATTTGCTTTTTCCTCATAGATACTTTTCCCTCTGTGCTTTAGGGAAAGAAACAACCAGGATAAAAAAAAAAGTATTCAATATTACTTATTAAGTATAGTCAGGCGAGCGTATATTTTCTCCAGTTGAAGCTGTACATTACAACCAGAGTGACAGTTTAAATTGATGTGACATTTCACTGCACTGCTCCAATCAACATCTTAAATCAAATAATTAAGTGGAAGAGCATGAAAAAAGCAAACTATAGCTGGCTTTTAGGAGCAGAAAGCCAGGAGATACAACAACCTCGCAATCAAAGAGCAAGAGGAACATCAATAAGAACAGATATTTTATTGAGATAAAAAAAAACCTTCCTGATACCCATTTTTTTTTCTTCATAGGAAAAAAACATGTTAATGATCAGCTTTGCCATTAAGAGAGCGGCTGTTACCTTCTCCACTAACTAATAAACAGCACTGACATCTTTTCAATCAAAAACATCGCAGCAACAACATCAGTGAAAACAGAAACCACGGTAGGCCAGGGCTTTTAAGGTACATCATACCTGGTAGTGGTAAGTGGGGCAGTAGTTGTGGTGTCAGGATTGGTACTAGGCTCTGAAGTGGTGGGGAAGACCAGATCTGAGAAGTCTGGGAAGATGGACGAGATGGGGGTGGTGGTGGTGGTGGAAACTGGTGGGACAGTGACATTGGGAGGAGCGATGGTGTTCATACGGTAAACAACGTTCCGACCAGACGGTGGACCAGAACGTGAACGGAGCTGGGAATTCCTGTTGTCCTGACTGATACCTGGGAATGGCTTCAACTAGGAAGCAGAGGAGTAAAGAAACAACAGAAAGGAGGGATAGAGAATTATTTTAGAGTGTCACAGGTTCACTCACAATTGCCATCACTTCTTTTTTACCAATGTGTTCAGCAGCTAATTTCACCTTTATCTATAATCTAATTTGATTTAAAAGTCTGAATAAACTCAAAATGAAATTTTAATTATCACTATCCAACTCTGTCATGTAAAAACCCACCTCTTCAATAAAGATATCATAATCGGAGTCATCAATGTCAAAGCCATCGTCATCTTTGATCCCGGAGTCTGTGATGTAACGCCCATAATCCCCACTGCCAACTTCTGATGCACCTGTTAAGGATGTCGATGAGGATTATTCCATGTCTGTTATTAAATGCTGTGAAAGGACTTAAATGGTGACAGCAGTGAAATGAAGGGAAACACACATGTCCACAAATACAAGTCATGAGTTGAACACAGTAAATGGAGGTCAGAGAATCACATGGTTAGAGAACAAGAAGTAAAGGAGTGACACTGCAAACATACAGTAAAGTCCAAATTTACTTCATGTTGTTTTTGTAGCAGGAAAATTCATTAAAATTCAAGACTGTGAAAACAGGTGTTCCGCTTGTATTCACAGCGTCCATTGAAAACCTGTAAATATATCTATTATCAATAATTATGTCCTATTTCTCCTCTTCGTCTTCTCTTTTACTGTATCATTCTTTTTTAAGTGGCAGGCTGGTGCTCATTAAAACCAATCCCTCTTTCCCAGTGTTGAAATGAGATTTTATACGGATACTACATGACCACCACTGGTGCAGGTTTGGACTTTTCTTCCATTTGCAGTATCACCATCATGTGCGACAATGATATTTCAGTCACAGCAAAGTAACACAACAATGAACATGAGCTAAACAACAAACAATAACGACTGGTTCACTGAAGATGTTGAAGAACGATGGCTCTTTCTATAATGACTGATCCTATTGTGGAAAATGTGACCATATTTCACTGATGATGATGATTATGATGATGATGATGATGATGATAGACATGAGTATACAGCTGCTGTTGGCCGAGTGGGTCTACCTGTTAGCCTGTACCCCTGCTGCTGCACCACGTACTGAAAGGTGTCTCCTCGATACAAAACAGTGCCATAGGGAGCTCATAATGTGCAAAGACAAAGTCAGACAGTGAGTACAGTGAGCGTGGTTTAAAACCACTGCCAAAAATCATGCTTTGCAACATTAATTAGTTAGTTATTCTTTTTTTTTTTTTACCTAATCAACCAATCTGATAAAGGTAGGTTAGCTGATTGAAAGCCCAAACAGCTGCTATAACCCTGTCCTCAATAACTAAATGTGTTGTTCCACACAGTGTTGGGGAAGCTACTTTGAAAGCACATTGTAGCTTTGTAAGCGACTAGTTGAACTGCAGCAAAGCTACCCTAGAATTAAATCTAGTTTAACTAATTAAAGCTACTTAGAAAACGTAGTTCAAACTACTTTGTAAAAAAAATTATGAAATTGACAAAGAACATGTGATAAGAAATATAACAAAAAAATACAAAAAAGTTACATGATGGCAAAAAATGCCATCCAGCTGAGTTTATTGCAAAAAGTGCCTTATTGTTCTCAGGTCATACATAAACCAAGAAAATAAATACCCAACTACTTATGGGAAAGTGAAAGGAATGTCACTTTGGTTTTGCATACAATAGCTGCTGGAGTATGGCCATGGAGGTTTATCCATGATGATGTTGTCACTGTGTGGCGACGCCTGACCTTGGCTTCTAAACACGCACTACACAAAAGGTCAAGTGTGGAGGTGACTGCCTGACAAATGCATCATCTGGGCTGCCTTCACAGTGGTCAGGGCTGGTCACAGGGGGTTCAGTTATAGTAGAGAAGCAATGGTAATATAAAAAATAATCAAAATAGTTTTTTGTAACTACACAAAAATGGCAAAAAAAAGTATTTTAACTACTTGAATCACTATGCACATATGAACTTTTGAAAAATGTAGTTAAACTATTAGTTCAATTACAAGAAGTTTACTAGTCCCCAACACTGGTTACACACATTTACACACATACATTTAGTGCATATGTGTTGGACAATACTATATAGTAAGCCCTATGTTAAATTTACTTTTTAAAAACACACTATACATTTTTGTATATTTTATATCATACTTTATTCAGTTATACTGAGTGTATTATTACTAGTGTTAGATGAACACTTCAGAACAAAAAGTTGAAAAAACAATAGAGTGCATGTTCAATATAACACCTCCCTTCCCATCCACGCTACGCTGAGGAAGATTAATCTTAGCTTACATAACAGCATCCCCTCCCTCCTCTCTCCTTGCCATTCCACCTCCCCATCTATCTGCATTGTACAGTATCATTCCCCATGTAGTGTTGTGGAGTGATATTAGACAACATATACGAATAAAATAAATTTCATTTGTCAAACATCTCATGGAAACTTGACTTTTAAGCTTGAATAGATGCCAAGATTTAAAGTGCTAATTTGCACAGCCTAATAACATTAAGTCCTGAATACTGAGTGCTGGCATACATGGAGGGGGGGGATGCCCAAAAAGCCCTCAGAAAACTAATCTGCTGTTGTGTAACAATCCCCCTCAATCCATACCACCCTCTTTCTAACCACTATGAAAACACACACACACACACACACACACACACACACACACACACACAATGCACCGCTGCTTGAGTGAACAGCGGGGGTGGGCTTGACTGACTGACATACTTTTCTTGTCGCTCTCTCAGTGATAGCTTGTGTGTGTGTGTGTGTGTGTGTGTGTGTGTGTGTGTGTGTGTGTGTGTGTGTGTGTGTGTGTGTGTGTGTGTCCATCAGGGTGTGGACGGGCAGAGAAGGGGTCTGGCATTCCGTCCTTAATCCTGTCTGATGAGACTCGGACGTAACCCGCTTTCATCCCCTGCTGAGAAACCACGCTTCTCTATCTCTTCGTTTCTGTCCGTCTGTCTCTGTGTCTCTCTGACTGACTCGATTTATCTTGTTTCATGGAACTTTCGTTGACATTATTCTTAACTTCTAATATTATCTCTCCCTCCGTCCATCCTTCTAGCTTTGTCTTTGTCTCTGTGCAGTCTAGCAGGACTGAAGGGGCTTAGTTCAATCAGAGCAGTTTACAACAGTGTGACAGCTAACATAGCGTGTGAAGCGGGGTGGCCTGTGTGTACTGTGACTACAAGGCAGTTTCATTCTAATAATCATACATACATACATTATGCCCACTAATCTGTAGGTAAACTACTTGTCATGGTCCTTTAATCCATTAATACATTGCTATAACTGCATGTTTTTGTATTTGTGTACGTCTCCCACACACCTGTGTGAATGCGTATGTGTTTGTGTGCTTTAATATCAATCACCACCCTCCCCCACACACCACCAGCAGCCGACTACATCAAAAATAATAAAGTAAATGACTCTGTTGCTCTATATCTCCACCATCCAGGGCTACAGTCAGAAAACCCCACTGACACATTGACAGGTGCTGTCCTACATTCAAGCAAATGCTGAAAGAGGCAAACTGTCTAGTACCATTTATCTTATTGATTTTTCACATGATGATTTGAGGAGTTTTTGTGAGCCTTTCAAAGACCAAAAAACACAAATTAATGCTAAATTGTAAGAAATTTGGAAAATTTATATTCAAAATTGCAAGATTTCTCATTATATTATGGAATTCCCTGTGATGACACTTTAATAACAGCAAAAATATGCTTCAGCTCTAAACCAAATATAATCAGCTTCATATGTAACTTAGACTGGAAGGTGGGAGATAAAATAAAGTAAAGCACATTATGCAGTACAGGATGAAGTTCTACTCATCTTCAATTATGTTCTCTTTAATTATGCCTCGACTCTAACCCAGAGAATTCTAGAGAAACTTTGAGTTTCAAAAACGTATCATTGCTTCACACTGCGGGGAGAAGACGACTGTCTCCACAGTAACACTGGGGTTTATACAGTGTGGTTGAACATGGTAAATTTTTTATTGTGAGGGTAACTTTGGCAATGCAAAAATGAGCATGGTGTGTTTAGTTCTGTGTGGGTGTAATGTTGAAACTAAACTGAAATTGAGTTTGTTTTTGAAATGTGGTTGAAACCACGGTAACGAGAGAGCTGGGACTAAGATTTGATGGATGTAACATCACAGCACATTTTGCTCAGAGATAAACATTTGGCCTTACCAAGAGTGCGCACAGGGTTGTTGATGTGGCTGGGTGGGCTAACCCCGTGCACGTTGACCGCCCGGACAACAAACTGGTACTCCGTTTCCGGTATTAACCCCTTCAAAACCATGGAGTTAGTCTCAATGGGCTCACGAATATACGTCCACTCCGTGTCCATTTCTGGCCTGAGAAAAAGCAAGGACATGTATAAAGATACACAAACATAAACTGAATGATCTATTAAAGTTTGTGAAATAGTTTTGTTTTCTGATATTTCCACATCTGTGTGTGACATTTTACAAAACACTAGTGTTCTTTAGCTAATTTTTTGATTTTCTTTTTTTACAAATAAATAAAAAATCATCATTCTCAAAACATCTTCAGTGTAACTGATTTTTGTGGGGGATGTTTTCAAAATTCTGACCAGTCACTTCATTGTTCTCCTCCTGCTGTTCTATGTACCTGGAAATGAGCAGTGAAAATGACTGCCAAGAGAACAATTACTCACAATTGTAGCTCTGAATAATTCAAAGTCAGAAAAATATTGAATCACTTTTCAAACAAATCGAAAGGAGCAATTGATTGAGAGGTTTCTTTTTCATCATCTTACTAATTTCAAGCTGCTTCAAGCCTCAAAGTGTTATTTCATGCTTTAAACAGACATTGAAAAGTAAAACAAAGAATAAAGTGATGATCTCCTGGACTTTATTTGTTTTGGCTATCATCTCCAGCTTCCATCTCAAACACTATGTTTGTGTGTTGATTTTGGGCGCCTGGAGCTACAGCTATCTGCTGAATAGAGTCATCTTCATCATCACTCAATGTCTCCCTTCAGCAAGACCTCTTTTGATGTAAGAGGAGAAAGATGTGCCTCTGACACGGCCCTTTTGTGTGGAAAATCCCCACTTCATGCAAAAAACAGGCACTGATTCACATCTACTCTCTCACAGTAAGTGACAGTCTCTCTGCCTCTGTCCCCCTCTCTCTTTACTCAGTCGCAGGGTGTTAACTTCACACCATGAAGGGCAACACTACTGTGTTTTAAAGCTTATTTCTTTTTATGTCTTTATAACTTTTTTCTTTTCTTATTTTCTTTTAAAAACAACTCTTATGGGGGCATTTTTAAATTCTATATGCCTTTTTTATTTGTGTCTGGCAAATCACCAAAGGACTCTGGGCAAATTAGTTCTGACCTCAACTTCCTTGAAATTGTAGCCAGAGGACTCGTCAAGACATTGGAAGTTCCTTTATGTGTGTGTGTGTGTGTGCGTGCGCATATACCATTGATGTGTGTGAGGCTGGACACAACTAGAGTATGAAGTTCATTCTTTCTCATGTCCCAACTGACCCTCATGTCAAAATACAAATGGTTACACTGAACAGACCAGCAAAGACCTCATGAAATTCACTGTAAAAGAGAGCTGTGTATTCTGTAGAATTGCAATGTGACAGTGAGACTGATTAATGAGGCTAAATATGCAGCTATCTACACCCATTAATGCACACAGATAAAGTTTTGGAAAGAACTCCAATTTAAAACTGATTATCTCTTAATATGATGCTTTGTTTTATATTTTTCTGCCAATAAAACACTCCCACATATTTTGCCCAAAAAAAGGAAAATTCATTAGTCATCATTTTTTATAGCATAAAAGCTTCTCCTGTCCCAATTCCCCTTACACTGCCATTATAATGGTGTTTATGGTTAAAAAGCCTAATTTATATTCTGCGTCTGTTTGTCCCAGTTTCTATTCATTTTGCTTACACATAAGAGAATGTTCAAATTGAAAGAAGTACTTCTGGTTACGTCTTTCATATCTCTTTATCAAATTTGGAGCTATAGCCGGGAGTCAGTTAGCTTCGCTTAGCATAAAGATTGGAAGAGGAGGAACACAGGGCGCCTGGCTCACTCCAAAGGGTCAAAAACAGGCCAATAGCACCTCAAACACTCACAAATTAACACGTTGTATCCTGTTAAACAACAGGTTTTGATTTTACAGGGAGACTCATGGTGACACTGCAGTCACTGAAGTCACTGCATGGCCAAGATATAGTTCCTACATATAACTCCTCATAAAACCAGAATTTGTTGTTTTCACGTTTCACTTTGTGTACAAGTTAAACAAATAAGAAGATATGACATGTTAATTACTGAGCTTTAAATATGCTGGTAGGTGGATTTTGTTGCTTTCAGACAGAGCAAAGCCAGACGTTTTTCCCCTGCTTCTCATCTTTATGCTAAGCTAAGCTAAGCTAAGCTAAACTACTATTTATTTTTGAATGTGTATTTCCCCAAATCTCAATCTATTGCTTTAAAACACTGTTATTTCAATGGCTGCACCACTACATCTGAAACTACCTCTGAAACTTCTCTTAACTAAAGTTTGGGCTTGATCACTGCTTGGCCTCATCAAGAGATCAGCGTGGTTATCGACGATACATGGAGGCAGTGTTCTGGGAAAAAGCTCTCTGAATTGTCCAATAACAAACGGCTAATCAATAAAGAGAATGAACAGGAAGGTGATTGGACACAGTCATTGATGGAACAAGGCTTTTCACTCCATGACATGACCACTTCAAGTTGCCCTTTACCTGATGAGCTGGTTTGATAGTTTGTATGTGGGTGACCTGTGTGTTTTTGAGTGCGTGTGCTCAAATGTACGTCCCTGTGATTGTGTGCGTTGTGTGCTGACAGCAACACGGTGCTGGTGAGATCTTTATAAATTTCATAAACGTGAAGCTTCATCAATTACTTTTCTGAAGGTTGATCAATCATTTATGACTGACCTGATGTAAGCCACCAGGAAGTGAAGGACAGGTGCGCTACCCTCGCTCTCTCCTTGCTGCCATGACAACGCCAGCTCTGTGTCAGATACAGCCATGACAACAGGCTGAGTGGGGGGCGATGGGGGCATGCACATTTCTGATGGCAGAGAGCGAAATTGAATTTAGTGAGTTATTAACAACACTACAGTACAAATAATAGCATCAGCTTTAAAATGGATTCCAACTCACATATTCTTACCATGTGAGGCGGTGCTGATGTCTCTGGGCATGCTGGGCCTACCTTCCCCTGCCCAGCCATAAGCTCCAACACTGACTCTGTACTTAGTGTTCACCTTTAGGTTACCAATGTCCACATCCTAGAAGTCCATTTATATGGAGGAATGGGTATAGAGATACAGATAGATAAGCAAAGATAAGCAAGAGCACATCAGCAAGGACGGTTAGAGGGAGAGAAGAGAAAACAGGAAAAAGACAGGAGGCAATGCGAAAAAGAAAATTACTGGAAGTGGCCATCGTCAAATCTAGCTATAAATGTCAACTGCGATAAGATAAAGCAGGCACAGGGTCTAAATCATTAAAAAAAAAGACTAGAAGATACTTACAAAGCTTGCTTGTCCATCAAATTGCCCCTTTGAGAAAATAAGAGCGGCGGTGTCCATAAATATTTGAGTATCACAGCACTGACAAAATTCAGGCACAATTCATTGTGGTGAGTACTGTAGTTTTAGGTTTTTCATAGAAAGTGAGAAAGGAAGGTCATTGTCACCAAAAAAATAATATAAATACTCACCAAATATTAAAAGTAAAAACAAAACTAAATAGTTTTAGGCAGGGCAGGTAGTTTTTAAACATATATTACTTAAGTAGAGCATTTGCACAGGACTATTACACATTTGCTGCTCTAGTTTTAAGGCAGTAGGTGGGTGCATATGGGATAAACTTTAATTGAACTTCAGTGATTGTTTTCACCATAATGAAGCAACATGTCACCCAGTGCAACAGTTTGAGTTGTGGTTTTAATGGTTTTTTGTGGAGCTGTGTGGCACAGGGAATAAAATCAGGCTTTGGATACGCAGACACTAGTTGTTAGTAGGATCAATTCACTCTTTGTCTTAGTCTTTTCATGGCATTTGTTGACAATAAGAAAAATGTATATCACCAACCTCACCTTCTAAATGTTTTGTTTTTACTTATAGCTAAGGATGTTCATTACTTATTTAAAAGTGATGAACAGGAACAGGTTAAAAGTCTCTGTACACTCACAGTGGTCAGCATGTCCAGGCTGAGAGGCACCTCCATCAAAGATGCTGTACCCACTGGATGACCATTCCTCATCTCTGTATAGAAGACCTGAAAAACATCCACACAGTCAAAGACAAAGACTCATACAAACACATACTGTATGAGAAAAAGTATCTTTCTGTTCCAGTAAAATCAAGCCTATTTTGGTAGTGTTTGATTTAGCTGACATTCATAAATGTCACATCTGTTGTGTTGGATCAGAGCACCATTTTTTTTTTTAACCTTTAAGCACCTACACTATCAAGACATGGCAGTGACAACGTAAACACTGCACCATACGGAGGAAATACTATGAAGAAACAGGATTATTTTATTATTCCAAAGTGACTGGCTAAATGAACACAAATCTGCGAGTCGTGGGGAAGCTAGGTAGCTGACTAATCCTCTTAGTGAGGACATATGGTCAAAAGCACAGCACACACAGTCATACTGATCCTCACTTTGTTAATGGTTAACTCAAAACAAACACTAGAAAGGAAGGAAGGAAGGAAGGAAGGAAGGAAGGAAGGAAGGAAGGAAGGAAGGAAGGAAGGAAATTGGGTTGTGGGATCATTCAAAAAATATTTTAAAAAATGAAACACTTGAGGGAACAAAAAAAAAGTATGGTTGCTTAAAAGTTATGTCAGAATAAAAAAGGAGAGAGGACAGACTCAGTCCACTTTATGCCACAATAATACATAAAAACTAGAGTAAAAGCCTGCCATGCCATTGCGTATAACTAAATTTATGTCCATTATGTCTCTACCAAGTAAAGCAAATACTGTCAGTACTTGAGTACAGCTTGCCTGGGGTGGACACTAAATAAAGATTTGAGACCACATCTTTCAGAGCTCTATTGCCTCTGAAAAAG
Source organism: Seriola aureovittata (assembly GCF_021018895.1). Lineage (NCBI taxonomy): Eukaryota > Metazoa > Chordata > Actinopteri > Carangiformes > Carangidae > Seriola > Seriola aureovittata. Next base: position 16,638,844 of record NC_079368.1, read on the forward strand.
CATACATTTGGCAGTGAAAGGGTTCCATCAAAACACCAGAAATTTCAAAATATCAATCTATCCCTCAAGGTCATTTTGTTGGACAGTGAGTTTGACAGGCACTTTAAAAGCAGAAAAAAAATATGGGAGTCCATCCACGTCAGTGGCTTGCAGAGAAAAATGGGCACGCAAAAAAAAAAAATTTAAAAAAAAAAAGAGAGGAAATTTGATTTGTGACGTAGCTCAGAAGTTGTTTTTATTTTTTGGGGTTTTTTTGGCGAGTTGAAAACCTTTTAATGCATTTTGAAAAAGAGTTCTTAAAAGGAACATGTGGGGTTTGTGCCTGTTTGGTATGTGATACCTGGCAAGAAAGCCTTGAGACTGAAATTACTGTTGGTCAACAGGGTTATACTGCTAAACCCTCCAGCCAAGGGCTACTGGATTGTAAACATCTTACCTAGACTAATAAAAAAATATGAAGTGCTGGAAGAAATTGAAAATAAATATATGTGCTCATAAGATAAAAACCCATATGTCACTGTTTTTATACAGTTTTATATAGGAAAATATCAAAGACAATCAATATTTATATCAGATGTAAAGTTGAAATAGTCTTTTATTATTTAATGAAAAATCCCAAATTGTGACTGTACCTTGTATCCAGTGATGGTGCTAACATGTCGCCGTGGCATCTTCCATCGTACACTGAAGGCTGTGCAGTTGATTGTCTCTAGCTGAATGTCTAATGGAGGACTCAAACGATCTGGTTTATACAAATACAAAGAAAGACATAATATTGCATGAATTGACATGAATCGATTGCTAATGTTGCTCCATGTCTGCTGGATGTTTAAATAGCTGTGTAGCTGACATGCTCACCATTTATAATATAGCATTGTCGTAGGTTTAATAAAGATAAAATACACACTTTTTGACCACACATTTATCCCATCCTATCCATGTGAAGATTTCATTTTCAGAAACAAATTGAAAACAAATTCTTAGTTGTTAACATTGTTCAGAAAAAGTAAAGAAGTTGCACTTCCAAGAATTGCCTGCCTGGTCAGAAAAGCCTTGTCAATAGTTCCATGCAAAAACAAGTCTGTTGCAGTATCTTTCCATATAATCAATGACAGTCTGAACAAAACTTACACTGGATTTCACCCGAGTATATTTGAACAGTGGAAAAAAGGACCATTTGAGATGACATAACCTGTAGTTTGACATGCTGGCTTATAATATCAACTGACGCTTACTTCAGATGTCATTATTTTCACGGCCTGAGTTATTAAATCCAAGGCACTTCTGTGGCACTACAGGGGATTGTGATTTCACTTCCAGTGTTCAACCGTGGCCTGAAAATACTTCAGGAGGCTCTTATGGGAGCAAGAGAGAGAAATATCTATAGCTGTAGATCATCAGTGCTCCTGATGACCTACTGTATATGCATTACCAAGCTTTAATGGAGGAACGAGCAGACAAGTGCCCTCAGAGCCTCATGGTTATACACTTTATGTCAAAATATTTGCACATAGCGGATGATTGCTACATCCAATCTCCAAGCTGCTTGATAACAATATACAGTAGCTAAACATGATACATTTTAAATTAATTTTTTTTTAATGAATTTACTAAATTAAGAGTAGATTCTGATATGACCTGAAAAAAGGTGTCTGCACAGTGCACAGTTAGTGATAGATTGAGATTGTTAGTAGTTTCTCTTTCTAGGATTTGCACTTAGTTGGGATTTAGTTCAAAAGGTAAATATTAGCCATAATTGCCCTTTCTCTGTCTAAGTGATAAAAAGAAAGACATCGCTGGCATAGACTGACATAAAGATCACACAAAAACTAAATATAGCGAAGCAGAACTCAGTAAATTGAAATCTCATGTAGCTACAACACTGCTCTTTTCCACTTTCCTTTTTCTCTCCTCTTTATTTCTTGTGACTCTTCACTTCCTATGCCGACCTCACTCCCGTCCTGTCCCCCTGACTCCTCTCCTGTTGGCATCTCCACTCCTTTCTCGTACCCTTCTCCCTGCTCTTCCATCCGAGCAGATAATGCAATATGTCAGCTGAATTCCCCGATCATCCATATCTCCCCAGGGGTGTGGCCCAGCGAATGTACGGGTGAGCTGAACTCACAGAATTAGAGCAGATAGAGTTGACTCTCTCAAATCATCATCTTTATGGCCATCAACATACAGCGGCTTACAGTGGTGTTTCAAGTGAAAGATAGGTCTGGGTACAATTTATAATACTCAGAGGGACTGGAATTAAACTGTTCTCTAATCTGTATGAATCCTGAAAATCTTAACATAAACCCCTGAAACTAATGGATTATGTTTGGTCAGTATGAGTAGATAAGATATTGACCCTGGTCCTGTAGGTGCCTCCTCAGGTGTCCTCTTGAGTAGCTACCGAAGCTGTGCTTGTGCTGAGCTGGACACTTTTTTGGAAATGATAAAAACGATTAATATTTGTTTTTTCTTTAATAGAACTGGAAAAATTATTATGTTAAATTGTGATAACACAACCATCCGAACCAGTTGGCAAGATGCCATTCAGAAATACTCTCTGACCAAATGATGGACCTGATATGATATGAAGCTGTATGCTACATTAAGATGATAACTTATGAAATCAATGTTCACGCTTAACTGTCTTTCCGAAGTCCATAGGTAGCAGGAGTGATATCCACAGGCTAAAGCTAACAGGCTAATAAGCACTGGCTCTGGTCCCTGAACCCTGAGATTTAAAACTGTCTCTTCACCTTCCTTTGGACAGCGACTCTGTTCAAGAGCTCGTATCAGCAGCCGTCGAGTCAGGTTTATACAGGTTTGTAGTATTGAAGCGCAGCGCACACAGCTACAGTAAGCCCTGATTGTAGCAGTCACCACCTGCGTTGATTAAAGCTAAACTTTGTCACACGGTACTGAGCTTGTTTTTGTCATGTCAGATCACTTTTCTTATCAAGCCTGGGTGCAAATGGTTTCATAGTAGGGGAGACCGGGGATGGTTGTAACAAAGGGATAGTTGTAACAGCATCACTTTCACCAATAAGGGATAACATAAGAGTCATGTGATCAATTTCATGTATATCCACTTCCTCCCTGATCTTGCATGTGAATTTGGATGGCTGTGAGAGGAAGTGTGCAGATTTTACAGTCAAAACATCAATTTTCAGGTAAGAAAGTAATTTTTGGGACCAAGTCTATATTTTGATTAGTACTGATGCTGTTGAAGTTTGAATTAGGTAACTTGTATCGGGTAAGAGAGTAGGTTCTTACGTAAAATGTGAGTCATTTCATCCATCCTAATTTCAAACCACCATGCTGATACAGCTAGGTAAACATTGGCTGACAGGGGTGGGGATAGTTGTAACACCATATAAGAAAATGTTACAACCATCCCCATAATCACAATTCACATATTTTCTCTATCCTACTCCTTTTTTTCAGTATGCCAAGACAGTGGGTGAGGAAAACAAATAGGGGTGTGCCTGCACATGTACTTAAAGTTGCATCAGATGAAGTGAGGCAGGGAAAAGCAGTGAGGTCAGTCACCAAAGACTACTCCATCTGCCATGTGAACAAGGTTCAAGAAAGCTGCCCAGTGTGGGCTATCACAGCAGTCAAAAAGTCTTCAATGCACAGTAGTCCCTCTACTGTAAGACCATTTCCCAAAGCAGGGCCAAGAAAGACCACTGGTACGACAAGGATAAAGTCAGACATCTACACAGATACAAGCAGGCCTTGGAGGAAGAAGAAAAGGAGTAGTAAGAAGAATGTGAAAATGGCCATATTTGGAAAGAGGAAACGCAAACAAAATAATGCAGAGAGAAAGACAGCCAAAAAGAGATCCAAGAAGAACAAGGATAAGGGTGAGGACACCCCAGATGAAGATGATTTTTGAATTGTGTGCATGGAGCCCTTTGGAAATTCCAAACCCAAAGAAAAGTGGATCAGATGTGTAAATTGCAAGTTCTGGGCCCACGAAAACTGCACCCCTGGAAAACCCACATACATCTGTCACCACTGTGACTCTGATCACTCTGATTAGATGGATAACACACACAGATACACACACTCAAGTTCATGTTTTATCATTTAAGACAGACACAGTATGCATGTTTGTTGTTTTACTAATTGTCAAACGTCTTCCTGTAATTTTACATGGATTATGAGCTACTTCTGACCTCCTGCTGAAGGTTTCCATTTGTATGTGTAACATTCATAGGTATTATCAGAATATGTTCTTTAAAAAAGCTCTTTTAATGTTAACACTGACACTGTTCTTCATTTAGCCATCAGTGATGAGTTATTTTTGTTCTTAGTGAAGCACAGGAAGATGCTTTAGTGTTGGCACATGCACAATAAACTTATATAGATGCATATTTTGTGGTGTAGTCTCAGTTTTTAGTTCTTCAATCTTGCTGTTACAATTTACCCCAGGTTGTGTTACAACATACCCTGGTAGTGGGGTAGGTTGTAACAATGGCACTCCTTGCATTTGACATCAAATAATGAATTCTGTGATATAGTTGGAGAAGTTAAAAACATTGCTATTTGTAGTAGACAAATGAGGGTACTTTGTATCAAAATCTGAGTACCCTACCGCAAACATTCTGCAAGTTATAGGAGCTGAGTCAAAAAGTGTTACAACCATCCCCGGTCTCCCCTATAGTGAAGATCCTGTTCAGTGAGGCCAATAAGTCCATAATCATATGAAACAGTGCACTTTAGATAAAGCATAAAGCAACAGTTGCAGCATCTCATACAGTATCTTACACATTGGCCTTTTCCAAATGCACCAAACACATGTACTAGACCAGATTGGCAAATTGCCACAACTGATCACTTAGGATATCTGTAGAGATGGGAAAATTTCAGGTTGAAGTATTGTCCAAATAAGAGCTCAACTACTATAGGAATTTTAAGTATTTTGTGTCAGCATTTGTATAATAGACAGTATATAGTTAATCTGCGTATTCAAGATTTGAAACTATTCCATAATGCAAATAGTATACATCTTTTTTTTTTTTTTTAAGATGGGACTTAGATATGTGCTGAGACGGACATTTTGCATTTGAAAAGAAAAATAATACTTTTCAGTACTCTCTGATGGACAAATTATATAATGGTGACAGTCTTTAAATGACCCCAAATGTATCTTTGTCATTTATATTTATATATGTTCATTCCTGTCAGCTTCAAACAAGTAAATATAAAGCCGTTTTTAATCCATTATGGGGTGCAGGTTAAAACACTGGGCTTTTCATTTATGTTGAGATGTCAATGCTTCTGACACATTTATACAACTAGGGACGGAAAAAACAAACAGGTGCTCTCATTAAACTTGCTCTCACTTGATCAACAATCTTAAATTCAGGTTTCTTCTTTCTATCACTCTGATTCTACATCTCCACTTTTCGAGTCAGTCATGTAGAAGTGCTGCTCTTTCCAGGTCTGAGTCATCCAAAAATGAATGAGCATGAAGACACATGCTGTTGTGCTCCTCTTCAGCATGAATTATGAAATAATACATTAACACTGACGAAGGGAAAATCTGTTTTCACATTTTCATTGTCTTTCACCAAATTAAGTTTCACGTACTGAGTGTGAGGGGATGGAAAAGATCAATTAAAATGCATGCATACTGTGACAAGGTAATAGCTTTAGGTACACATTATAATAAGTGTAAAAAAAATAAAGCTACTGAATGGTTCTATAAATAATTCAAAAGGTTATTCTAACCAGGGAAAAAAGCTGTCAAAATCCTGAAAAGTGAGACCACTTTGAGGTGTCATTGTCATTCAATTTTAACGCTTTCCAAATTCAACCATTTTTGTTATTTAAAGGCTGACGTGATTCATCTGGACATCGATGCCTGTTGACATCCCCCCTCCCTTAGAATGAGGCTTGAAAGACCTCAAAACAAACAACAAGTACAAATGTCACTGGAAGTCATGAGGACAGACCTACAGCCGTCCTCTGTATATGGCAGTCTCAACTGTGGTGAGTTTTCTGTGCTGACAGACAGATGTAATAGTCAGCTTGCTAAGGCCTGTGGGTCTGAGAGACTGAAGGAGTGGGGGAGAAACACAACAGACAGTCAGAGAGAGTGACAGCGAGAGAAAAAGGAAGTGATGGAAAGAGAGAAAGAGGGGGAAAAGGAACGAAACTGGGACGGAAAAAGTGTTCAGGGTGACAGGATAACAAAGAAAGACAGAGACAGGGAGAGAGACATTGACAGAGAGAGACACTGTGGAAATGACAAAATCAACAAGGATTTTTTGCCCAAAGAGGCAAAGAGCTAGAGCTGAATATTACCGTTATTTCTCCTTTTCTAAGATCTTTTAATTTTCACAGAAAATATATTTAAGCTACAGTTTTTGTTTTTTTCTTAATCAAGAAAACACACATTTTCAAGAATTCATTTGCATGTCCCTTTCCTCTAAGCCACAACAGTCCTGCCTCAAATGTAATTTAAATGACAGTTTATATAGATAAATGCAGTTCACTGGTTATTGTTCAAATGGAGCTAATGCTGCTGATCAGTGGGGTGCAACATGCAACATGTTGCACAGTGAGCTTTGATACAGAATAATCACTTTTATACTGTATGAGCAGGGATGTGTATAATGGAGATGACATTATGATGATGGTATGTTTTCCTAATGATGAGCACCCAGCAACCATATTATTTTGCTTGAATCTTTTATTGCCATGAACCAAAGTTTAAGCACTTCACAAGTTTGAAGGTGTCACACAGATTGTTAATGTGAATTATTGCCGCTACGTTAATTCAAATGTGACCTGACAAAGTTTTAAAGCAGGTTTAAAGATACTTAATGTAATCAAATGAAAGAAAAGATGAGCACATACAAAAGTTTCCCTCATCCACATTCTCAATATATCTCAAATATATTAGTTATTATTATTATTATTTGTATTGTTATTAATAATAATAATATTAAACCTTGTCATGCTTGTTTTGAGCTGATGAACTTACCAGATCTCCGAACATTTGATCTTCTAGCACAAAAGCAAACGCTGGCCGCGCATGTTGCAAAGAGAAGTAAGTACAGGAGACTCCTTCCTTTACATGTAGATTCCATGTCTTCTTCTGGTCGAAAGTTTAAACGGTCAAATGTTCATTTTAAGACACATTCAAACGCACCTGTAACTGTAAATGTAACTGATCCCTTTGCTGGTAAAACTTTTCTCTCTTAAAAAAAAAACAAAACAAAAACCGTCTTTATCAAGATTCTGGCGCTAACGCCATCCAAAGGCAGGCAGATACTGCCCGAGAGGAAAGGGCAGCTACGGTTTGACACTGATAAGATTACAGTCTGCAAAAGATCAGTGGGTCGGACACATTAACGAACGGACAGACTGCCACAGTGCCCCGACAGGCGCGCTGACAGACGATGGAGAAGGCTGTCCCGACAATTCACGCGTAAAGCGCAACGACTAAAAGCAACTGAATGGTAGGCGAGATCATTTTTACGCAGGAATCTCGCTTTCGTGTCAGGCGCGTCTTAGACAGCAGATGAGATGGACAGCGAAGTGCAGGAACGTGGGGCCATTTAGAGCTAAGAGGATAATAAGCGTCTAATCCGCACACTGGACACAGATGGAGAGCATGTCTTGACGCAGAGGCAGGGGAGGTGCTCAAGCAACAAACACTCCATATTAATGCCGTGTGTGTGTGTGTGTGTGTGTGTGTGTGTGTGTGTGTGTGTGTGTGTGTGTGTGTGTGTGTGTGTGTGTGTGTGTGTGTGTTGTGTGTGTGTGTGTGTGTGTGTGTGTGTGTGTGTGTGTGTGTGTGTGTGTGTGTGTGTGTGTTTGACTGCCTGTGTGCACAACAATGACAACAATGACCAAAATGGCAAAACAATGAAACCATTAATTCATGTTGGCTATAGCAGCTGCTCTGTGCTCATTAATGTGTCACTAACAGTCCAGCTGATTACGCGCCATTAATTGTGGTGGCAGCCTGAAGAAAAAGAAACAGAAGTAAAGTTTGAACAAGAGTGGTCTGCGCGCGCGTGTGTAAAGTCACAATGTTCACGTGCGTGTGTATTTGAGAGAGAGAGAGAGAGAGAGAGAGAGAGAGAGAAAATGGTGTTTGCAGGAGAGATCAGATTTATGGTATCAGAGAAGCATTTTTCTTATCAAGGAGCACTAAAGACAGAGGACTGGGAACAATGGGCGCACACCAGTACCAGGCACTATTAACACTGATAAAGTGCAAGTCAAAGTTGTCCACAGCCTCCACTGTTATGAAAACTGGAGAAAACGCAATTTTACTCATCACATGTCCTGCAGAAATTTTTTTTCATGTGGGTTTTTTATTATAGTATTATATTATATTAGAGCTACCACATGGGGCTAACCAGAAACCAGAAACCAGGCTGGTTTCTTAAGCCATTTTCATTTTCACTCTGTTGGTGGTCTACTTAGACCTAATTTTCCAAGTCCGTAATATTCCACCTTCATCCAAAATGAGTATGTAAAATTGAGCAGTTACTCAAGCCATTCATTTATACAGAGTAATGTGGAAATCCTTTTATCTAATTCTGATCCAACATTTTTGCCCTGATCCACAGTCAGCTACAGAAAAAAAGAAAAAGAAACTCGGGTCTTGTAATACACAGTGATAACCACTGTGGACACCTCGAGTAGTTTTACATGTTCATTGCAGTCATTTTTATAATGACTCCTTCTGTGTAGCTACAGTATATCTCAGATCATACCATCAGAATTTGTCTGACAGCTTGTATTGTAAAGGTAGAATGGTGCTATTAACCTGAGGCTGAGACTTGCTGAAGGTGAATATCTTGAAAACGCAGCTGTCATGTGTTACTCACAGGACATTATTTCATACGCACGAGTTGGGTTATGAGATGACAGCTCTCATTTTTTCCATGTGACCAGTGCTAAAACACTGAATATTGGCTCCAGTCCACATGCACTACGTTTTAAGGCTCTCTATCAGTATATGAAAAGTACTTGTAGAAACAATAAGAAGGGCAGAAAAGGAAACATTAGAGGAGGCAAAGCAGGCATCTAAGCAACATGTCTGTCCTCAGACACCTCACAGCCACTGCCTGTCTCACTAACATTTCCACTGAGGATTGTAGATGATTGAAGCGTTGACTGCATTTAACAAGATGTTGCCGTCCATTTACTTTTCAGTAATGGCATTCCTCTTTGCAGTTAGAAAACCATCTTATAACAGGTGTAGTAATAGGAGCTCTCTGAATATCTGTGCTTAGATTGAGATGACACAGCAATTCCATAGACCTAGTCAGACAACCAAATCAAGTATAGTTGGTCATTTCAAATCAGAAGCATGACATGCAGCTGTCAGTTTACCAATGATGACCAAAAGAAAATCACACCGCCAACCATAATCAAAGACCTTCAGACAAAATACAGTATAATATTAGTCTTACTGTGCAATGTACGGTTCTGTCAATTTCTGTTCTACTTGCTTCCATCCTTCTTCACATTCACATGTGACATCAATTATATACTCTGTGGGTCACAGAGGTAAAATGTGATCTCATTATTCCAGGTTATTCACCTGCTATTATCATCCAATCAACAAAAAACATTCCACAGGAACAGCCAGAGAACTACACCTCTGCAGAGGCCAGAGAGAGATACTGTGAGTGAAATATCATCATTGCCACTTTAGAGAAGCTCCACAGTGTGGACAAAGGGAAGATGATTTTCTGCAATTATGATCCTACATTTTGACACACACTAAAGCTTTTCTTGTGTCATTGGTAATGAAATGTTATCAGCAGGGTGCAGACAATGTCATGCTCAGTTACTTCAAAATAATACAGCTCAAATGTTTTCTGGACCTTGTGTTCTCACTTATTTTTGCCAAATCTTCACCTGTTCTTGATTTTATAAAAATCAATTTTGACGCTTGAGCACCGATATGAAAGAACCTTCTTTTACATTTCAACCCGGTCCAGGGTTTGGCAGTTGGAGCTTGTGACAGACCTGAAAGAAATGAAACAGTAATGTCTTCAGTGGAGTTAGAGCTTAAGTCAGTTTTCAGTGTTTCCTGTTATGACAAATGTTTTCAGCAAAAACAGAATCTGGGTACTGTGAGTCATGAAATAAAAGAAATGTTCAATATTAGGGACAACTGACTGAAAACCCAAACCTGAAGACCAGTTTTCATTGTATCCAAAACTGGGTAAAACTTCTAGATATGTCATCAGATCAGTGATGTCGACTGCAGCTAAACTGTAAACATGGCAAAAGGATCTCGACAATCGAACAACTGAGGATGGTTATCACCAAGTGTAACTACACAAGAGTAGCGAGATGATGTGCAGCGGCTCAGGTGATGGACACTGAAATGCATGTGAAGAACTCACTGGTTCCATCTCCTGGACAAAGACAAACACACAGGAGAGGGAGGGACGTACTCTCAGGTGAACCCACCTGACAACACAAAGCCGCGTAACACTTCACGTAACATTGTCAGACAAACAACTAGTCCATCTATCTGTATTTTCTATAGTAATCTAATTTAAATTAACAAAAACCTTTTCCTTTTGGTAAGCAAACGTATTCAAACCATGAGAGAAACACAGAGTATCTTTCAGAAGAGCCTTGTCCCAAGTAAAGACATGATTTGTTCCTTTCTATTTTAAGCTAAAAACAAGCAAATAAACCAGACTGGTGGTTTAGAAAATTGTTAAACTTGATGAGAAGAACAGCAGCCTGTAGTCAAAGGGGTGTGACATGTTTTGTCAGATTTTAATTGGTTCTTTCTCACCACACCATGGAGATCACTAAAGATAAATTGATGTTAGTCATTATTTGAGCTATCATCCACCAGCCTCCAAAACATTCAGATCAGTTATGTGCTTTTGCCAACCTGCATATAAAAAAATAATCATAAGCATTCGTTTTAGTTCTTTCAGTGTCCTACATGTATTTCTTTACCTTCAAAAACAGGATACGCACAGTTGCTTTGCAGAAAAGGAAGTTACTGATAGGTATGCAAGTCATTGTTGTTGAACATGAAATAAAGAAAAAAGAAAACTATTACTGGAAGGTGTTAATGCCTCTGATGTGCTGTCAATGTGTAACACATTGATAATAACAGCGGTAAACAGTGTCCACTAGTGGCAGCATTTAAGTCCTACATGCACATGTGTGAGAAATCAACACATCTGGGTAAAGTGTTTTCAACCAGTTTACTGACTGTACTGTTCTTCACCTTTTATATTAATGAACAGACATTTAGAGGTTTTCCACAGCCACATACAGCTGACGAAAATGTGTCATTTACTTACAATCACGAAAACTGAAAACAAATGTAGAGTAAATGGTCTATTTGTTTACCGACTGTTATTGACCCCACTTTAACGTTTCTGAGCCAACTCCCAGTGGTTCAGCTCAGCAGACGGCATCCACTCCACTCACAGCTTCCAAAGCCTGATCACTCTCACCCCGAGGCTCCAGCAGCACCCGTCTACATATGGTGTGGATTACTCTCTAAGCACCGCTGTGGCACGCCAAGGAGGTGATTTTTATCATGTATTCAATGATCCACCCAAATCCATAAGTAGCTATAAAATCATCAGCAAAGGGAACCTCTTCTGCAGTCAAACTACGTTAAGCTGACGTCAGGGAGCTGATTTGATAACAATTAAACAAGTATGGTTGGTTATTTTCTTATTTTTGGTAACTTCTTGTACTAAATGTTAATATACACATACTAAATTAAGTGAATCCAAAGTGAACCAAGCCCTTCTGTGGTTAAAGTTGACCTTTTCAGCCTAAACCTGGTCAGCCTCCCCTGCTCCTGAGCCCTAACCATGGCAGTTGCTGGAGAAATAGCTGTTATTGTACATCAATCTGACATAAATAAAACAGCCATGTTAGCAGCCTTGTTGTGATTCTGAACCTCGATGCAGCCGTGCTTTGCGCCTAATGATAAAATCAGCATGCAACCATCCTCACAGTGACAATGTTAACATGATAATGATCAGCTGGTAGAATGTTTACCATGTTCACCATCTTAGTTCAGTGTGTTAGGACTAACACAAAAACTAAATACTAAAAGCTAAGACTGATACAAATGCCATGACAAATTTTGACTAGACCACAGCCCTGGGAGAAAAGTGAAGGAATCAGCAAAGACATTAGGAGTTATTCTCCATAGTGCACCACATTAAATGCCAAGCCATCAAATAGTTGTTGAGATATTTCAGTCCGGACCAACTGACTGACCGATATTACCATCCCTCAAACCATGCACATCTATCATGGCAAGAAACAATTCTTTGACTATGACATTAAAGCACTTGCAAATGCAGAATACATTACTGCTAATCTCCCCACTCTCCTTGTCAGTGCGTCAAGTCAGGACATTCTTTTTTCCTGCTAATTACTACACCGGCAGCCATGTCCCAAATCAGACATCAGTTCCAGCTGTCAGCTCCTCCCTCCCACAAGCCATCCTGGGGCTGCAGTTTCATGATGGCCGATAATGACTGGTGAAATGACCCGTGCAATTAGCCGGTTACATGCGAGTCAAACTGAGGCCCAAAAATGGCTGACAGATTCAATTGCAGATCAGCCCCCGATTAGCCCTCATGCCTCGCGAGAAGGGAAATGGACATCTGTTTGGTATATTTGCTGCTTGGCAAGGTTGTAATTGCTTGAGGATGAGGTATTTCCATAGTTAAGTGAGCAAGTCAGTGGAGAGGGAAGCCTCCTCTGAGTGATTAGTACACTAACATCTAAAAACACAAGCGGGAGTCAACTCTTATTCTGTATGAATTTACAGTAACAGCGCATTTGGATGCTCAAATGGTTTTTGCATGTTCAGCGTAGTCAAGTGATTACAATACAATGTGGCCCACATGTGCGGATGCACTGACACAAACATGATTCATCATGAAAGGCTACACTTCAAGGGTGCATGGACGAGCGTGTATGTTTACACATCTGCATATATTGTTAGAATGCCTATGGACGTCCAGTATGTATTTCACATCAGGCTTGTTCATGAACTGCTGTAAAGTTTAAGGCCTGCCTCAAACTAGATTGGAGGAAATGGAAAGATTTTTCTGGGGAAAAAAAAAAGGGTGTGCACCACAGCAGATGTACTTTTTATCCACAATAATCACTCTCAAAGAACAGAGAAGATGAAGGCTGCTGGGAACAACACAAATGAGAGACAGGTCTGTATATTTCAAGGATTGCAAGGATTCATTTGGATAAAATCAGAAGACAAGTGAACTGTGTTTATGACAAGTTTTGGTTCCGGTGCCATAGGGGACCAACTTTGAGAGATGAAACACTCTACATTTAAAATAACTGCATTAATGGTCTAGTCTTGGCTTTGGACATCCCCATATAAATGAACTAGAGCTTGATCCATCTGGACTTTGAATCAAATAAGCTCATGTGGTATACATTATCATCTATACTATTTGTTCTGCTTTACACTGAACAAAAAGTCTTTAAACACTACAGCTGTGTGTGCAGTTATTTTTACTGTGCTGCAGACTAAAGTGAAATAAACAGCTTTTAACTACTCTTGGAAGGAGAGCACTTGACACGCAGGCACATAATCTCCTCAGATCACTTTCACTCATCTTTCCTCTGGTTTCAATCATAGTTTCACCCATGCACATCTCTGCCTTGTTATGTCTTCTAAAAAAGATGATAAGAGATTGAATAACAACATGAGTTGACACAGTGAACAGATGAGATGGAATTTTCACATTCATTCACTGAAGTACTGAGGAGGTAGATGCTGAGATGAGGCCACAATGTGACAACAGAAGGATTTCATCTGCCACTTTATACAAAGCAATCCTGCGTTTCTTACTGATGCTATGGCTGGTTTCCAGCTTCCAGTTTACAATTGTTTAATATGTTTAGCATCTACACGCACAAAACATGTGAGGTAAGCTGATCCATATAGTTTGTTGTGTTTCTCAACATCATTATATCACAGTAACATGCAATTATTACACAACAAAAGCCATAAAATCTTTCCCCGATTTAACACGTCTTTAAAATGTTCATTTACACCTTGTGAGCCAGTGGTTCTTGACATGTACCTTAAAGAAACTGAGAAAAGCATTAAGCCAATGTAATTGAATTAATGGAAATTTAATGTCTTATCCTTACTTAGTCACGATGTAAGATTCAAAATAACATTTGCTGTTGCTAAATATAGAAGGGAAAATATTTTCAAAAGAAAACTCTACGAGTGAAGCTGTAGTGTCAGCTCAGAGCCCTTGGTGTACAATATCATCTGCTCATCAGCTGTAAAACAGTGTGATTTCAAGCACACTGTGGTTATAAGTAGCAACACAGTCTACCCAGTCTGTTTTGACTGGCTGATTAGAAACACATTTCCCATCCAATATCAACCAAACACCAAAAGCAGGAGGGGGAATCTGGCGTATTGTTAGTGGAAAGTGTGAAACTTCTCTCTTCCTAGAACACAGACTGAGCCTCTTTCATAACATAACTCCTCTAACCTCACTAAGTTCAATCATGAAGTTGGACTCCATCCCTCTGTGTTGTCTGCATGGGTGGAGACTGGAAGAAGCAGAGGATGGACCGTTAGACGTCACCACCACTCCCCATCTCTCCTGCTCGACCTCTCGCTCCCCCTCAGTCAGGATTGATGGTGAGTGAGGATGAACGGGAGTTTGCGTCACCGCATTGTGCAATAGAAACTGAATGAAAACCCGAGTGAGGGACTGTTAACTGGGAATCATTTTTGTCCTCCGAGAGGCGTCGTTGGATCCGTCTGTTTGCAAACAAGTTCAGAGGGAAGTCATTTCACGCTTTTGCCGTAGGTTTCGTGCGCCTCGGATGTTGCGCCACGCTGCAGAGTGATTGCCAGCTGGCATGAGAGTGATAGCGTGCAGTTTACAGTACGCGGGCAATAAAACATTGATCTTCAACATTTCCAGTGACGAGAGCTGATGAGCGCGCCGCACCGTTTCCTCTCCAGCTATTAGACGTCTTCAATATGCCGTTTATCGTCGTTGTCAGATGATACCTGTTGATTTTGCATCGCGCCATGTCCTTCTGTCGGACTGAAGTGGACAATGAAGTTATGGGATAGCCTGACCACTTGTTTGATACTGCTGAGCGCCGTGCACGCCAGCCCGCTGCCCCGGAGCCCGCAGCGGTCCACGTCCACCAAGAGGAGAGGGCGCGCCGACGAGAGTCCCCTGGAGCTCCCGCCGGTTCAGATCCGCCTGTCTGTCACCTCCCACGGCATCAGCCGCGCTGAGGCGGATGCAGCGGACTGGGAAGAGACGCTGGCTGGAGGAGCAAAATGTAAGAGCCTGTGGTTTTTGTACGGCGTGCCAAAAGTGCAACAACCACGCCAAGACGTAATTTGCAAGAAGCAGGCTGGCTAAGACTAGAATTATTTGTATTTCTTAAACAAGTGAGGCCTATATTATGATCTGTGTCTGACAGATGAAAAAAATAGGCTACAATATAGAAGAAACTTGGAACTGGACACTCTATTGGCACATTTTCACTTCAGGAAAAAACAAAACAACTTTGTTTAGACTTAAATTGGCACTGAAAAACTTTTTAAATTTTAGAGTGCATATAGTTACTGAAACATTTCCAATATCCAATCTCATTCTGCCCTCTAACCAATTAGGGTTACCTAAGTCAGAGCTAGTGGAGTTTGTGGATTTTGATCTTATTACTTTCTTAATACTTTCCCCACAGTGAACGCCCACATAAAACATGCTTTTTAGTTTTTGACATAAATAAATTATGTCGGTTGGCATGTAATGATTATTCTTGCTCTGAATAAATCTAATCTACTGTATGAAATGTTATAATGTAAATGTAAAAATGCTTGTCACAATTTCCTAAAGCTCAAGGTGATGTCCTCAAATTGCTCATTTTGTCCGGTTAACGGTCTAAAACTTAATCATACATGTCTGAATGTCTTTAATTTTTGCTATAAAAAATTACTTAACAACCGATTGATTGTTAAAATAGTTGTCCACGAATCGATTTAGTGGTTTAGGTCTTGCACCACAAGGATACATACTGGCTGCTGTAGCCATAATGAAGTCCACACAAACATACAACTGTGTGGTGCATAAATAAGAATGGGATCCTTCTGTAAACTGGATGAATCAGTTCAAATGGAATTCCACTGCAGAAAAAAAAAGGGTGATAGCATTTTTGCATTTGTACGGGTGGTATCTGACACAATACTCCAATTCTTCAATGTCCAGTGTGGTGTGGTAAACAATGGGTTTCGTCCAATATGATATTCCCTTCTAAGAGTGCCATTTCCTCTTAATGTGTTTCAGACCTCATGGACGAGCCCCTGCCGGGTGAGTTTGAAGATGTGGTGGACTTCATCAAAGTGACCATCAGCAGAATACGTCGCTCCTCGTCATCCACCACGTCCTCATCTACCCCACCCTCCACCACTTCCTCCCCCTCCAAAGAAAACTCAAGCAGCAGCGCTCGACACAGAAGGGAGAGGACAAAGGGGGTGAACCATCAGGGTGGTAAAGGAGGAAGAGGAGGAGCTAGAGGAGGGGAGACAGGCAGGAAGGTTAGAGGAGGAGGCGGCAGTGGACGAGGACAGGGTTGTGTGCTCAAACAGATCCACCTCAACGTGACGGACCTTGGTCTGGGCTACCGCTCAAGTGAGGAAATGATATTCAGGTACTGCTCAGGACCCTGCAGGAAGTCCGAGACCAACTACGACAAAATCCTGTATAACCTCGCTCATAACAGGAGGCTTCCTTCCAGAGACACACCCCCTCAGGCTTGCTGCCGACCAATAGCATTTGACGATGATCTCTCGTTTCTGGATGACAACCTTGTTTACCACACCGTGAAGAAGCACTCTGCCAGGAAGTGTGGCTGTGTGTAGCAAGTGTAAACTAATTTGTGTAATTTTGCATTGACTCCCACTTTGAAGTATGGTATTGGGTGTTTTTTCTTCAGATTTTTGAAATTGTGAGGAAACTTTCTGGCGTGACACGTTACCATGCTTGACTTGAGTCCAACAGTAAATGAGTAAATAAGGAGAAGAGGTGGCATCACTTCAGTTTTTAGCCCAAAGCGATGGCCAATCCGCTTCTTTTCAACCTGAGCTCCATCACAATATCCACGATTTGCTTTACTGTCCACACCTTACATCACAAATCTGTTCAGTGTAATTGGAAATGTTTCCACGGATACTCAACCAAAAAGACTGAAACAAGCTCAAACACAATTCAGCAGACTCACTCTGTCTACTGTATAGCACATATGTTACATGGACACTTGTGAAATGTATTTATGAAATCTTGAATATATTAACTTATTGATATTTATTTTTGTTTTTATAAAATTAATAAATGTTATTTATTATTGTAATGTGATATTTTAGCGTGTGCCAAAGGTTTAAATCAAATAATTTTTATTTCCATATAGAAGCAGTAAAACAACTGGGTGGTTTACATTGCAAAAATGATCTTTTACGCATCAGGATCTTATGTTTAAGGTGCCCTGCGGAGTTGTCTTGTAAACAAACACGTTTGCCTGCACGTACGCACGATACAAAAAAAAAAAAAATCAGGGTGATACTCTTAAAACGTTGCTCTATAGTGCTACTAGTGGTCAAAAACTCCACAGGGCACTATTAAAGTTTTTATTCACAGGAAAACTTTCCTCATGATCTTAACGTTTACAATGTTGTACAAGCTGAGTGTCATTTGACTGCATTATTTCCTGTTTGTTTGTTTTTTTTATGAGGTAAGAAAAGCTTTAGATTTGTTCTCAGATTAGAAGAACAGTTGATGATTCATGGTTAGTCTCATGTCCTCCTCTAAGATGAATTGCTGTGGTACTGAAACAAGATTTCCTCACTTTAAAAACATGACTACATTTTATTTTTATACAGTAATCACCTTTAAATAGTCCCATTTAATTGTTAATAAATGCATTCTTACACAATGCAGTGTATTCTGTAATGTACACACAGGAATCATTGTTTCTGTCCTTTGAAACCACCTTGTTACTACTACCACCCTTTACTCAGAAAAAACTATTACATTATTATGCTATTACATAAACTTGACATCAAAAAACAGTTGGGGGGGAGACCCTTGAAAGAGAATGGTAGCAGAAATTAATCATTGTATTTCTGTCACTTTTTGTGTAAAAGAGGAAAAGGAAGAATAAAGCAATAGAGCATTAGGGATGAATCTATTGAATCCTTTAAGAAATGAGAGAAAACATAAAAGGATGAATAGAATCTGATGTTATCAAATGACAGGAACAGGCATTAAACACAGGAGAGAATGGAGCACACAAACCCAGTACAGTTCTTCACCTGCAGTATAAGAATAGAGGGAAGGTGAGACCGACAGTGAGGGATGAACGATACATGGCTGAAAGATGAATGTTAAAAGATCTTTCAACATAAAGAAAACATGGAAGAATGAGCAACAAAGAGCTAGAAGAGGAGACAATGAATGACACTATGATTAAAAGGCGGCAAATATCCAGAGAAGACAATGATGTAAGAGAACACGAGAAGAGAAGTCTCGCTTAACTTGTGTGTGTGGTCGATATCTGATCCATGCTCTGCTCTCTCACATTTCACAGCCCTTCCTCTGCCTGTCTCCTGAGCTGTGAGTCAGTACAGCCTGGTCCAACAACTACAGGCCAAAGTGGGCTTCCCAAGCCCCTATTGTACTTTATAAAACTTAGATTTATAAACAGCAGCCTGTGGTTCTCTGTGTGACATTTTACCAAGAAAGATCATGCACCAGTCAGGCTCAGAGCGATGATGGTACAGTTTGACAGTTGGTGTTTCACTGGTAGACATAGCTAAGAAACTTAAAGACATGAAGAAGTTTATTTTCCTGTGCTTGAAATTATTAACTACTCAATGAACATATCACCATGGTAACATTATAATCTGCAGCCAGTAACTTTGACGCTAAACCGGTTACTCAGAATACCAATATTTTCATAAAATGAAAAGGATCTAAAAATGAGTTAGAAGAGAATTTTATTTTGAGCTTCCATGCTCAGCCTAAATACAGTGTGAGTCAACACTTTCCACAACATAACTTCTGCCTCCTCTACTCATTATTGTAGTTTCCTGACCACAGACAAACCAGTTGTAGCCTAAAGCATACACATTTTTAAAGATTTAACACCCACAGTGCAGCTTGGCCAAACGTGTAAGTAAAATGTAGTCTAATGGCTGCCATGGGCCCAATTAAACATATTCCTAAATTAACTATGACAGTAGCAAACTGTTTCTGGGCCCACTGTGTAAAATGTTAGAAGTTTTTTTTTTTTGTCAACTTTAGCTGTTGACAACAGAGGAAATCATTAGCGCTGACTTGACAGTCAGAGGATAGTGTTATTAGTCAGATGAGTCTTCTGCTCTATTGTTCGTGGTGTCAGAGGAGCTTGTAATGAAGGATAATGTTCCACTGGAGTGTAATACAACACAAGTGTTAGCTGTTAAGGGGATGGTGTTCGAAACAGGTGCTGAATACTGGCAGAACTGTACACGCTGACACATTGATGCTACATTTAAACTTTAGAGAATCGGTTCAATTAAATTACAAAATCATATATTTTCTTTCTTATTTGTGCAGATAAATTTGCATTTATTTGCAAAGGTTTTCAGTTCATCTCAATACAGGGGAGGTGAACAGATGCGGATCGCAATGACAAATTACAAAGACATTAAACAGCAAGACCCATTTCCAGAAGCAATGTCCTGGTTGCTCTGCAAAATCCACACACCTGAGGGTGAAGTTTTTATTGGGACTACTTCTGTAGTGGTGGTTTAAATTAAATACACAGTCTATACAGTCCATGTAATAGCTCAGTTTTTACTCATACTTATTTTACGCATTTTTACATTTTAAGTCTATTTTCTTCCATTACACACATGACTACAGTTTTTGTGTATTGGTATCCGAGTGCTGCAAAAATGCTGATAATCTACAACTCAATGGTGTGTCTGAACACAATGTATAGATGCTGACGGAGGACTGAAGCTGCTGCTCTGCTAACATGTTGCTCGTAATATGCCTCCTGTGAAGACACAGTGTCAGAGGAAATATTTCAAAACCTGGGCAAATAAAACCATTTTGTAATTTGTGAAATATGTCAAATCTAATTTGGGTGAACTGACCCAAGACTCCAAACAAAGTCTTGGGGTTTTAAAAGCATGAATGTAAAAGATACTTCTGGAGCTCATAAAACAGAGAATAAGATTAAACAAAAGCTCAAAATGTGAATGATTGAAAATACTAAAATCCCAATCACTTGAATGGGAAAGTGGTCCCAGAAACTCAAGAGACTCAAAGGCCTTTTGTAGTAATTACTGAGGGTAAAGAGGGCACGTGAAGTTCATTTTTCCCATGATTTCCAAACCAATCTGGTGACACGGCTGTTAAAAGTCGACCTCTGACTTTCAGGAGAAAAGCAAGCTTCCTCTGCATCTCAACGCCTGGGTTCATGAAGTTCTCTATGGTAGCTCAAATTCTCATCATTCGATTCGAATCAGCGACCAGCTTGTTTACAAGAGGAAGCCACTGTGGGCAGAGCCTCGTCTGCCACTATTGTGCCAGCAGGCGTGAGAAAAGATACAAATTATAAATGTAATCACGGTTATATCAAACATGTCGGGGGTCTTCATGAGAGATTTGTCAAACCACAAGAAGCTCTTTGTGCTACTGCCCTGGAATCTGTCAGTATGACTCAGGCTACATGACGAGTCAATTCTAACAGACAACCACAAAAGGAGAAAGGAGAGGCATCACAGATGAAAACAATACAGCTAGCAATTCGAGGGGTATGACGACAACACAACGCTGACGCTGTCTCACCCTGTTTCTAAGATCAAAAGAAGCTCCCGGATCTGTTATCTTCTAATCTTCACAACTGATAAAAGTAGTGTGTTTTCATGTGTCTTTTATCAGGAATTCTCAAAAACTTTAAAGGCCTGAAGGTCATGAAGGAAAAATACAAAAGCAGGGGAGAAGTTTGAGAAGTTCTGCTACACTAAAATAGACAGTGAAAAGTCTAAAGAAAACACTAGTATTTTTGTGATTTATACAAGAAACAGGCTCTTCAACATGCTTAATGCAATAGTTTAAGAAACACTGCTGTGCTGTCATCGGACTGGCAACAACACAAAGCAGAGGCAGAGGGGATTAACATGGAGCTGTAACCGCACTGCCCTGATCATCTTCAACTGGCCTATCGCCAAACCTCCAGTCTGGACCACCAGCCGCAGGCTCCCCACTCATCACTATTACCATGCACACACACATAGACACGTATTATTATTATCAAGACATCACTGTAGTGAACTGCAGATGGAATATACACTGATTCAGCCAATGGCCAGTGAGAGGGAGAGAGGAGACAGTCAGACAGAACCATCTTATAACATTTAAACATCAGTGGTGTAGTGTAAGAAAACCCTCTATTTTCATAAAGTCAGCTTCCTGAGAAAATGTTTTGAATTTTGCTGGGGGTTTTAACTTTATGCGTACTTGCAGGAGACAGTGATGGTGAAATATATAAAAGATCAAAAGAAACGGAGCATCTGATTCATTCATTCATTCTTAATTTCTGCAGCTCACGATACATATGATGTAATCACTTGTTTTTTTACATACGTGATATATCGAAATCATTCAATCTGCTGTTAGCCCTAACCCAGCGCAGACACAAACAGGCCTTTGGTGGATGCAGTACTTTAACACATGACTGATTAGTGCTGTAGGAGGAACTGGCGAGGTGTGTGAATGTAACACAATCACCAGCGTGTTGGTGTGTGAGAGGTGTTAGTTCAGATGGTTAAATATTCAGTTGAAACCTGAGAATGTGCATTACAGTGTTGTGCCTATGCCTCACACCTGTGGTACATCGTGTGTGTATGTATTCATACTGTGCAAATCTGCATTTAGAAGTGGTGTAATAGAAGGGAGGGTCATTTTAATTTAGCTTAAAAATAGTTTTATTGTATAAAAAAAAGAAAAAGAAATTGTCATTTTATTTCAAATAGCACGTGAACCTGCTATGTAACTGTTATAACGCTCTCTACAGGTTTAGCTTTTAGCTTTATGATTCATATGAGGTCAAAGTCAGATCAAATACTTTATATTATTAGGGAGGAAAAACTCACACCTGTGCATCTTTGGACTGGAGATAACCAAAAAATATGCAGGACTTATACAAATTTGTGATCAAACTCACTTGAGTAGAGGCACCACCACCAGTCAACTATAGTTTATGTGTGTAAACCCTTTTCTGAATGAATCCCCAGCACCGAGCAGGCAAAGCGGAAGATTTATAGGCAGAATGAAAGACAGGCTGGTTGATGACGTGATTTTCCGTCCACTTCTGTCTGTGTTGTTAGAGTGTAATGATAAGAAACAGTTCACAGACAGAACGGACAGTAGCCCCGCTGGAGTGGAAACAGTCTGCTCCAGTGTGACACTCTATGTCAAGCAAACAGGGAACTGCTGAGATGAGGTGACATTTGAAAGTGGTGTGATCCTGAATGACACTGCCAACAACACACACCAATACAAGCACAAAGATGTTATGCTTGAACCCATTTTGACCAGCAGGGATTTACGTCAGTGGAATGATCAACACTTTATTGTTGATGTAAATAATAAACTTTCTTGAGCCTATAGGCTGACAGATTGCACGTGAAGCTCTGTGACATTTTTACCTGCCACATTTATTAACAAAGTATTGTATGACTTTGACCTCTTGTAGGATGGATGAAAAAAATTTTTTTGACACAGACACATCTTTTATTCAACTTTAGTTAGCATGCTAATCAGCTAGCCCTGGCCTGCCTCACCACTTTCCGATGGTGACTCACTGTAGCGTCCAATAAGCTGAAATGTGCAATAAATCTCACTATAAATTGTCAAGCTTTTGTCACACTGTCATTTACTTGTTTGAATGTTGAGTCCACAGCGTCTAAATAGAAGCAGCTAACTCAAACCAAACTGTTTCAACTGAAACATTAAATTGAAGCATTAGCTTGCTAAACTGCTCAAGCTGCTAAACTAAACTGTTAGCTAACCTGAACCAATAAACTCTGTTCAAATGAACTGTTACCTTACTAACTCACTAAACATTTTGTAACATATGCTACAAAAAGGTATCTGTTGAGGAAGATCATGTGATATGATAAAAAACATTTTTCTCCACAGCTGTTTCCAAGGACAAGAATGAATATTCAGTCTCAATGTGAATAGCTGTATTTCAGACGAGTTTTTCTTGAACATAAACAAGATTGGGGGCAGACAGAAAAATAATATGTACACAAATCGAGCCCGTCCTTTTTATTCATGATGCGGTTGGGTGAGAACCTATTTAATCCTTCAAGAAAGCAATTACTACAGACAACATGAAACACAAACTTTAAACAGTTATAACAGCTGTTACATTTTTTGCAAAATAATTAAAATTTCAGGCCTTTAATCATGTTAGTTGCTCCATCCATAAGGGACCTGTGTCACTTACCATAAAAAAAATTAACTTGGGAGTTGCAACGTACTACAGCTGTTCCCTCTGGGGTTATAAAGGTTATAAATGTTACAAAATGTACATAACATACATTGTCAATACATCAATGTACATTCCTCTCATGGTTTACACATATGGCTCTAAAGCACCGCTGCTACGCTGAGGTACAGAGTGGAACTGCTCTAATCTCCTTTGTAAACACAGTAGTGGTGTGTGTGTGTGTCTAAGACCCCAGGAGGCAAACCAGACCCCAACTCACCATTCATCCTCCCCTCATGAGGAAAAGGCAGACCTCCCTTTATCCCTTTTTTGCTCTTCACTATCCCTCCATCCTCCTTGTGTCTTTCACCACTTCCGACATTTCTACATTCCCTCCCACCTTCCCCTGTCCCTCGTGTCCCCCCTTTTGATGTCCCATAGCTTGATCTATTAATGTCTCCGGCCCTCCATCCTGCTGTTTTCTTGTTCTCTTTTACACCCTGTAAATAAATGCAGGACTTGCCTTGCTGTCTGTAGCCTCCTGTGTTTGCGTATTTAAACCTACACTGTATCTGTATATTCCCTGGTATTAAAAAGGAGGAACCCCTCACATCCTCCATAAACACCAGCCACTGTAACTGCAGTTATGCATTGTAAATAAGAAACATGAAAAGTTACTGAAATGTGTTAAATGACTCCTCTTTGAAACACAGACAAGTTCTTGTCCAGCACTGAAAGAAAAGAAAAGTGAAAAATTGGGACTTATGAAGAATCCTGTTTAAATTTCACCAATTTCTGAGACACTTCATACTGATTTCACTCGATATGTGAGAGTTAAAAAAAAATCTTTAATACAAAGTACAGTAAACCTGACTTTTCTAATCCATTTTAGGTATTTTTTCATCACTATAACCATCTCTGTTTCTTCAGCGTGAGCATTTTTAATACATGCTCTATTACATGACAGCTACACTAACTGTTAGCTAGCAACATGAACCTTAACCTTCTAAAGCTGTAATGTTGAGATAATGTAAATAATTTAGGTGGGTCAGTATGTATAGCGATGTGTAAACAGCTCCGTACTTTTTTATTACAGAAATTTCATTTTCAAGGAAGTAGCTTGTCTAACCTTAATGCTAACTAACATTATCCATACTAATAAGCCAGTGGCTAATGCTAAAACATGATAAACTAAAATGGGCCTAATTAATTTATGAGGGTTGGGGTTAATTAAATGCTGTGCAGGTATCGTTATTATGATGTGTATTTGATATGCGATAGAACCATGAAGAAAAAGAACCCCATGAGTTCTTTCTAAGGAACGCTGTAAACGATTCCCTCTTTAGGGGTACAATATGTACCGAAAGACAAAAAAGGTTTAATTTAGGACCCCTTGCTTTACAAGTGTATTGCTGTGCTGTTTTCTGCAAATTATGCTCTGTTCATTTCATGTAGAGCATTTTTGGCCATCTAATTTTTAAATATTTTTTATTTCATGAACTGAGATTTACTTGTAAATAACTGTACTGTGTGTATTATTGTTTGCACAAAATTGTAATTGCAGCCATGTTTATGTTTCCTGGGTTGAATCATTGTGTTACTGGAATTTCTCAACAACTAAATCAGAATTTCATGAACATCTTTCTACTTAACTCTTATCTGGAATTGAGCTGCAGCACTGTGTGTGTGTCTAAAAGGATTCTAGATTCTGTATAAAAAAGAAGTCTGTTGAACATAACTCATGGTGCACCATGTTACAGGTTGATTTTAGCTTCTAAATAATAATGTGACACACACACACATACACAAGTACTGTATTCTTATCTTCTAACACAAACCATATCTCTGCTCTAAACTCAAGCCAAACAGAAAGAACAACACTGCAGCGTGCCAACAACTGACATACCACTGAACCATGTGTGTATACATAAATCTACTGCTCATCAGGATGCTAAAACAATATGGACTTCCCAACCATGTAAGCAAGCACTCCTCTGTGATAGCTACAGCATTGCACACGTTTCCTCATCTTTGTCCTTAAAGACAAATTCACAGCATGAGATTAAAAAAAGATAGGGATTTTTTTAAGTTAGAAAAAACATTCACACCTCAATGAAATCTAAATATTTCAGGTACATTTCACTGTTTGTGACCATGTTCAGATGAAAGAAATGAGAGATATTACAGAGGAGGATTATTTCAAGGTGACGTGCAGAAAGAGTATGAACCAAATCCAGACTCACAACATTGAGATTAGATGTCCTGATCAGCCTACTGATACACAGGGGCACTAGAAACTGACAAAGAAGCTGAAGAAATGCATGCGTTCTATGTAAACACACATTAGGTGCTCATGTAAAGCAACAAATCACACCTGAGACCACAGGTCACACCTGTCATTTGGAATATAAATGGATGAAAAAAACAAAACAAGATTACCAGCAAATATTGCAGTTATTAACTCCTGACCAAATCCAAACATGAGTGTGTAAGATCCCAAAAATACCTATACAAGTATTTACAAGCCTGTGATCCCCTAACAGACATCTGTTTCCCCCCTGAGGTGAATGGACCCTGAAATGAATCCTACTAAGCCAGAAAATGACTCACATAGCAAAAACAGGGAGCAAACAGTTCAAACCTCTGACTCACAGCCCCTTTATAACCCCTCCATAACCTTTCATAGTCTAGAATGACCTTCTTATGACCCTTCATAGTGCCTTAATAACCCCCATGCAGGCCTAAGTGAGCAGAGACAGAACTGATGGAAATTTGATATCTTATGCTCAGTTGCCCTGTAATTCACTCACACACATCATCTAGCATTGACAAAGAATCCACATGCAGGTATGATCTGCTCGCAAGCATGAAAGCAACACAGACACATCTTCTCATGAACACACAGACACACAGTGGCTGATGTCTAACTGTTGTAGATATGAAGGCTACTTTTCACTGCTAGAAAGAAGAAGGGGGATAACATGGCATGTTTATTTGCCCTTTGATTCATTTAAGTTATGCCATATGGTAGAAAGTGTCCTACACCACTGAGAAGTGGACACATTTTTAACAGATTACCAGAACAGGAAATAAAACTTTGACCTCTGTAATGTTTCTGCCATGCTTCAACCTTTGAGGTAGACGGAACAACAGTAAGAGTCTAACAAAACAACTCCTCTCCACTCTGGATGGAAAAACAAAATCCCAACCACAGGCTACTTTGGGCCAAATATAGAGCTAATAACTTGAATTCTTACAGCATTTTTTCATCCGATTTTTGTACACTTTCCAAAAGACTTTTAACCTAACAGCACTTAACTTCTAAGGTGTGCATAACTATGGCAGATGCAAACTAAAGCAAGATTTTACAATAATTTTAAAGCAATAGCATTTTGGATAAGGCAAATATACAAATGTTTGCTTTTATTACAGAGAGTTGATTGAGACAATTGATACCAATTTCATGTCTGTACACTAAATATGAAGCTACAGCCAGCAGCCAATTAGCTTTGCATAGAATAAAGACTGGAAACATGGAAAGCCGCTCTGTCCAAAAGTAACAAAATCCACTGACATATGATTTTATAACTCAGTTGTTTGAGCTGTACAAAAAAATGTAAAGGAAATAAAACTGTAAAAACTACATGTGTTTTTGGGGGGGTTGTGTGCCAGACACAGTAACTCACTAGAGTCTTGTTGTCACAGTTTAAGTCTAATATTTCTGTGCAAAAATAACTCTGACTATGTCATCATGTTGAGTCCATTGAGACCTTTTTTTTTTTTTTTTTTTTTTTTTTTTTAAAAAGCTGTCTCTTACATGTCCACCAGCTTCATAACTTTAAGTGTAATCCTAGATTGCTGGCGTGCTCCACTTTTTTGCGTGTTACATATGTTTGTTAATTAAGTAGAGCAAATAAAAGTCACCTTTTTTGTATCCATCTTTTTAAGAATACCAAGAGTAACAATGAATATGGGAGTTGAATATTTAAGCATATAAAACGTGGTGTATGTTTTATGATTTTATTATGTTTTATAAATCTTATGTTCAACCCTGAGGTGTGCTATGTTTTGCCTGGCTGCAAAGGAATTTTCCTTTGGGGACAATAAAGTTAAAGTTGAAGCTAAGGAAATATGGAGTTATGTGTCTTTATATCAAAATGAACTACATAATGACAGTAAACCACAAAATGTGCTCTAATCCCCAGAAAAAGCATGTGTAATTCAAAGTAGGTTCCAGGTACCTTTTTTTCCTATTAATTCTTTTGTGGAGCTCAATGTGACTGTGGCATCACTGTGGGACACATTTTCTGTCTTGTTTTCTGCCTAAATCTGTGGTGGATCTTCCCCACTGTGGATAAATTGTCCCGACACAAAAGAATAACATTTGAGAAACTGTTATGTTTCATGCCTTCGCTGAATTATGGGCGAGCTGAAATGGAAAAACCTGCTGTGTGTAAACCAGTCACTCACTGAATCTATTATTCAACAAAAGATACCCTGATTACAGCGCTTCACACTGAGGCTGAACACACTGAGGCTGAACACACAGGAAACTATCAACATGCGCTGAAGTCACACAGAAAGCTGCCATAATGTCAACAAAGCACATTGTCATCAAAGGATCCATAACAAGGAGGAAGCACGGCCTCACATGCATCAGGAGCAGTGGGGGAGCCCATGGAAAAAGCTGTCACACACACACACTTGTGATGACAGGAGTAGACACTTTATGCTACTTTAGTCCACAGAAGACTTGGATGAAGGGCTGCTTTCTCTGTTTGGCTTTTATTCAGCTTCTTTGTGACACTGATTCTATTTTCTCAGTGTCTTTCATCTTTCACATCACCAACCAGATGCCCGTTGTCATCAGAGTTAAAGATCGTGCAAAAATCTGTCTGTTTATAAGTGTAAGTGTACGTTTATAAGTTTTTTTTTGAAACCGGGGTAGACAAGCAGATGTTGCCCTTTCTCTAGGACACAAAGAATAAACTGACCTTAACCAAGACTGCTGCTGTGAACCCAGCGCAAAACGCATTACAGATCAGCATAAACTAGCACTTTGCAAAGGGGAAATGTTGCAAATAGTAAACCATATATTTGACACCCAAAGAATGATGCATTGTTATTTCTGTAATTCTTTGTGCTATTGTTCTTAATGACTGTGCTGAAGTTGAAATGTCAACATCTGTCCATCCTGTGCAACAAGACAGACAGTTTTTCAAATCTGAATCTTGTTACAACAGTTGCGTCATTTCTGAGCATGTTTGCCACACAGCCGTGGTAGAAGTTGATTTGTCTTCTAAATCTGGACACAATTAGCTGCTGGAACAGAAATCAAAATGCCAAAGCTAGCAATCATGTAGGTCTAAGGAAGATGGATTTCAGCTAACACAATGGTGTTTTGACAGGTAGCTGGGAGAAAGAAAATAGGAGAGAGCATGGAATTAGGAGACAGAGCTTGCTTTCTCTCTTTATCTTCTTTCTCTCTGCCCCCATTTCCCACATCTGTAAAACAGATTATTCTAGTGGCGGATGGGTGAGATTAACCCCTAATAAGACTCCACATTAGCACCTCTCCGCTCTACTGTGTCTGCCTGTCTCTGATATGACGGATGAGCTGCTGAAAGCCTTGTGGTACACGGCAAAGCAACAACACACACCTTCTCCAGGTCATGGAGCAGGGAAGAAGATAACCTTTGAATTCTAGCTTTGTTTTTACAACTTGAGTTTTTTTCTTGGCACCTGAGTCTCTGTCTCAAATGCACACCACACATCCACACCATCACATATCCTCCTCCTTACATCTCCCTTCTGTTAGAGGCCCCGTGAGAGTTACACTCACACTCACACTCACACACACACACACACACAAACAACCTCTGGAAGAGTTAAGACTTTGCCCTTAGCCAGGTCATATTGACTTCCCCTGTGTGAGAGCAGAAACATACAGTGTATTAAAAATTCATGGTGCATGTCTTTGACTGCAATGATCCATAATAAAATAGGTCCACACAGGCCGAGGGCAACAGGCAGCAAAAGAAAACACACACATATACACACACACACACATTCAAGTAATAATCAGATAACATGTACAGCAGCACGGCAACAGGCAAAACCACAAATACAAACACAAGTTTGCAGAAATAAGTACACAAATTCCTGCACAAGGAGTTACACACAGACACACACACTTAGACCACCATGTACATGTCTCTGGGGGCCCAAAGATACACAAATCATGACATTGATTTTCTCACTCATGCAAAGACACACAGTCTTAAGTCTTGTAAAATGGCTTTTATGGATGCCACCTGTCCATATGGGATGTGATAAACACACCAAGGTCTGTCTTGTTTGGTTGAATTAAGTCTCTGTGGCTGTTAACACATGGCACCAGCCTTCCTCCTCTCTTTCACTTCCTGCACAGCCTGTCCTCTCTTCCAAGCCATCCCTCCAAAAACATACTCACACACACACTCAAACAAGAGTGTCCAGGGTTGCCTCTGCTAGTGGTGGAAGTTATCCATCACATTTTCATTCCCTCTCTCCATGGAGCCCCTCACAATCACCTCATCTCTCCTCATCACATCTGCCAAAACCCTTTTTCTCACGCTTGCAGCACCGACGGTTTTCAAATGTGCCCCCTGTGAAAACTTCTTAGACTTTACTATATTGACATGATGTTGAGTTTTCAGGTTTGGCCATCACCCCAAATCCCAGGATGACACTTCAGCCTTGCTTGAAACACTTTGAAAAAGGAAATGCCTCACTGTTAAATATACTGCAGATCTATGGCGGCCAGTGTTAAGAGTCATTTTGTGGATTGCAGCTAACTGTTGTTTTCATTGCTGATTTATCTTCAGATTATTTCCCTGATGAATTGATGAATTGTTTAGTCTATGAAATGACAATTTCAGAGGGGCCACAGAGAGAAGCTCAGTGTCCTGTTTTGTCTGTCCAAAACCCAAAGATATTCAGTTTAGAGTGATAGAAAAATCCTCACATTTGAGAGGCTAGAACAAGTAAATGTTTGGCATTTTTGCTTGGAAAATGACTCAAACAATTGATGGTTAACCATCCATTTGTGCATATTGTCTAATGAGTTAACCGAGCTCTAAAGTGATGTACTTATAATGTTCTGTTGCAAAAACTAGCCATCATTCTACTTCATGTGTTTCTGTAAATGATCGTCACTGCCACTAGATGTCGTACTACACCACCACAAAAACAAACCAAATCAAACGCGTCATCGGCCACATACCTGGCCTCCGTTTGCCCACAAGCCCCGCCTCTCCTTCTGCACGTTCTCAGTCAGCAAGGTGTTGCAAAGTGAAAGCGCCAACAACGAAACACAACAAGAAGCCAAACCGATTAAATTAACCCTGAATACACCAGAGCCAACAACAAACTATCCTGCCACGACCATTAGCCCACGCTAGCATATGCTCCACAGCAATGCTGACAGTAAGCCTGCTAGCTGTAGCAACAATTGACTGACATTCATGACAGTTAAACACAGGTAAAAGCAGGTTAGCTAACATTATCATGTCTATTTTAGCCAGTCATTAAGGAAAACAGACATGTAGCATTATGTAGCCATCAAGTTACTTACGCATCCAGGAGAAGAAAAGTCATTTTCCGAGTCAAGCTGGAGCTCTGTAGCTGCTCACAGGGTTCTCCTTCTCGGTAAAGCCAGACCGGTATGGACTCAACAGTCGGTCTGAGTAAGAAATTCAGCTTTAGATTTATCTGCTGGGACTGGTTGTACTGATGACACAGGTGGAGCTGGTAGAAACGTTAAAAAAAACAATTGGCCAGCTGGGATTTGAGTTGGTAGCCTAAAGGCCACTCCTGTGCTCTGGTCTCTTTCTTTGTCAGAGGCCTTTTGAAATGAAACCCAGGATTCTTCAGTGGAGGAAATCCTGGAAGACCACATTTACCTGGATGCTGCACACTGTTATGGTGCTATCTGGCCTGTAGGCGGTCCCTCATGTGGGGAGGACCATTGGTTTAACAGGAAGGGCTCACATGCATTGACATGCACACGTACGTGCACTAACACGCACGTGCTGCCAGACCTGATGCCAAAGAACAGAGAAACTCAGATTATGACATGCTCAGAGCTGGTGTGACTTCATTCTCTGCCCAGGACGCCATTACATCTTTATATAGAAAATAGTTGTTTGCTCCTGTATTATTGTCTAAACTCTAATTTACAGAACCTTAAATGAACAGCAAATCCTTGGCCAGGTAGAAAGGTGGGCACTAATGTCAGCAAATACATTTACTTTTCTCAGCGTTGTGAAGAATCAAAGCACTGTGAAACCATTCTGACACTTACTGAAGGACAGACTTAGCATTTTTCTGTTTTGCTGCAATGAAACTATCTCCATGTTGTCACATCAAATCATATACATTTTTAAAAGTTGTCAAAGCAGAAAACTACAAACCCATACAAACATAAAACGATACGCACATTGTGGAATGTTACTGTATAATTTTAACAGTGTTAGGGTTTGAAGTGGAACAACAAGAACACTGGGAAAAAGATGCACTTCTGTGAAATCGTATATCGACATCACAGTGTCCAACAAGAGCAGCTGAATGAGAAAGCAGACATCTTTATTCAAAAAAGATCCATTGTGTCTCTGAAACCTAAAGTTTCATAAGACAGTTTGACAGACACTGGATGAGGGCCGATTTAACAGCATATAATAAGATTTAAAGCTTGTCAAAACATTTTTTTGAAAAAGAAATTCCAGCTGGAATTGTATACAGATTGCCACATGATTCTCTGGACTGAATATAGATGTAAAAAAAAGAAAAACTAATACTGAAGGCCAAGCCTGCAGAGCTCATTGGAAACAGGTACAATGAGCGATGTTGACCATGACTGGAGAAAACATTGTGGAGAGATATGGTCCACTTCTTGTTTGTGTCATCACTGCCAACTTCGCCTCAGCCAGATCATTTGCAATAAGTGCTCCTGCCAAAAGTGCAGAATACATTCAATCCTAAAATAAAACGCTTCATTTACTAATGAGCCAGTCATTTTCATGGGTTTTGGCCGATATGTGGAACTTAAACGCTCTAATGTGCTCTGTAAAAATAGGACAAATGAGACTGACACAAATGGAAACTATGCCGGTTGTTTCTTTGTATCAAGATCAACAATATATAAGAAGCAAAACGTGTTTGTTACAAAATGAAAACTATCAGTACATTAAATGGCTCAAACTTACGAGTTTTTAGTCATGTAAATATAGTCTGATTAAATCTGGCCCAATGGTGGTGCTGCAGGAGTACTGTGTTGTTGTTTCGTCTTTACTTTTCTTTGACAAGCAAACAAGAGACAGCCTACAACACCAACTGAAAGCCAGTGGAGTTGGTGCCTCCTCTGTGCTTGCCAAGACAATTTTTATACAAACTAAAAGCTGACTATTTCATTGAACATAATTTTTTAAATGTTGAACAAACCAGGTTGAACCACTGAACAAACTTCAGGGCTTATTTTGCAACATTAATCAACAGTTCAGAAGTTTGGAAGAGTTCCCAGAGGAAAACAGGACTAGATAAATAAAAGCAGCTCAGGACAAATGTGTTCAGCAGCTGACGAGACTGTAGGTTGTTGATGCTGTTATTCTGTCATTCCAGCCTATACTGACACACAGATGATGTGCTTCATTTGACTAAACAGCCTAAATGAAAGGTAAAGGATTGTAATCTAATACACTTTTTAAAAAATCAAATTCAGTGAATATCTAATCTGCTAGCTGCCCATTCTGTGTGCTGAAAAAAATCTGGTGTTCCTCCCTGGCTCTGTAAATGAGAAATGAACAAAGTGGCTCGCCTGTGGATTTCTTTGATTGTGCAAGGTGTCAGGTAACATTACCTTCCTTGATAGCTTAGCTACAACTCCATGGTCCTCTTTTCTGTCACTGTAGTTTTGTAAAAAACAATCTAAACCACAAAGTCTCTCTAGACTTTACTCCGCTGTGTTTGTGTGCATGACATTTGTTTGAAAATGTTTTACATTATAAGGTTTGTTTTGCTTCAGCTATGAGAAAGAATATCCACATTTACCCCATATATGATGCTCTGGACTCCACAGCTGTCAGTGGTTTTGGAATGTGTGCCCATAAATTTGGGAGGCAGAGCTTCTGAAGGAGCACTGACGGGAGGGGCGTATTCATTTTTTTTAGTACAAATATCAAGTCCTAATCCTAACATATAAAACTTAACATATAAAATAGAACATAGCATAAAGCTCATATTTATCTGTTTTGTTTTAGGTAACAAGCAACCTGAACAGTTACAGCAGCCCGTGGTGTGCGCTGCCTTCTAGTGGCTTCAATACAACTAAATAATGAGGTAGGGAATGACCAGTGAGGGACTGATGGTGTATCTTGTAGAGCAGCCACAAACACAATCAATACACTGACCAAACCTTTCAACACTATTTTTTCAGGTATGGATTACAACAGTTTCACACACTTTTCTTTCCTCTTTCCCTGTGTTGTTGGCACCCATTAAACCTAAACAGATTTAAAGTCACTCTTTTTTGCATGTGGATATTTATTACAACAAGAAAAATAGAAAAGTGTTGATAGAGAATTACACAAAACATGCACAAGAACACATGAAAAATCTGGAGTCTGTTACTGATCAGACATCCATTTAAAGTGAAAAGCCTCAATTCAAAATGAAAAGCCTCCATCTTGGTACAAACACTTTGTATTTACAATGTATCTATGATGGCAAAAACAGACCGCTGTAATTTTGATTATCTAAGTTTATGACTGATACAATACATTTCCAAAACTTGTTAAGAACACATGAACTAAAATTAAGTAATTAGTTTCTTCTTTCCAAGATAAAAACAAACTGAAAGCACAATTGACGGTGGAAAATCCCACACACTTCCATAGTCCCTGAAATGACCGTGAGACCTCATGTCTCTCTTTACGAACTGTTTGCCTTGGACTTTAAGGTCTTCACAGTTTCCCGCATCTTCTGTATAGCAGCCGCATCCTCTTCAACAGCCTTAGAGCAGACACGCTGCACTCTGCTGTGCAGATCCTCCAGGCACTTCTGTAGTACACAAACCACAAGAGCCAATGGTGAGCTATAATCAACTGAGAACAACCTCATCACATTTACACATTAAAATATTAGAATATGAATACAGGTTATAGATTCAGATAGTGCTTATTGTGCTTTAGGATTTTTATAATAATTGATTTTCCCCTTTTATTTATAGTACTATTTTGCTGTCATTTATTTCCCATATTACAAACAATCCAGTCCTTTCTGCATGAAAAGCTTTAAGATATTTAGTCAATGATGGCTACAGTCACATCTAAACCACAGTGAAATACTTCAAATGTTCTCTTAACACTATGTGTTGGGGAAAAAGCTTGATCCACTTATCTTGATAGTACACATCTTTTTACTTTCTTATACAATAAATACTTTGTGTTTAGAGAAGTGTGTAGATGCCTACACCCTGTAAATTTAAGTTAGTTAAATTTAAGTTACATACAGATTCTTCTTTCTAATCGAGACAGACGCAGTGTTGCAGGAAAGTTACCTCTGTAATCGACAAGTGGTTAGCAGCTGTGGTAAATACAGATGCCAGGTTGTTGGCCACCGTTCGCCTCTCCTCATTGGTCTCCTGCAGCACCAGGTGATACCTTAAGAAGAGACGTCCACAAATCTTTTATTCTGAAACTATGACTGACAGAAATGCAGACTCCAGGGATGTTTAAGCTCACACACCGAGGCCCCTCTCACAAATTTGTGAATAAATTAGGCAGAATGATTTGATTTTGCCATTTGTCAATGCTTCGTTCTGTAGTGGCCTTACATGACCGGCAGTATGAGGAAGTAGTCCTTATGACATAAATACTGTTGATAAATATATAGCATTGATAGTTACTTACTGTTGCTGTGCTGACTTCAGCTGTTGCACTGCATCATCGTAACCATAATTTACTTTCTTCTCCAGAAGTTTACGATGGTTTTCCACTGACTCCATCTCCTCTGCCCATTCCTGCTCCTCTCGGGCCAGTTCCTATACAGACACAGACATACAGAAAATCATATTTATTACATGTATGAAGCAATTGTGCATTTTGTGTCACAAACATGTCAAAACATTAATTCATTCCTGTCTGTGTTTTATCTTAGAAAACAACATTCCATTCTTTATGGAGTACAGATAAAGATCTCTTGTTAATAGTTCTTTAAAATGGTCTAATGGTTGAAACTATTGAGTTTGTATTATTTGTCATGTTTATGCCATTTTCAAAAGTTCCGCTAAAATATTATAGAAACTTCGGCAGTAGTTTTATTTTCGACAAAGTATATTGGTGGTGAAAAATTCTGACTAGACCAGCAAAGCTACGCTGCACTGAATCTCATTGTACTGGATACTAACACACAAATTATCTTTCTCTTTTTATGGGCTTCTATACATTGTACCTTATCTTTATTTGGTGTAATTGATAAAAGACTGTTTGCTCCATGTGTGTAAATCAGTGTCAATGGTGTCCCTATTTGAACGATTGTCAGACAGACACTAAATGGCATTTTTACCATCATGAAGCAGAAGATGGACTATACCTGCATGTCAGAATCCAGCCGTTCATCCAGCTTGCGAATCTGCTCTCTTAGCTGCTTCAGATCGTTGGACTTGTCCAAGATGTTTGAATTCAACTAGAAGACACAAACACACAACCAGAGGTACAACGTTATTGTCAAAACCCCATCAGACACACAATTTTAGCCCTGACATGGAAAGTTGGCACTTGATCGCTATTGTGAACTATTAGAGGCCCACAGATGCATCACAGACGCCCCCAAAAAATCAAGCAAATATCTGGACTGGTTTGGGAGTCTTTGTTTCTTCGCTGAAGATTAGTGCACCAACAACTTCATTGCTTGTTTCTCACAGACTATTTATTTTTGAAGAAAGAAAAAAATGCAGTTTCGCACATTGCATTGCGTCATTTCCTGTTTCACTTCTGATATGTTTTTCATGAGAAAATGTAGTTTAGAGACCAGACAGAGTGTGTGCGTGGCATAAGATGTGGCTGTTGCTGCCTTCTGCATTATTTCTGAACACATATGCAACAGTTTAACAGTTTTGTTACCTGTTCACAAGACTCCTCCAGACTGAGGTTCATGTTGGCTAATCGACTGTTCTCCTCCTCCACGTCACTGATCAGCTTTCTCAGGAGCATCTAAACCACACAGCACAAATCACAACAAGTACACAGAATCCCTCAATCAATTATCTACGATGGAGTTAACTTTCATATAATATAAAAAGATGTATGCCTAGGACCACAAATAGCTGCTGGCAAACCAGTCTTGTTCATATTGAACTGAATTAAAATAGGAAAGTCTGCTCTTATATAGATTCAAACAGTTGTGTATACTGGATCATTAGCTGGAAGTACCTGTATCTGCGTTTTATGCTGAACCATGCTGTTGGATCCACATTCAAAAGGTCTGATCTCAAAATCATGACCACAGGCGTTCTCTGCAGACAGTGGTAACAGCTTGAGTTTACGTGCCAGCTTGTGGTACTCCGCTACCTTCAACTCCGCCTAGAATTGAAGAAATTAAGAGGACAGAACAGACAGAGGATGGGCAAAGAAACAAGTAAAATCATGGGTCAATGGATGAAAAACATCTGATCTTGCCCATCTACACTGACTGTAAACCACGTAAGAACAAAAGCACAGACACATAGTATGATAATTTCTTAAAAATCACAAAATTTGGTGTTTTCATACATTTGGTACTCAGACAGAGACTGATATTGAGAAAGAGATCCTTGTGTCATGCACTTCGTCACCAAATGGGTCTATGCCTGCGCCTCTTTGCTTACATACATGTACATACAGTACCTTCTCTTTCACTTTGGCCAGAGTGATCTCTTCATTCCACTTATGCTGTTCAGCATCTTCAAGAGACTTGCTGAGACTGGAGATGGTCTGTTGGAGTTCTCTCTTCTCTCTGTTGATCCTCTCTACATCAGCTGGAGTAAACTTCTGGTTCTGCAGGAGGTGCTGCAGTTCATCCCGCTCATGTTTTAGAGACTCCAGATGACTGACTGCAAAATGACAGAGAAGGAGGAACATGGTGTATAGGAAATCAGATCCAATCTTCAGTTCTGATTGGAAAGAAACGTTCAAAGCTAGGAAATGTGTAATTCCAGCGATTTAGACCACATAAATTAGCAAAGACATCTTCATGGAGACTGAATCTTCAGATTCAGACATCATCGGCTGCCCACAGGATCCAGTGCATCCTGCCATTGAACTGACTGACTAACATAGTCAGATGGAGCCGTTTTATTCCCTGTGCTTACCAGAGGTCTCCAGCTCATCATTCAGTTCTGAGGCTTTGTTCTCCAGGTTGGCTTTAAAGGACTCCAGGCTGCTTCGATAACTCTGGAGCTTCTTGAGATCTGCCTGCAGCTTCACCTTTTCCATCCTCTTGGTCATTAGACGGTCCTATCCAGGAGAAGGAGACAGAAAATTGCTGCTCAACCTACAGATGTTTCATATTACTGATTGAACTTGGCGCACTGATATGCACAACCTATTACAGCCCAGATGCTGAAAAAAATTAAGATACACCTTGCTGTCTATAATAAATGTTAATTGACATACCAAGATTTGAAGTCATAATCTAATCTGCAAACATGGGAACTGGTGAATATAAAATGCCTCTGACCGTCTGGTTCTCCTTCTCCAGTCTTTCAACCTCATCAGTGAGTATTCTGTGCTTCTCCTCCATCGAGGCCAGCAGGGCTTCGTCAACGTTGTAAAGCTTCTCTGTGACACACACAGCAAACACAATTCTTGTTGATTTTTCAACATCACATTTTTGAAAGGGACACTCATTTTTTGTTAAATATCAAAATATAAATTGAAGCTAACAATTGAACATTATGCTTAAATATACAAAGAAACGTATTCAATATTGAAAACGAATTTAATAGAAAGATGCTGTGCGTACTTAGTTTAGTGAGGAATGTTTCATCCTCATCCTCAAATGTGTCATCACCCTGCATGAACTTGGAGTATGTCTCAGCTGTGTAATCAAGGAAGAGCTGCACAGGAACAAAGTGAAAGAGAAAATTTAAAAAACAAACAAGTACACAAATCTTTACACAAAATAAGAGAAACTTCTGTTACATTTAATTCTGTTGACGGCTTTGATTCCGGCTCAACAATGGAATAGCTAACAAAAAGTGTTACGTTTGTTTCCATCAACAAATGTACAGTACATCCTCTTGAAATGTCTTTACGTTTTTAGTAGTGGAGTATTTATGCCTCATGATGCTGTGTAAAGGAGCGAGGGTACCTTGTTATACTCTGCCCCTTCCTCGATATTGTCACCATCTTCACAGAAGTCACTGAACAGCAGCTCCTGCTTACTGAGACTCCAGTTGATCTGACACCCAGACACACAGAATAAGCACACACAAATATAAAACATGTGTCTTAATGAATTTCTTTAAATAAAAATTACATCACATTGGTCTTTTTGTTTTTGCATTTTACGTCCAATGTAAATGAACCTACTTTTAGATAAAAATGGCCTGCTGTAATTCTTATTAAAAAGCGCTGATTGCTCACCTTGACATTATCAATTAGCCACATGAGAGCACCCAGGGCTTGAGGCCAGGTATGGGGAGCTCCAACAGAATACATGGAACACTTTGAGAGAACAAATGGATACCTTAAACCATAAACAGGGAGAGAAATAAACAGAGACAGTGAGCAATGTTTCTTAAACTACAGAACAGGAGTTCATAACAAATGGAAGGTACTAACTTTTATACAATGTAGTGTTGTACGATGTAATTTTTTCTTTAAAAGATTTTCTCTCTATCAATCTTTGCATTTTCTGTGATATCTAAGTTTTTTTTATATTTTTCTTTTTATGAATGTTTATTGCATCATTTTATCTAGCACCAGCTTTTAATTTCACTGGTACTAAACTAACTTTTGAACACACAGAACTAGGCCAAGTGCATTATATGATTAAAAAAACAAAGTAATACTGTATAATGTATATAATACTTAAAACTGAGCACAGTTCACCTCAGGGATTTTAGCATAGCTGGAACCTCCTCCTCAACTTTTGAGTTTGGCATCTCAAAGGTCGGGTCTAGCTGTCGGTAGATAAACTCAAACATCTTCACAAACTCCTTGGTAGAGGGAGACTGGAGAGTCTTGGCTGACAAAGTGCCAGGGTAACCTTGCTCTGTCAAGAACTAGAAAGATGTAAGACAGAATATCAGGCTGGGTTCCAAAAGGTTTGTGACCACTAAAATTTGTCTCAGACTTTTGGTCCCCACTGTATACACACACACATATACACACACACACACACACACATAATACAGGATTGGGTATGTTGAGCCTGAGTAGTAAATGTTGTCGTTGAGTGGTAAATGTGTCCATCACACAAACTCAGACAATCGGGTGTTGCAATGTTGCATTAGTCCTTAGCAGGTCAATGAAATGAGGTGTATGTTGCCACCCGCTTTGCGGCACCAAAGTCAAACACTTTCATATCGCACACAGTTGGTTTAATGTATTAAAGGTGTAGCAATGTTAAAACAGACAAACCTTTTTTATATGTATACACATTAAACAGTGAAATAAAGTGTATTTACCTCATGCAGCTGTCTGATACATTGCTGAACATAGGATTTATCATGTAGAGGTCTAGCATCTTTGATCTTCTCAGTTCCTCCAAACCCTGACATAGTGCTGTTGCGAGGCATACTGGCACCACTAGTTCTGCAACCAAAATATCAACATACACCGAAATATCAAAATATCAATTCCGCTAATTGGCATTAAAGAAAAATGAACAGCTTCATTTCATTTGTATCTAAATAATTGCAATGTGGACATGTATTGATGAAAAAGCAAAAGACCCACTCATAAGTATAATAATTTGCAATGAATCTGACCAAATTTACCTTGAGTAGGTACCTGTCTTCTCATTTACTCATTTCAATACATTTTACCACATTCATTCTGTTGTCTAATTTGTGACTGTGTCTGTAACACTGGTTTAAGTAACCCAAGGCTCTGACAGCTGAGGTTTCCAGGGGTACACTATTACTCTGTCTGGGGTCATATTAACAGGATATTCATGTACAGAAGTTTCCTTCTACACTGTGTACGGTAAAGATTACATTTTCATGACTTACATTATTTCATCTTACTACTACTGCACTTGTACTGGTAAAATCTGTGTTAGTCCCACTTTATTGCTGTACATATACTGTATATTCACTGTATTTCTGTATTTGTCATTATCATTATATTGTAATGCAATTTTGTACATTTCTGAAATATAATTCACATACCGTGCACCAAAAAAGCTGGTCCGCCTTTCAGAGGTCACAGACTGTGGTTTGGGTATACTGAGCTTTCCAAACGAAGGCTTACTGTAAAGAAACAAAACTGTGAACACATGGATGTGTTCCACTTGTGGACTGAACGAGCTGCCACTAATCCGTCCTTCATCATTCTTCTTGGAGTCTTCACATGTTCACAAATGATGTTTCTACATGTTACCCTGTGCCATAGTAATTACAAGTCTGAGCTATGAAGCCTCTAATTAAATAATGCCCTTTGTTTTTGTCCAAGTTTGTCACTACACATAAAAGAAATTAGAACCGCAACATTAGTGAAAATAAATTCATCTGCAAGTATTTTGATAATCAATTAATTGTTCAAGTCAT
Organism: Seriola aureovittata; assembly: GCF_021018895.1. Classification (NCBI taxonomy): domain Eukaryota; kingdom Metazoa; phylum Chordata; class Actinopteri; order Carangiformes; family Carangidae; genus Seriola; species Seriola aureovittata. The sequence continues at coordinate 16,680,176 of NC_079368.1, forward strand.
CTTTCAAACAAAAATGCCACACATTTCTGAAGGTCTTCCTGACTTTACTTGATAATTTTTCAGTATTTTCTCAAATTACACAGGCCAAACAATTAATCGAGAAAATAATGTGCAACTGTACCCAACAAGTGTAGTCCCAACTAATCAATCTTAATATATTTTCGATACATTCTTTTACTAGTAGTTAAGTGCATAATTCTTTTGTGGGTGTGATTCACATCAGTTTATACCAACCACAGATTTGTTTGATACAAGAATGCACTTTGTACATGGTATAGAAAAGCAGTATCTTAGCTGACTATCTGTAATGTCTGAATGTATATATTTCCTTTATAAAATAGGTTAACATAAGTAACTTTAAACCAACCTCTGGGGCGTTGTGTAGACATTGCTCATCCTGTTACTGTCTTGAACTCGCATTGGCAGCTCCGATTGTCTGCCTGCTCGACTCATCCTCCCACTGGACACAAGTTATTAGAAAAAAGAATCAGTTTATTTATTTACGTTAATCTACTGTTTCACGAACCCCCTCCACCCACCAAAATATATTAAACTGCATACTGGTGCGATAATGTTCGCTACATTTTTTAATGAATGTCAGTAGATATGGATAATGGCAGTTAACGTAGTCTGTCAGAATCTGCGTACGTTACGTAGTATTTTAGCTAAATAGCGCTGTAGCAATCGTAGTCGTTTGGTGATCAAAGTAGATAGAACTGAAATAGCCGAACTAGTTGAATTGTAGCTATATCTAAGATGTTGTTCGCAGGTAAAGTAACTGTTACGGTTGGTATCGGTTGCTAGCGTTAGCGTTAGAACGACGGGCTGGCAATATCTTAGCCAAGTTAATAAGACCATCACATTTTGTCAGAAGGTTATTCGCTGGTTATTTTCAGTGATACATAATAACTTTTAAGTGGTTTTCTAGTGAGTTTGAGACGTACCGCTCCATTTTCCGTCGGTAGAAAGCTACTGAAATATATCGAACAACCGAGGAACGGACGAAGCCGCGAACCCGCCAAAACAATACAAAATACCAAAATAGCGGATGGCGGTGACGTCACCAAAGTACGGAGAGCCTTGTGGTCCAAGAAGGCTTCGTATCGCTCTGTACAAGCGGTCTAATTTGCCCACATTCAAAACATACATACACACACTGTCTTTATAAAAAGACCAACTGGAGGAAAATAATCCAAGATTACACTTCTATTTAGCAAATAAAACCTCTTGGGTCATTTGTAATTTTGTATGTGTTCTACATAGCTATGAGGGGAAAAACAGGTTTAATACACCAGCCAGCCAGTTGCACAAATAGAAGATTTAAAACATTGGGTAAGTCCTCTGACAAAAGTACAGTATTTTCTGATGTATTAACTATGATTGTAATAATCCTGAATGTGTGCGACAGATTCGTCCTAAGTGATCACACTGTTTTATGGACCACATACAGCCAGTATAAAAATATCCAATGAAATAACAGAGCAAGATCATGTATGCAGTTACTAATGTAGTTGTGTAGCCTGATTCACCAAAGGGTGCAAAACAGAATTACACTGGTATTTTCAAATAACAGAGCACCAATTAAACCCACAAATTAATTTCATTCTTGTGGTTTGTTTCTTTTGACATCTATGTGTATAAATATGATAGAAGGGTCGTCTGGTGTCATTCTGTAGGCACTCTCGCTCGTGTGATCAACCCTCTGAATTCCTTTCAGGCCTGCCTGTGTTTTTAGCAATGTCCAGGTCCTATACTTTTCTTCATTTGCAAAATGAAAAGATCAGATTAACACTTGAGCAGACAAGTGACAAAGAGAAGTAGAAAATTTATTGCAGTATTTGTTCCACCAAAAGGGTATGAATCCCCTTTCCTCTTATTACTAGGGTGACCTAATACAACAAAATCTACATTTACAAAATATCCTCCTGCAATAGGCCACATATACTGCATGCGTAGTTCGAAATAGAATAAATTATATTCAGAGGACTCTGCCATTGTACAGCATGGACAAATAAAAGTGAACAAAAATAAAAATTCTTATTTTTTTTTTCTTTTTTCTTCTTTTTCTTTCAAATATCTAAAAGCTAAAAGGAAAAACCATCAGGGTGCTAGTAGTATAATAAACTCCAAAAACACTTTAATAAGAACATCAAAAAGACTAATTTCCAACATTCACTTAAGGTTTTATTCTTTTTTTACAGCTTTTTTGTCTTCAGAGATATAAACATTTTAGTTTTTTGTCGTGTTAAACTATGATACAGTGGGAGTAGAAATGAGCGACTAGAATCTGCTGCACAACAGCGAAGGAGCTCCCACAACAATGTTGACAAAACATTTCCCTCCAGGTCTCTTTTCTGATAGCCTTTTTAAGGGATAATTTGGGTGAATTATTCCTTTAATGCCTTCTGGATTCTATCCTCTGAACTTGTACACAAACAAAACATGAGCAGTCCCTCTAATATAATAAGTCTTATGTTTTGTGTCATTTTTGCAAGAATAACTCATGTAAAAGTATGTAGTGTCAAATATTCTTGCCCTCTTGTGTTTTCTTACAAAAATGAGGAAGGAGAGGAGGAGGGTAGGAATCCAGTGAAGTTTGGCTGTGTCGTTGGAGGTGGCAGGTTGAGGAGGAGGCGCAGGAGCAGGGAAAACGAAGATTCTGATAAAGTAGAAATGGAGCAGGGGGATCAAAAAAAAAAAACAAAAAAAACAAACAAAAAAAAAAACACCACCACACAGGAGCCATTAGCTAGCCCCTCCTTCCCGCGCTGCATACAGTGAGCGTAAAGTCTGTACTACTTTGTTGCTCAGTTTGTGGTTGCTGGTCAAGGCAATCTTCTTGTAAATGATGTCCGACTCCTTAATAGTGTCCACCCAAGGCACCAGTTTGCGGCCATCACGTTTCTTGGCCTCTGCCCAGGGCCCCGAGTAGGAGCCGGCCATCCAGTGGATGCTGTATCCACTGGAGGTCTTGTTGACGACTCGAGCTATTTGCGGCCGGTCCTTGTATTTGGGGCAGCAAAGGGCAATCACATCCATAGCCTCCACTGTCTCACTCATACGGCCGGGGTCCGAGGAGTCACCCGCTCGCCTTGACCTTCGAGAGGACTGTAGGGATGACAGAAGGAAAAAAAAAGGTTGCAATATTTCCCCAACATTTTTAAATTGTATTTTATAAATAGTTTGTGTGTATGCCTCTATCTCACCCCTGGGGTCCTTTCGTCGCCATCACTATCATCGTCATCTGTCTCTGGTCCTGCCTGATTCCGCGGACTGGGTCCTGACATGGGGCCAGAGCCTCCCAGTAGGGCGTTTATGGCTTTGTTTCTGATGTTAGCGCTGGCAGACGCTTCTCCTTCTTCGTCCTCCTCGTCTGGGTCCAAATGTTCCATCAGCATCTTGAACTGTGTAGTGTGAAAAGACAAGAAACTAGCTTTGAGACGAGTTCTGCACTCCTCAGTAGTCAGACGTCGATATCCAAGAACAGAGCGGGGTTGGAGTAACCACGGCAAACTAGTAAAAAGTATTGAATGATTTGAAGGGCAGAACTCTTCATGAGAATCAAAGGCACATGAATCTCACAGATGCCAGAGGAATAAAGGTCATGTACAGTATAAAAACCAAATGTCAAGTCTGCCATTAGATTTGTATCAGGCTGCCACATCTCATACCTCATATCTTATTCATTTAAAATCAAAGTTCATGTGTAAATGAAGCTTTTTGGAATTTGTTTTGGATTTAAAACCTCATGTAACTGGTGTGAAGACAGAAGGTAAAGAAAGATTAACTTAGAATCTGTGATGCAAAGAAAACATTGTCAATGAAGTCTGATAGACACTGACACTAGCTTAATTACTTACATCTAGGTACTGTTTGACTATCCGCTTCTTGATATCATCTGTCAGCGTGGCGTGAGCTATGTTGTTGGAGATGAAGTCAATGGTTTGTCGTGGGTGGAAGTGAACGTTGCTTTTTCTGTTCACTGCCTTATCGTACACCTTGGCTGACTCCGTTGGAGAGTACTTCTGAATTTTACTGTTGGAAGATAAAATAATGTTTCAATTAGAGTCGACATGGACTTTCCAACGTGGCTGAATGTCTGAAGTGGTACAAATAATCCACACTGAAAAGTAAAATATATTCATTAGGATGCAGGCTGTACAGAAACAAAAGTTATGTAGATCTTACCTGTCAGAGAATCCATACTGGTTCTTCAGATGCTGTTTGAGCACCAGCAGCAACAGGATGCCCTGAACAGCATTGGCAAAGTCCAAGAGACCTGTGGGATTGTCTGGGAGGAGCCTCATTACTTTTTCTGCATCCTCCACATCCAAATCCTCCAGATCAGAGTCCGACTCTGAGCTCTCTGCAGCCACAATAGGTTTTCTGGCCTTTTTAGGCCGACGTACCACATCGTCATCATCATTATTGTCATCATCACTGTTGCTGTTTTCTTCGCCGTCACTTCTGGGAGAATCGCAGTTCATCTTTTGCTCTTCGTCCTCCCCATCTGATGGGTGTTTCCATTCCTTCTTTACTTTCTTCTCCTTACGCCTGGGCTCCTTTAACAGAAGCTGTGCAGACGAAAAAAAAAAAAATCAAATTACATCCATAATATTTAAAACTTTTAAAATATTTATTTTCAGCCCCATTTTTTGAGGCAGAACACAACACAAATAAACATTACAGAGGCAAGCTACTTTCAAAAATTTCACCCTACCTCTTTGAAGGTTTGCAACAAGTTGCTGCCAGAAACAGACAGGGTGATGTCTATGTGATGCATGATGAAGAGAGGCTCCTCCTGACTCTGGTATGGGAAACAGGCGAGGTTGTCTGCGATAAACAGCAGCATGTTCACTTCTGTCTTCTGCAGAAAGAAAGAAAACAGGGGAAGGTTAAGAGTAAATCAATATGAACATATTTAACTCTATAGTGTTTGATGTGTCTATATAAAAAAAGCACTGCTTTAAAATTATTGTCGTCTGTATTCTTTATGTTGTTGTATTAAACACTTAAGATATTTCTTGCAAATACACACTGCTGGCAAATGTGTAACAAACACAAAGTTTGTTTTGACTTGGCATGTAGGAAATGAGGAAATACCACTTTACACCGAGTATGTGTTAAGATGAGTACAGGTTCACTCACAGCACTGTCATCAAATAGGTTCAGCAGTGAGATGAGGAAAGCCCTGCGGTGCTGGCGGTTGCCCCGGATCATAGTGAAGAGGTGGGAGCAGAGTGCTGAGTGCGTCTCGTCCTGTCTGAAACCTCTTATGATGCTTTTATGAGACAAATCGATGGCCTGCTGCAAATTGTATGACATCTTCATCCCAGCAACTGCCTTCATCTGTGAGAGAATATGTTGAAAGCGATGTGTTACAAACCTAGCATTTCAGACAACTGTTGAAACAGCTGTTGCAATGGGAATGTGCCAATGAAGTAGTGAGATTAAAATTCACGTGACAGTATTTCTCCAGCACTACAAAACTTCAAAAGTCAAGATGAAAAAACTATTATCACTTTAATTTATTAAAATCACAACAACATAACGGTCATCTAAGTCATTGAGTAACAACAACAGTTATACCTTTGAGACTTGACAACAGTGAACACCAACTCACATGGATGAATCCTGTGTACTTCTTGTCAATCTCCACCAGCTGCTGGTCAGCTTTGTTCCTCATGCTGGGCTCTGGGTCTGTTCCCATTGCAATGAGGTAGGGTACACACTGCGCAGATGGAATGAAAACAAAGTTATGTTCACATGCATATATTAATATAATTCTGTTTAAATGGAAATAACTGAGGGTTTCACTATACTACAGCACATGAAATAATGATTTTTAGAGTTATTATTAGGCTTTAAGTTGCATAGACACAATAATATTTTCAGAAAGAAAATCACTGATAGTGTGGTTATGATAGAAAAATGTATTGTTTGATATCATGTTTATATTTTCACCTGAATCTATGAGCCCAATTCTATAAATCCCAATTCTAAGACAAAGATGTGTCGTGAAATTGGGACTTGTCTATCAATTACTGGAGGTGGAGAGGGGTGACAGGTTCTGGCAATCACTTCTTACCTGTACAGGATGGATGAGACCCTGGTTGAGTGTGAGAGCTATGACATTGAGAGCAAAGTGCCGTACACTGGACTGGGTGTGGAAGAACGCCTCCAACACCTGTTTCAGATAAAGCTGCATGATGGAGCTGCTCATCCCTGAAGAGATGTCTCCCATCTCCTTCAGATCCTCCTGTTTGGACAGTTTCTTCCCTGCAAGGACACAAAATATGATGTGTTGACTGTCCGTTCTATTACAATATATATATATATAGAGGTAACACAATGAAGTATTTTTGGCACACCAACTTTTAAAAGGCAACCTGTTTAAATCCACAATTCATAAATCACTGTGCATTGTTGAGGGTGCTACCAATAAAATATGTTTCCCATCGTACGATGTAATACTAAAGTTCTGAATGAAAAAGCTGTTGAACTACAGCAACAACCACAGCTTTACTTACATTCTCTGTCCGCCTCCTGCATCCGTGTGTCCTCCTCCTGAAGGTATGTCTGGAGGTTTTTGAGGATCTGGATTTTGAGGTTGATGGAGGAGGAAGCGTCAGCCAGGATGCCGTTGTACAAGGTCTTCACCTCAGGCACGAACATTTGGCTGGGATGCATGATCACAAGGAAGCCTGAGGGATGAGAATAACCAACAGCAAAGGCATGTCAGAACAAGTTGACAACACTCATTCTATATAACCTCCACCTGCTGCGGCAGCTTCTAGAACATCTCTGACTTCCTATTGCAGTCCTGCGCCTTGCTAACATGACACTGTAGGTCGTTCATCAAGCAACAGAAAAACCCATGCCTTCAATCTTTCTGAACACACTGGCTAATATTTTTTGTACACAATAAATAATTTGAACTTTACATTTGTCAAACCTAATGATATTTAATAATGTTGCTCTTGCCTAAGCCGATGATGGCTTTAGTCTTGACCTCCTCGTCTTCATGTTTGGTGAAGTATAGCAGCAGCTCGAGAACTTTCTCCTTGATAACAACCTGTAAACAAGATATATAGACACCATTGTGAGAAAGCATACATTCAATCATTTGTTATATCATCAGCAAGGGTGGCTGAGCAGTGGCTTTGGTTTCACTTTTCTTTTGGCTGTGGCTCTAACATAAGCTGATGGAATATTTTCTCTAACAGTGGCTAGACAGAATATAAGAGCTAGCCCAAACATTAATAATTGGACTGAAAGTTGAAATGTATAGCTTTCCCCAGGTTTTCCCCAATTTTAAATGTTAGATATCATTAAAAAAAATCTACTGCTATCCTACCTTGTTGGTGCCCTTGAACTCCTCCAGATCAAAATCAAAGTGTCGGGCCAGGGCCCCCACTGTGAAGAGTGATCGCAGCAGAAAAGGCTTGTTTGCTACCAACGTTGCGCTGTTAGGATCCTCCTGATGCTGAATCTTGAGTTTGTTAAGTGCCCCTAGAAAAAAAGGAAAAGAATGGTAAGTTCTTTTAAGACCTAGATTATGTGTCCCTTGTTTTGTCCTTTTTTCTGTAGTATTGGTTGTTGCCAGGTCAAACTCTACAGTCACTCTTCTGAAGGGATATGGGGATACACTCAACTTGTGGACCTGATGGTAAAGTTGAAATTTAAGTTGTAGTTCCTTCTTTTGAACTTTGGTAAAGATGACACTTCAAAGCTCAACACTGCAGACTGCTGTTATCCTTGCAAAAACAAGATCAAAGTTACTGGATATCTCACCGTAGAATCTGTTGAAGCAAGCCCAGACGAACTTGTAGTTGTGCGTCACTTTGTTGACAACAGCTCCAAGACAGCTCACACAGTGCTGGACCACCTAGACAAAGGAAGGAGAACATCATGTCATCTCAATAGCAACACTGATAGCACTTTACATTACACAGACCTAGTTCTACAGTGGTGCATCCTATATTGAGTTCAGAAAAGTCACTGCCACGTACAGTCATGCCATATTTGATGATGAGCTTCATGAGGTCTTCTTCGATGGTGGCAAGGAAAGTTTCACTGGGGTGCTCCATCAGCGGTACCACAAGTTCCAAGATCTTTGCCACATTACAGATGACCATGAAGTCATTGGCAGTCTGCAGGGGAAACAATATGACAGCAATTACTGGAGAAGCTCTGACAGATTAGGCACCGATAATAAACCAATTGGTAGTCCTTAAATTCACCCATCAGAAATATCATGGCAAAAAAAATTAAACATATTAAAGTTGTGTTTTCACTGCAGAATCCAATCTGTGGATTAGGCAGTGAATTCTTCATGTTAATTTCTCTACCCTGATGTTAAGGATCAATAATTATGAAGAATGTTTTTTTTTGTAAATAATAAAGCAATAACAAAATGGATTTAGTAAACACAACTTACGTTACACTTTGTGGTCAGGTAGGGTTGCATGGTCATGGCATGTTTGACCATGAGCTGGGCCCTGATCTTGCTGAACAAGTACAAGGTGGTGATACATGCCACTAGCCGTGTTGAGTTTACACCCTTGTTCTCTGCAGAGGAAAGAAAAAAAAATAGTTGTTACCTCTGACATTCACAGATACTCTCTGCATCATTCTATCAAACTCACTATATAAGACTGATGGACTCATCTAGAAGTATAGACTATGGTTTAAATGAAAATCAACTGCTGTTGTCAGATGAGTAACAGAAAGTTGCATACCTGCAAGAGATTCCTCATATTTGAGGATGTGTTCTACCAGATTGTCAACTAGCTGAACACAGGCCTTTTTGGCTGGTTTATATGACGCGTCCTCTTCAGACTTGAGAAGCTAGAGAAAGAGCGATGATAAGAAAGATGTCTTAATCTAAAAAGATTTTGAAAAATGATATATTCCCCAACAGGTGAAGCTCTGACACAATATTTAAATACTTACATTCTGGAGAAGTTGCTCAAACCAGTCATAGCCGGTGTCTCGACAAGCTGCAACCTGAGGAAATCAGACATGACAATTAAACTTCACCACAACACTAAGTCAGGGTTGATGAGAGATTTTGCCTTTTTGTTGAGGTTCATTACATTTATTACTGAACACAACAAATTGTTAAGTCAGTTAAGCTTACCACATCAGTGATGTTCAGGATCTTTCTGGTCATGGTCTCTTTATCATGGGCTGGAGTTGGAGTAAACCACAACTTCTGGAATGTCTCATTCACCAATTTCTATAAAGAAAACAAGTTTGTGTGCCATTAGTTTGGGACTACACTTTGTACAAATTTTTTAAACTCAAATTTTGTGATGAATATATCTAAAAAGATAAAAAAAAAAAAAAAAAATGGAGGTCATCTCCAAACAACTAAAATTGTCAAGAGACAAAGGTGCAGTTGATCCATACCTTGATACCTTCCTCATCATTGACTCTGCGGATCATCCTCACACACATCTCAGTGATCTTACTGAAGGTTGGCTGCTCCAGACAGATGTCTCTGAGGATCTTGATCACCCGTTTTCTTACGCTGATACCAGTGTCCTGTGAACCAAAAGAAATTAATTTAATAAAGGTTTTTTAGACTCTTGTTTTAATTTATAAAAGAAACATCTGCATGGGGTGCAATAGCCTCTTTCTGCCAATAGGTGGCAGTAAAATACTGTAATGACAAGTGAACTTCTCATGAACCCTCCTGAACATTTCCATGACGACAGGCACAACAATTTCAATGCATTCACTTCTGAGATGCTGAATACAAAGAATAAGTACTAGGCTTTTGTGTTTGACTGGATCTCAGTATCGATAGCTTATATTATAATGGCACTTTACAATGATCTGTTTTAATGCTAGATTGCATCCTGCTTTTAAACTGGCTCCCTATTTAATTATTCGTATCATGTAAAAGCGAACTTGAAACAACCAAAATCAACCAACTTTTCTTCAAGTTCAATCACTGCAGATGCTTTTCCATGTAAACTCGGTGAAAGGTGTAAGAAAGAGCGGCTCCATTTCCACACTAGAATTTCATGTGATCACTTTACAAAGAGTGTGCTTTAAAAGATCTTAAAGTGTAAAACTAAAAAAAAAAGCATATTCAGCTGTTTTTCTATAGGTGACAATCTCCGAAGTGCACGATGAACAGACCACAACTCAAATACAGTTCAAAAAGCTTGGTTAGTAAGTGGTTCTTGAAAAATTTGTCACCACTATAGCTGGTATGGGGGAACAGCAGCGTACGTCCTTATCATTGCACTAACAATGACTTGAAAAATGTTTTCCAGTCTGATAAATCACCATTCCAACTGCAGTATCACAATGGCAGACTCAGGGTGTGGCGTAAACAGCATGAAACATTAGATCCAACATGCATACAACTGTGCAGGATAGTGGGGGCATGTAGTTGTTTGAGTACAACTGACACATTGATACCTATAGATAAACATTACGATGACACAGCATACCATAACATCATTGAAAACAAGTTTTATCCATTGTTGGCGAGTACTCAATGGGGATTGTGTTAATGTGTCTCAAATGAGTCTGAGAGGGTAACTCACCAGTATCCTCTCTATGAGCATGTCATAGTACTGTTCAGTGAGTTGGGGTCGGCTGAGGACAAATCTGCCAAGCAGCTCAACAGCTGCCTCCCTCACACTGGTGGAGTTATCCATCAGACGACCATGGACGCCACGCTGCATGTCGGACTGGAGAAGCGGAAAAGAGAGTGTCACTACACAGCCTCGGGAAAAATATAGTACAAGATCATTTGTATACACAACTGAATAGTGTTAACTGAATTAAAGAAATAAAATTTTAACAGGGTAAGAATAGAATTTAAGACAGCCCACACAATGTACAATTTGTGAAATTAATGTACAAATCAGGTATGACAAAATGTCTTTTCAAACACATATCCTCACACACCCTTGCCAGTATGCTGGGGTCCACAGCCACAACCTCAGATAGACATTTCATGGCTTTAGTCCTTACAGCGATGGCACTTTCCCCAAGGACTCGCAAGATCTATTTAAAACAAACAAACAAAACACCAATCTATTATTACACGATTGAACTTCTGTCAGTTCAACAGTTTACAAAACAAAGTCAAACTGGTGAGCCTTAATATCACCTGTATTATACCGTGTGAACTATTTATGCATTATTGTGGTAACAACATTCAAATCTTACCTGTGTTAAATAAATATCAAAGCTCTGGGCGAACGGCCTCATGGAGGCCAAATAACGCACGATCAGACAGGAGTCTTGATAGTCCACAGTGTCAGAGTTCATTCTGTAATAGAAGTGCAAAAACAAAGAATGTTAGAGGATTATACAGTCATACAACAGGCAGTGAGACTGTAACCGACGAGTGACACCAAAAAAGAAACAGGGAAAGAGATGGGACAGTGCAATCATAATAAGTCTCTGTTGTACGAGTGATGCAGATTACTCTGCCGAGACATTCACACATCCTTACTTCAGTGTAGTGAAATGAGCTGGCGTGGTTTTGATGATGTTGCGCAGGAACTTCTTGCGCTTCTCAGCACGCTGCATAATTTCACCGGTGCTCTCCAACTCCTTGGCATGTTGTGGCCCGTCCGATGAGTCCTCATCCTTCGGATTCTGGTTACGCATGGACTTCTCAGCCTCTGTGGTGGCGTCCCGAAACCACTGGGCAATGTAGAACTTTCTAGCAAACTAAAGGACAAAGAGGGTCTCAGTATCAGAGGTAGATGATTCAAAGAATATAACTATTTCTTAAGAGTAGGAAATATTGTAGTTTGTGCCTTTAATGTAGCCTTTTACTTCTAAGGAAAAAGGTCAGCTGTATTGTCGACTAATTCAAGCTAATTAAAAGCATTTCTAACAATTTAATGGATGTTTTTCAGTGTTGTGCAGTGGCAGTTACCTATAGAAAGGTGCTTCCACATGAAATTAACTAGCTCATTTGAAGTAATAAATGAAAAGCCACGTGACACTTACAACATGCCCACAGATTTCAGATATTTAAAGCTCAAACAGTGTTTAAAGTAGCCTCTTGCACAGTCAGTCTAATGTAAACCCACCACCAGTGAGGCATCTGTCTCAGCATTCTCTTCCAAGTAGTCCAGTAGAGCCTTCTGCAGCTGCTGGGTCTCATCGTTACCTGGAGACTATATGATTAGAGAGAAACAAGTGTTACTCACCTCAAGCCATATTCAGCAAAAAGGTTGGGATGCAAATCGTCAAGCAAAAGAGAAACAAACTTGTAACATACATTTTCTGCTTGTACCATTTAGCTTATTTTTCTCACTATAAATGTCAACTTCAAGAGAAAGTGACATCAAATATGAAGTTGTTCTTCTACCTGTTGTAGAATACGATCAATTGATCTCTGGTCCATCTTGCTGGTGACTGCATCCTTCCTCAGACGGGCTGCCACTGTGCCCAGGTAGTCTAGAGATGCTACTCTCAGAGCCATCTCGGTCTGCTTATTACTGAACTGGTGTACCTGATGGGAGCAGAGCCAGATAAATAAAGAGCAAAAGAACATAAGAATGTCAAAAGAACAGAAGATGTCACCAGGAAATGCATTGTTGTAAGTCACCATATTACACTTATGATTAATTGTTTTCAAGTGTTTAAATACTTCAATGCTACAAATAAAGAAGTAACTCTTGATAACAGACATCTGACCGAGTACAGAGTACAAAGCTAGCGTTATAAAAATGTCTTAAGGAACTACAACATCAGTGCTTAAAATGCAAAGAATACACACGATTGGAGGATGTCTTCCATAAGTTGCAACCTTTTAAGTCCATGTTTCAGTGTTAAACGTTTCCCTTTTGCCAAAAGGGCCGTAAAGCTGTCCACTGCTATTAATGTAGATAGTCTATTCTTGGAAACACTTCAGTACAAATAGGTGCATTTCCAGTTTAAAAAAAGCGCTCTGTCATACTAACCAGTAGTCTGCCAAGAAGACTGAGCAGCAGCTCAGCAGCAGGCCACTCTGGTTTGTTTACTGTTGAGAGTAGATCCTGGACAAAGTTCTCAAACAATGGCCGGTAATCTTCTTCTCCCTGCTTGCTGCCACACCTAAAGGAGAGGAAAGAGGATAGCGTCAGGGGAGGAGATTCATAGGGAAATAAAAGGAACAAACCAAAAGTATAATGAGAAAAATTGGTGGTAGCAATTATAATCAGGGGCCCAGGGCTGTGAAGCAACAAGAAAATTCACACTGAAAATCAAAGTATGTAAGGCTGAAAAACCCGGCAGTTCAAATCAACCAAACCTTGTAAAGTGTTTGACTACTTGACATGCACCGAGCCATTTTTGACAAGTCCCTGTATAGTTTGTATCTCGTACAATACTAGCATACACATAGGGAAACCTGCAGTCCATAAGGATAGTGGTGGTTTGATTCTTATTTCTACTCACTACAGAGGGCATACCAAATGGTGGCAGCAATGCACATGACTGGTAGCAACAGTTCAAAACAGAATAAGTATTAGTTCTTCAGCATTAGTCTGCATTGTATGCCTGTTAATAAATACTTCAGGTTACAGTGCAATGCAACTAACTAAGCAAAAAGTAAAAAGCATATTTCAAGATAGTTCAGAATAGAATGGTAATTACTTTTTGAGGAAGACTGAGAGGAAGTTTTGTGCTGTTCTCATTGCCGTCTCATACGAGTTGGTTATCAACACATCTTGATCCACCTATAAAAAAAAAAAGAAAAGAAAAGAAAAAGGAATCAGCAAATGATGTGTCTTAAGGTGTGTTTGTATTTATATCAATTGTATTTTTTTTTTTTTGGCGGCTTGCTCCTACCTTACTGTCGTACTCTTCGAAAGCGTCCTTGTCACTGGGGAGGTGGACCACACACTGGATCAGCTGCAGCACCAGAGCCGTCACCATTTGGATGTACATCGGCTCTCCATCCTGGTCTGAGCTGTTCAGCCTAAGAACAGGATACATGATAAGTTACAGTAAAATGATTTTGTAGGTGGGGAACACACTTTCTCATTGGGAAATCTTCAGCTCAACTATTATTTTGCTACACCAACGGCCTGACAATAATCAATCTTTCCATTTGATGCTTTATACTTGCAACGCCTAATTGCCATAAATCAATGTGAATTCACATAAAACAAATTACCTGAAATTCCTGAGGGAGCGTTTGCTGGTGGGCAGTCTGGCCAAAGAGGTAAAGATCTCCTCCAAGATCAGCTGCCGATGCTTCTCATAACGTGAGAACACCTGGACACAGGAAATAAGTCAGTTAGTCTCTACTTTCATAGTTCTGTAGAAGAGTAAAAATACACACAAGGTATGTACACCAAGGGTTGTATACAAAAGATTGCAATGTAGTACTCAGGATAAAGTGACCAGAAAAGATGGTCACAAGCCATGTCTTTAGATAAACTATGAATTTCTGAACATTTCTGAGAAGAAAAAAAAACCAAGACAAAGACTTACTGCTGTAACTAGTTTAATGGCACACAGCTGCAGCTCACTGACATTCTCCACAAAGAACGGAGTGATTCCCATGGAAGAAACCTGGAATAAAAGGGAGAATAGCATGAATCATCATCTGATTTGCAATGCACTTTTTGACAACATTTTTTGTAACATTGTTTTTCAGGTATTTTGAGTTTTACCTGGAGGATGGTGGTGTCTGTCAGTAGTTGGATCTCTAGGAGCTCAGAAATGTTGCTGACAATGTCGCACACTTTGTTGTACAACATGACAATCACACGTTGCTTATGTGTGGAGCATTTCGCACGCTTTGCCTTGGAGCTCAACATGCCACCTAAAAGACAAGAGTAACGCCATGAAATACTTTTCTATGTTCTAATGATCCTGCACCAATAATTTGACATCCTAATAAACGCTTTCTGTTTCTGTTTATGAAATTTAAATAGGACATATCACACAACATTTTGCAGATACTACGCTGAGTTAAACTTCCCCTCAGTTGCAAGGACAATGTTGTGCATCATAATAATAATGTTACGTTTGCAAAGGGTCCAATGTTTTCCACACCTCTTTGGTATGAACGCAGGGAAACAAGTTGTACCTCAAAACTGTTCTTTTTATCGTTGTGCGTACTCCACTAACCATTTTGTGAACAGTGAAAACCAGCCGGTCAGAAGAGATAGATGTGTTTGGGAAAAAAAGAACCAAACTCCAAAACGCCACAGCATTTGGATGTACTTCAACAGCAAAAGCAACAATAAGATAGCTCAACAATATAATTTAAAGTAGGATCAGCAATCAAACTTCACTGCCATTTAACATCAGTCAGAGACAGACACGACAGACAAGAATGATGAGCTGGCTGTCAGCAGTGAACGGAGCCATAAGATCCCTGACCCATCTCTACATCATGACAGACCTAACAGCTTTATAAACACATTTCATAAATGTACTTCAGGTAGTCATTTAGGACGTTCTAAAAATTAATCTTTACCCAAAGTGCAAACAATTCTGCTCACTGAGATCAGGTCATTGCAGCTTTAATTTGTGCTACAGCTCATACAGCTCACGAATGTATGAATGAGTGTAGGAAGTCAGTTAAACAGAAAATTTGAACTTCAAGTGATAACTCTGTAATTCCCAGATGACTGGGATCAATTGTTTAATGAACACTCATATATTCATCACAAACTCATTAATTTAGTGTCATTCAGTTCACAAAAGTACAAGGCCCAGGCTCATATAAAAATCATATAATCAAATGAAGGAAAGCTGTTTTTCTTAATCCTTACCTCCATGTGGGTCCACCCTGTATACTGGGTCATACTGTGGATACAGTGTGTTCTGAAGATGGAACTTGGTGTATTGTAGCACCCGCTCTATGACGTCCTCTATATAGACAGCCTTCGGCATGTGCGCTGAGGTCATGATGTTAAGAGCTGTCAGACAGGCATCTGCTGACTTTGTGACTCTCTCCATTATCAGGTCTCTCCAAAGTCTCTCCTCATCTTCAGCATCATGGTCCTGAGGTTAGAAGGGAAAAAAATGAGAATGCATTTTACAGAAATTAATCACTATCTGGTGGCCAATAGTTTTAATTATTCTATCAAAGAACCTTTGGTACAATTTTAACAATTCAATTTCTACTTTTGCTGCCAGTGACAGTATGTTTTAAATGAATACTGTATGAATTTCAGCAGTATATCACCAAAAATCCTTATGTTAATTAGGTATCACTACAAAGAATATTTAACACAGAAAGAGATGGGAAGAGAGCTTACATGGTTCATCATGGTGGTAAGCTTGGACCCATCCTGGATATTCTTTTCCAGTATGTTCAACAGCTTGACCAGCTTGTCTGATGGGATCTACAACAACAGAGACCATTATTTAGACCTACACCTGAAGCGGCATCATGAATCCACAACACTATATTTTAAGTATTTATATTAATATTCTATACAATACCCTGCTGGAGATGCCCATGGCCTTAATCTTGGCGGACTCACTGCCCAGCTCATTCAACTGGTGTTTACCAAGCAGCAGTTCCTGAGGTATCTCATCATCATCTGCTGTTGGAAAACACAAAACACTATTACACTTTACAGAAAGTCACAATAAATTATAAAGCAGTTGATGTATTTGGGTTTTCAAAATGGACCACAGTGGCAGTTTGAAAGCCAATAAGCACCAAATTTACCCATGGTAGTGAAATCCACATCCTCCAGATTCTCCAGTATGTTATCAATGCTCGCTAAGAATCGCTTGAATGTGGACGAGTCCATCAACTCTTCTTGGGTCAGCTTGGGTTCATATGCTTTCCGTTTCTTCTGCTTCTCCTTCATCTTCATTTTTCTGGCAACTGATGAGATAATTTTCATGTTAATTATTTTAGCTTTTTTATGTGTGGCAGATACCAATTTGTCTCTTTACAAGTTATAAAATTATTTAAAATATGGATTAATTTCTTTTAATGCATTCTAGTCTGTGATAGCATATATTTATTTATTGCCTGTATATAAGAACATTACTCCCCAGTCTAATGTAGCATTAAATTTAACCCAATAAGACACTATATGAAGTTCTATGACTGTCCCACACAAAAGAAAGAGATGCATAATGCTGTGGCACATGACTTGAATACAGACTTTCACTCATGCTGGGTGGCGGTGAATCTTCCTCTGAGGAGTCTCGGTAGCGGCTCCCTGAGCCTCGTCGGCTGTCCCGGTGCCCACTTTTCCGATGATCCCCTGAACCTCGACGCTCTCTTTCTTCAAACTCCCATGACCTGTCTTTATCTCGGCGTTGCCGCTTCCTTGCAGCTGTGGAGATTAAACATAAAGGCCATAAAACATAAAACAAATTGTCATCCAAAACTAAGATTTACATATAAAAATATCAATCATGTCTTTTGGTTGAATACATTTTAAGAACATTTCTACAAGCAAAAGGTCAACCCTTGTGCAAAGAATACCAGACATGTATCAAATGATTTGACTCACATTCTCCGTTTGCGTCAAAGTCTTCATCCGAGCTGACTTCGGCATATTTGGGCCTCTCATTTACAGTGCTTCGTTTCCTCTTGTTCATCTTTACTCTTTCACACAGGGGCATGGTTGACTCAATCTCTGCAAGCAGCTCTGGGGGCAGCTCCTTTAGAACTGCCGGGTCCATACCACCTAAAATTTGACAATAACCTTTTCAAGTTATCAACAAAGAGGTCAATCTTTTTGTCTTTGAGTACATGGAAAACACATTAGACAGCGTGAAAAAATCCTGTATAGTAAGTTGAATGAAATGAGCAAAACTGCTTGCAGTTCCACAGTATGTTTTTCTTACTTTTGCCAGATTTTCCCGACGAGATCCTGTTCTTTCCAGACTTGCTGTGCCGGATGATCCTCTGGATCTGGTCGATGGAGAGCTTTTTCAGAACCACTACAGGCTTGGGCCTCTTCTCAAAGTCCTGCACCAAACCCAGCCTCTCCAGTTTAACCTTGGGCTGGCCCCACATTTGACCTTCATTTGACCCACTGGTATCCTTATCACGCTTGATCTGAAAAAAAAGGAAAAAAAAAAGAAAAAGTTGTCAGGAAAGCCCACTGAGATTGTTTGAAGTTCAAACTTCAGTGAAACTCACTTTCACACAATTTTGGACAGAAAAAATGTGAGCTGCGTATACACAAAGAAAATCAAGATAAGATAATAAAATGTAAACAATGGTTCAAACTGACTGACATGAGATTAGTGATTTTGATGTTAGTTTCCAGTACAGTTCTGATAACAAAGTCTTAGAGGAATATTCCACTGTTTTTCCAACATTATCTTAAATTTAAGGATCAACAGTGAATACATCGTCATAGTACATTGTCAACACTGCAATTCCAAGGTAGCAACTACCCCTTGCCACTAGGGATGACGGGAAAAATCTAGAGATGGCAATTGTGGATGTTTTGTCAACAAAGAATTTTTGCCATAATATTATAATGCCAAAGTTTGTGTCCGAGTTGTGCACCCCTAACAAATATAAAATAAATAAAGCACATACATAAACAACAGTTACACTAACCCTCTCCTTTGGCTAAGGTGGCTAGTCATCACCACCTGATAAAAATGATAAAGGCTTGTCGGCAGTTCAGCATAGACTGGTAGCTGACTGTGCAATACTGCAAATTTATTCTGCTAAAGGTGCTGATTGAGAAGTGGCGTACAATATAAAATTATTCATAACAGGTTGAAAAATAAATTAGGAAAAGGGGTTTGACTAACCTGCTAGCAAATGATAGCAAAGGTGTTTTTACTTCTATAAAAAGCTATTTATATCATTCTGTTGACTGACAATCCCTTCAATTGAAGTCATTTCAACACTACTCATAAGCAAACTACCTTTTTCCATGATATCTTGAAAAATTGTGGACAAAATCTAAAATAGAATGTGATTTAGTTAAATAAATTCCAGCACAGGGAAGTCATAACTCCTTCTCCAATGCCAAGTTTTCCCACTGCGATGCCCTGCAGACAACCGATGATTGACGTACATTGTCTATTCACAATTTAATCACAACATTGCTTAGTCCTACTGAGAATAGAGTGTAGTTCTCATAACAAGAGACAAAAATTATCCTTCCAGAGACTGCATAGCTGGTTTAGTCCTGGCAGTACAACTCTTAAATGTTTCTATTACAACTACAATGCACTTGTAGGACTTTTCAGGTAAATAGCCACATTTTCAGTAGACAAGCCACTGAGGGCAGGTGAGCTGTATGATTAGACTGACTGCAACATTAAATGACTGACAGTGTAATCTTGTTTGCCTGGTGATAAATATGGCTTCCATACAGTAGCTGCGAAAGAAGCTATTGTTCACAATACATATACAAGTGTGCTTGTTTTTTGTAAGCAAACACACAAAAGCTACCATATTAAAATATTAACTCAGCACACTTTACTGAGGTGGGGCATGTAACTGTGTGCCATGACATGTGACTGGGGATTGCATCTCTCAAGACTTAGTTGACACTAGATATAGTAAGAAGCTTGACTGCACAGGGAAAATTAGCCTTTTGCAGTCCAAGTATTCGGGCTGCACGACACCAACAGTGAGTGCTTTCAGTAGACATTCACCCATGTGCAAGATCTGAAAAACAGCAGTGGAGCATTTCTTTAAGGTACTTCCTTTTGTTTACACACAGGACTTGCATAATAATAATAATAAATAAAACAAAACAATTTCTACTTTTAACAGATGGTTAGGTGTAGGTTAATGTGTTAACAGAATTTTGAGACCAATCCCGGGAATAAACAAAAGGCTTATGAATGGAAAACCAAAAAACCAAAAAGAGTGAGCAGTGGTGTGATTTGGTTTTGTGAAATTGCAGGCAGTGACAGTTGAATGATTGGAAGATGAGTAGATTTTTTTTTTTTTTTTTAGGTCAGCCCAGATCACCTTGGGGATCTGGAAGTTCTTCAGTGCGCCACTATGCCCTCCCAGGAGCTGAGCAGGGAAAGAATCTGGAAGTTTAACACCAGAAGCAGATGAGGCTGGTTTGGAACCATCTTGCCTACTGCTGCTCCGACCAGGCTCTCCAGTGGAAGAAGCCCGGAAGCCAGACCTATCTCGATCACTTCGGCAGCGAGAGTCAGGGGAGCGTCGGTCTCGACCACCAGTTTCACTCCGATGCCTCCTATCTCTGTCAGATTCTCTGTCCCTGTCTCGTCCATGTTCCCCTCGGTTTGATGACTTTGGCATCTCTCCCCGTCTCTCTGAGGATTTCTCATCATGCCGGTGCTTTGATGATTCCCGGCCTTCTCTCCTGCTGTCATGTTTATCGGCCCGGTTCTTGATGACTTCCGGTCGCCCATCTGGTTTCAACCGCAAAGCCGTATCAGAACCCTCCATTGCAGCCGGCCCACTAGCTGGTTCTTCAGGCCAGCGTTGGGCCTCTAGGGCTGGAATAGGGGCAGCCAGACAGGGGTCGAGCTGGCCATCAGCTCGACCTGCCTGCTGGAGGTCGATGCTCACCATGAGGGGAGGGCGGCTGGCACCGTTCCCAGCTGCAGTGGCCTCTTGTGGCGTCAGTTTGCCAGCATTGCCCCCTCCTGTTGATCCACTCCCTGGGGCACCTGTGGGGCCACCTGGTCCCCCCGCACCTGGCTCCAGGGGAAAAGAGTCCTGTTTTCTTTTCTTCAGTGGTTTGTCTGTAAATCGAAAGACATGAAATTAAAACTACATACTCAAAAAACATCAAAAGATATACATTCACAACAACTCAGTTTGTATTCATATAGTCATACTTATAGATATCCTACACACCTTTATCTTGCACTTCCTTGGAGCACTTCTCACTGGCCGCTTCTCGTTCTATCCTTTCAATTTCAGCAAGGGCATCTAGCTCTGCCTCATCGTAAGGGGAACTAGGAGGCTGGAGACCACTGGCACCACCTGCTTGCTGGGACACTTGTTGCTGTTGCAGCCGGGCTCCTCGATTATGCTGAAGTACAGGGACCTGTTGAAAGCCCAGTTCTGGCTCCATATTGTCTGAGTTCTGGTCCATACCTGGCAAGACCTCACCTGTGATATGAACAAAAATTATTGTATTATAAAGGGCTGATGGTTTCCAGCACTTCAAGGGTTCTAGCTTACACAATGTATTTTTTTGTACTTAAAAGATGTGAGCGCAGCATACCTCTTCTTAGTACTGCTAAGGGGTGTGGGAAACAGTATAACCAAAAAGGTGGGGATCCAGCTAACACTGAGCTGAGTTACAAATCTTCTCTTACCTGGAGGATCGGACTCATTTGACTTGACCCTTGACAGTTTGAGGGTGAGTTTTGTAGAGTCCTTGTTTGGAGAGCTAACAATGTCGTACATGTCTTTCTCCTCTTTCACCGCTGGGGCTTTCTTCCTTTGTTGGGGCTGCTGTTTCTGGTCAGGTCCTCCCTCCCTTGGTGAGGGTGCATAGGGAGGTGGTGACTGTAGAATCAGTGGGGGGCGAGAACCCGCTGTGAGGGAGCAACACCAAATAGACAAGAAAGTTATCCTTCAACTCTATGTAAAAGGAAGGACACATACATGTCTACAACAGGTATTCCACTGTAATGATGTGCAATACAATATACCAAGACGGCTGCTAACACTGAAATGAAAATCACAGTGGCCTTTTATCACTTTTGAGGAATAATGGCCGTGAACTATTCTGCTGCTGTGAAATTAAATTCTTCTTCTTATTATTATTATTATTATTACTATTCCTTAAATGCAAAAAAAAGGAGGGCAGGGTGTATGCAGTGTAGTGTCTCCTTTCCTCTTCCAGTGGCCTTACGTTTGGGCGTTCCTTCACTCCCTGCTGGGGAGCAGCCAGACTGTGGAGACCTCAGAGGGAAAGAAGGATTCCTCATGGTAGAGTCCCCCTCCTGGACAAGACATAGACATGACAGATGTAAGCTACCAGGTATGAGCTTTACAATGGACTTTCTAACAAAAGTTAGCTTTAAAAATTCTCAACATGGTTAATTGAAAGTCCAATTTTTACCCAACTGTCACCAATAAAGCTTCCTGTATGTGAGAGCACTGAGTTTAGTGTACAGGTACTTCTCAATTTTAAATAAATAATTAATGGCGAGACCAAAATAATTGGAAATCGGCATAGATGCTCTCCCACAACTCAGAACCAAAGTCTTGATTTAAAATCAGCAGAACCTACCTGCTGTGTGTACAAGTTATAAAAAGATCATCTTATAAAAACCTAAACACAACTAAACATAACACACACACACAAATATACCTACTCAACAGGTTTTGTTCAAAATGTTAATATGTTAAAATTTAGTGTTACATAACCACCCCAACAAAAGTATTGCTTGACATTACTTTTCTTCTCTTTAGCCCTGAGCAGTTTGTAAAATCTTGCCCCTGGATTCTCTCTCAACCTGTTTGTGTGGTCTATTGCGCAAGAGATATTTATCATTGTAGCAGTATTTCCTATTTTTTCCTTCATGTGAACGCTCATCGGCAGATGCTGACTATTGCCTGTTTGCTATGTGAAAAATGATAGTGGGGACTTCCATGTACAGTGACATCACATAACAGACATCACAGAAAATGTCTTTTTCGTTCATAATACAAATCTTCCAAACCCTAAGCAAAGACACTTCACCAAAAACAGCATTATTATCAGCATGACTTTTTTGTTCGCTCATAACTTTTTGCCTCAGTTGGGATGTAAACTTAGAATATGTTCATTCTAGTCTCATTCGTACCTCATTGCCCAGTCGGTGTACAATGTTAAGGTAGTCCTCAGTGCCGTGTCTGTCTGAGTGATGGTTGGCAGCATTGGCAATCTGACCCGACACTTTGCCCTCATGGATATTTCTTATGCCGCCTGGAACCATGGGACTGGCCACAGACACTGCCAGATAAAAGACGAAATAAGTCATTCCTTTAAATGATCTATTAGTGTGGTAATCATAACACAAATGATCATGACAGAAAAAATAACATACTCTCATATATTAGAGATGAGTCAAAAAATTGATGATAAAATAATGTTAGAAATGTTTTTGGTTCAACTGCTTAAACAGGGCATCAGTTCTCCCTGCTGTCCCTGAGAGACTTCATGAGACCCAGCAAAATGGTAAGTGATCGACTTAAAGTTCAACCACTGTAACACAAGCTCCTGTTGTTTGTCATATTTTACTCTTGAACTAGGAGTGTACAATTTAATGCACAAGCAAAGGCACACTTAAATACATAGATTTTTAACTAATTACATTTAAACGGTAAGAGCCCCAATTGTCAGTGTCGGTATAATATTAATTGTGTAATCTATTCATGTCCGGAGGGCATGGATTTTCTACCCAAAATGGTGCTCATTGTGTAAATACATAACATAGCACTTTTGGGCATAGCTGCCATCATATACAACAAGGATGATATGGTGACAAGCCAGTACTAACCGATATAGGCCCTACTAGACATGGCTAACGTCATGAAACCAGGCCTATTAAATCTGATTATTTACTATTAAATTATTCTATATCTTCCCTATTTTATCCAATTCTTACTTAAAGAGCCTTCGATTGTTCGTAGCTTTCCTGTTTTGTAGTATAGAACATTGTTCTGTTTTATACCTGAATTCAGAATTAAGCCTTTCACAAAAAAAAGTTATTCTTAATATTTTCAATTTTGCTAATTTGACAAAACCTTCAGGAAATCCCTGGTTAAACATCTAAAATAAATAAATGTGACAAAATTACTGTTGGAAATCTGAATAAAATCAATTAATGCAATGAAGGACTGAGGCAACACATGAGATACAGTGAAACAACGGAAGTTGATAAATTTGCATTCCCAGGGGCGTAACAGAATTTTGACCACGGAACTGTCCACTAAACCACAGCCACTGATCACATGCAACAAACAGTACACCCCAAGCAAAAACAGCGCAATTACAATACAAAGTCAAGAATTTTGTTTTCAAAATGGCCACCTGACAGATTTAAATGCACTTTCCATTATTATTTATGAATAGCTACCAGTTGTGCTATCATATAAGAAACTGTAAATAAAAAAAACTGTAGTAAAACCGTAGAACCCATGAAATCATATCAAAGGACAGATCTCTACAGATGGAGTCGTTACATAACACCTCACTGAACAGGGCTCTTTCACCGTATATGTACATCTTTTAGGTGATTTTGAAACAAGACACCTACAAACCTAAAATTTTAAAAGTACACTCTTATTGTCTAATGATGTCAGCATGTCAACCTCAACCACATATTAGACTCACATGCAAGTCTGAAACTGTGCTGATGTCTTTCAATGACTCAAACAGATGCACAGGTGCACACCCAGACACACACAGGCAAGGGTTATGGAACCATATTTCAAGACCTCTGTCCTTTCATGCATTCGCACAAACATGGAACACACATATACACACTCACCTTGTTGTATTTGTTGGTGTTGGTTATAGCTGGGTGGTTGTTGGTGGGGATACTGCTGTATGTAACCAGTGGCAGGGCTCTGGGGAGTGTAGGGGCTGGGTACTGGACTGTTCTGCTGGCCCATATACCGGCTACTAGACCCAGTCTGGGGCGCAACAAACCGGCTGGACAAAGTGGAGGACAGAACAGGGAGAGAGAGTGTAAGCAAGCAGGCATAAGGAAGTTGCATGATTAACGGTGAAATAAATAACATTTTTTGACTTAATGACAGTATCTTTCAGTTGTTTGTATGAAACTACAAAATAATACCACGTGTTCTGATATGACTGGGATGTACTAATTAAAAAATAGACAAATAATCAAATAAAATGGTTACTATGTTTTATATTGTGATGTATTACAGTCTTCTCAATCTTGTAGTTTGACCCACCTGGATGGACTGGGAGAAATTGCAGCTGGCTGGAAGTTTGCAGACTGGGCTGGGCTATGCATGGAATTCTGTGTGATCTTGAAGGGTGGTACCATTGGTTGCTGCATAACATCTGTTTAGAAATGAAAACAGATTCGTAAATAAATGTCAAAATGAAGCTTGTCTATATGATTGTATGCTTTCACATCGTAATGTGCAACAGATATGTGTTTCCATACTTTTCTCCCTGAAGATGCCAGGGTTCCTGGCCAGCATGGTCTGCAGCAACAGTGGTGCATCTCCCTCTGGCTCATCGCTACCCAGGTTGTCCTTCAGCTCTCTGAAAATTAGGTTTGCCAATTAATAGTAATAAGTAGAAATAAACAGTATATTATAATGTACATTAATGCAAAACACTGCATTGCATGTATGTAAATAAACATACATATGACTGATTTGATAGGTATGATGCCTAGGTTGGAACATTTAACAAAATATAGTATTCTACAATAAGATGGACCTTTGTCAAGCTGTAGAGATTTTGCTAATGTACAAACTTACCTCTCTACTATCTGGTTCTTAAAGACCTTTATGGGCAATGTTGCAAATCAATCATCAGAACTGCTCTATAATAACATACAGTGCGGTCAAAAAGTCTGACACCAGTGAATAGGAAACTGGTCTCAGACCTTTGGACCCCACTGTATATTTTAGCTTCAAATTGACACTACTGTGTCCTAAAAAAACATACCTTTAAAGTTACATAGTATTCTAAAAACTTTTTTTAATAAGCTATGATTTTGCAGAGTTCTTGATTCTTTAATACAGTATGTAGTATTTGCATTTAGGAAATTTGCCCACAGGTAAAGCATTAGCATGTATGCCATAAGTGTTAAGTCTTTCATGTGTCATCTCATTAAAAATTCATCTTTTTGCACTTTAACTGGTAAAAAACTACTCATCATCACTCCATCTTCACAAGTAAACAGTGGCATCTCTTCTGTTGTCATCTGTTTCTACTCATCAATCTTAAAGCCAAGTTATGTGTGACCCCAAGCAGTAACACAGTCCAACTGTTTTCAGGGAATTGTGTTGCCTCAGATCGTCAAGTGGGGCCTGTCTTTCTGTGAGGAATCAAGACACAATTTTGTCAAATAGACACTTCCACTAATATACTCACATGTGCTCTGTGGAGACCTGGTTGAGGCCATGGGCTAGCTGGGAGGCCAAATTCTCATCCCGACAGCCCAGTAGGCAGGTAACTTCCTCTGCGATCCTCCCATTGTATAGGAGGCTCTTAGTGGTGGTGGCCGGGAGAGGGGAAGGGAGGGGTAGCTGGTTTAACACTGAGATGATAAGAAAGAAATGTTGGAAAGAACAGAGGTGGGTAGGTAAATAAATACAAATGAGAAAAAGAGACCGGGTGAGAAACCAGTAATGCAATACAATATAAGACAGGTGGCCGTAGAAAAGTAGAGAGAAGGTAGACAAGGCAAGAGTCAGGATATGCAATCACAATTGCAAATTTACATCTGTTCACACAGAATATTGTTCAGACTACTTGGCAATTTACACTGGAAGAGGAGACAGAAGGAAAACTATGACAGTGTGTTTGGAAGACAGCTCTGTTACTTACAATCTGTTAAGCTAGCGATCCCAGCAAGAGTGGTGATGGGAACATGAGGCATATCCCCATTCATGCTGAAGGTGAGGGTGGGGAGTGTGTTGATACACAGGTAGATCAGGGGGTCGATGGACGACACCCGTCCTCACATCTCCTGACACCTATGAAAGAGGGAGGTTAGTAAGGAGGGAAAAGATGGAAAAAGCATAAGTGACGAGCAGCAGAACATGATGATTACAGAGATGTAAAAAGGAGTAAAAGAGCCAGAGAAAAGAGGGGATAAACAAGACAGGAGGAATAGTAAAAATTATAAAATAACCAATAGTATTCAGAAACATCAAATGCATAGTGGATGACAAGATATTCGCTACAGTATATAAACACTATGTCTGCTCTGATGCTGAACTCATGTTTTGTAAAGGAGAAAATGTGCCTGCTGCATCATCTGTAAGCCACAAATAAATATGTCTTATTAGACCTTGTCAATCAACACAAATTGCTATGGTCTATACTTTACATTTAAGTAGAGTGCCAACCTTTTCAGACATATATCTAGTATATTATTATCTATTAGTACTATTATTGTTTATGTATGCTACTGTTCCATAAAAAGGGTGTTATCAGTGCTCTCTGAGTGGGATAAAGGGACACAGGTTCAGGAATATCATGCCACTAGCAAGATTGCAGTCTTATGAAATGTTTGACAGAAACAAATGCACAGAGGATTGAATCTAGGCCTTACGGTTAGAGAACAAGGTCACTAACTATTAGACCATCCTGCTGCTCAATCTTGCTATGTTATTATACTGGTACGAACCATCGGCAGCAACAAATCAACAATGAATTATCTGAGACCAATGTATTGATAAATAAAATCTTTAAATGCTTGTGATTCTTTTCGACACCCTGAGGAGTAAGTCATAGTTCAGCCTCATTATACTACATGATGCTTATTATGAGTTACTTAAATTTATTATCACATGTCTCTCATTTCCCCAAATGGCAAATGTGCAATACACATACATCATGCCAACTAAAGCACTAAAGCATTCTTTTAATAGAAAATGTACTGCGAAAAAATTGTACACACAACAACACAATATTAACATTACTGCATTTTTTAGTTTGGTTCATTAGGTTAACAGAGAGGGGTTTTGAGATAAAGAAAAGCATGTTTATACTCATGTATCACACAGCCACGAGTATAGAAATGTTTTGAATAATGCACAGTGATAATGTACTCCAAATTCTGACCGCTGTGGTACCATGTCTTTCATCTATTTTCTCTCCAATTCTTGTCTGAATTGATTTTACAAATTATACATATTTAATGTCGCCAGAAACTGAATAAATATGAATAAGTCAGGTGAGGTGAATCTTTGTGTTACTACCATATAAGTCCCTTCATTAATTTCAAACCAGAGGGCTCTTCACTTACAATTTATTATGATAAATCTGCACAAATTAGGGCCCTGTGTTGCACTTAATCTGTCTTAAATCCCTTTGCTTGTTAGATGTCCTTGACCTCTCGAGAAAGACTGTACAAGAGGTCGAAGAAAAACAGAGGGAAAAGCCAGCTGCAATTTTCAGAATATCTAAACGCAGCCCACGCTTCATAGATAAACCAGGTTGCTACAACAGGCCAAAAGCAGGCCAGTGCAGGGATCGCTTGTTATCTACATTATTCTCCATTACACAAAATTAAAAATAAAGTGTTTACATGTTGTTGACATCAAAATTAGATATTATTACACGCACTTGCCTCATCTAAACGTGTTATCAACATTCTTAGTTGTCTCAATTGTTGTAATTAATAATGACAAGTCAGTGAAATGAAAAATGACTGAAACCATTATGATAATACCTTTTTGAAGAATTCTGTGCAGTCTCGGGTGGACTCACTGACATTTCAGATAAAAAGTCCTACTCCTTCAGTCTGTTGAAAGAGAACATGGCTCTGCATCAGACTTTGAGACATAAAACTGTATTTTATTGCTCTTTGGAAAATTTTCAGAAGATGTGTGAGCAGGAGTTTTACTAAGACACTAACCCAAAACAGCAAAACAATGCCAGATAGAGCATCAAAATATTAATTGTCACACACACATTTCATATTTGCAATGAACGTTACAGTATGCGGTACTGTTTCTCTTATGTGAAATCTTTATTAATAACTTCTACGGAAATCCAGCTACTTTTTCAGCAACTTCTACATAACATTGATGCAACTTAAATCTGTTACCACAATGTTGCAACCAGACCTGAGTGCAAGCCGATCATTGAGGTCAAACGGTAAATACGTGAAACAGATTCTGCACGTCATAACTGTAACGCGGGATCAACAGATGGATATTGTAAACATTACTTTAGCTAGCTGTGCTGTTAGCAAGCTCGGTCTATGTGGTTTCTCTCGGTACGCAGAGGCTTGGCTGACAGCTGTGAGACTGACAGGCAGGAGGCAGCACAAAGGAACAGATGCACTGTGATGGTGGCGGCAGTAGTGGGGGGCTGCATCCTCCAGTAGCCAACATCCACCGTGCGCATTCTGCAAACTGGTAATTGCAGAAAGCCACCAAACTGTGTCTGTTGTGATCAAGAAAAAACATCTGCGATCCCCAACATGTCTACGAAACTCAGATAGTAAAGTAGCTATAGCTGAGGAGACGTAGCCTGTGCTCCATCAAAACATTTCAAAACAGGGTAGCAACCAAAACCAACATTAGCCCTGCCAAAGGCTCCAGCAAAACAAAACACAACAGTGGGATTCAAATAACACAAAATAATGACTACCCAACAATTACTTAACGTGTAGTTTCCATGAACATCCATTTAACTGTTTATCTTAGTTTACTGAATTACTATCTGCAGCCCGCTACTTGCGAACAAAACCACCAACGTTACACTGCCAAGAAGTTGACTTCAAGAGTCTTCCGAGCTAACCGCAAAGCTAGTATTACCACTTACGATAGCAGCTAAGATAACTAACGCTAGCTGCCTAACATTCGCTAACAACAATAGTCGTGTTTTAATAGCTAGCTAGTTATGCTAACTAGCTCGAACTGTTGTTAGTTAGCTTCTAACGCTGTTCCCCGTTGAAATAAAGGGAAGGCAATTCAAATCATACAAGGAAGCGCTAGCAGGGGTAAATAAATGCTAGCCGATTTCCCTTGAGCTCGGAAAAGGTGACTGGTTTCAGTGAGTAGATGTAAAGGCAATGGCACGGTTTCTAATTCCGTGGCAACGGCCCAATCCTCGGGCTCGACAAATGACATCCAGTTGAGGCCGTGCGCCTCGGCAGAGCAAAAACACACCTAGCTAGCTTGGCTGGCTAGTTCGCTAGCTTCCGTTACCTCCCGGTCAACGATTAACGACGCCGTAGGTGGTCTTGCAGCAGAGCAATTATTAATGTGATAGATAATAATCGCAATTTTAAAAGTTTGGTTAACGAATAGAGATATGTGATTATATTTACCTTCGGATGTTGCGTTCAAAGGGAGGGGAATGTTTTAGCTTGGTTTGAGTCCGTGTCCGTATCTCTAGCTCCCCCTTTCTTCTCTCTCGCAGCTCCTCCAGAAGGAACTCGACTGGCTTGCCAGCTAGCTGGTGAGCTAGCTTGCTAGCTATCAACAATAATCCGGGTCGGACTGATTCGTTCTTCTTCCGTCACTCAAGGGTGAATGTTTCAACGTACATTCATGGGGAAACATTCGTTCTTCGGAGTTTCAGTCGGTCTGCGCCGACATAAACAAGGAGTGCAGCCAATTTCGACAGTAAATGAGAAATATGACGATTGTTGCGATCATCAAGAGGCTCTCCTCTCGTAGAACAAAATGCCGACCGGAAGTTCTGCCGTCTGACTGACCAAAGATCTCAGGAGTGACTCCCTCCATCGGCGCCAAACAAAATGCCATGCAACGTTTCGTGTTTGAGCCGCTGGAGGGCGCTGCAACACAAGTTTGTCTTGTCTAGCACAGTTACTGTACAGTCTACTGTAAATTCTGGTTTAGAGAAAGACAGATTATGCACACATATAAACAAATCATCATTAGAATTTCTGGTGGGATTGCCACATATAGTGGGGTTTCAAAAGTTTAGCTAGTTTTGCAATTGACGATAAAAGTTATTAGCAACATGTATTTAACGGAAGGTAACGGTACTCATTATGCAGAATGGCCCCTTTCAGAGAATTACTGTATTATTGGATTGTTATTATTATTAAAATAACAAGTATCATTTTAATGTTGTGATAGGTTAGGTTGGAGCTACCGCTCCAGCTACTAGTATTGCTGTGTAAGCTATAATAATGGATTGTATTTTAACGGCCCATCATATATATTGTTCATAAACTCATCTGCAAACTAACTGTCATGTAAATTTAGTTGAGTACAACATAAAGTATCATTAGAATAAGTATAAGATAAGTAAAGTATAAAATAAGTAAAGTGAAGTACTTTAAATTGTAATTCAGGACAATTCTTGAGTAAATGTACTTAGTTATACTTTCCAGCACTGTGTGTATGCATGTGTGTTTTTTGTATTGATTGATTCATTTAGAGGGGCTTTTTTTTTCAAAGGGATATCCTAACTGTACAGGATTATGGGATGTTGCAAAAGTTAGGTGCATTTGCCAAATTTACAGTGTTGTTTTCAGGCAGTGAAAATCTAAATGTTACAGGTGATCAAATCCCTGTTTGCCCTCAAGGTGTCAGCATCAGCATTTGACAATGGGTATTCTGAGCAAAACGTCTGTGTTTGTTAGAGAGGCAACAGCTGAAGGAAGCTGGACTGTAGATAAGAGCTCCTGGTTTCAAGCATCAATTCCAGCACAAACCATCAAGGCTGATGGAGAAAAAGGAGAACTGCCCTCCCCTCTAGGACCAACAACCATTAGTTTTACCTGAAGCAGGATATACCGCCTCCACCTATGCTCCCAAAGCTGTTCAGTATCTGTACATCACATCCCTCTGGGCAGCTCTTAGGTATAATGTGTAGAGCAGGCAGCTACTCGCTAATGACTGCAAACAGTTGCGTGCAAACTCATTGAACAAGTACTTAAAACATTTAAAGACATCTACTCATTAGCACACGTCTACCCTAAGTGCTCAGCTTTGCATTCACTGATAAAATCTTAAACACACAACCACTAATTTCACTTTTTTATTCCAAAAAATCCGTGCAAGATAAAACTACAACTATTATTCAGTTCATTGTGTATGTGTTGCGTTTGTTCTGTGTATGTGCACTCCAATGTGAATTTATGAGAGAAACAGTCATATCCAGAGAGACAAAAGCAACTGTAAACAAAGGAACTATTCCATTTCCTCAATTGTGTAGAAGAAAACATTTTCCTTTAAATCATCCATTTTTGCATTTGTGAAAGGAACTACAGGGATAGTTAGTTTGGTCATTAGGTTTGATAAGAGTATGGTTACAGCATCTTTACATATGCAACCCTCAAATAACCTTTTACAATTTAAATCTACAATTAATGTACACTTTTATCTACATTTCTCTATACAAGTACAATATATTCAGAAGAACCTCCTATACAAAGCAACTTTTATATAAATGTTACATTTGTTATATATACTGAATTATGCAAATACAAAACAACACTTTCAAATTCAAGCTAGCTAAAATAAAAGATGGGAATTGGACGTGAAATCCATTACTTTACAACATGCATCCATATTAAATCAAATGAAATAAGTGTTAGAGTTTACTATCTACGGGAAACTGAGGTTTAATATAAAACAAATATTTCATACTGACATGAATGTTTCAACCAAATAATTTTTTGTTTCATTCCCATGTTAGAGGGCCTAGGTAAGGAAATCACTCGCTGTCACCGTTAGAATTGATCAACATATCATGCAATTGTTACTATCTTCCTATTGAAATTGCACTGCATTTGTAGATTAGTGTTTGTGCATTTGTTTGTGCACGGGTGGGTATAATTTAATACAGAAATTTAGATAATATTTTTGGTGCTTTTTTTGGTTGAAATAAATGGTAATGGCTTAAAATTCTGATATGATGAAAGTTCAAATTCTCAGGTGAGGAAATTAACAGGTAAAGCACTGCTTAGTGATTTTGGTTTGTCAGTCCTAATGATTGTAGTGATTGATTTAAGGAACATGTATTACAAAAAATAAGGCTGGATATAGCTGCCAAGACATTGACAACCTTGTTTGCCTACAAAAAAAACACTTACTGGTTTGGACATTTAAGGGGCAAAAGTATGTGTGCCTCAAGTAAAGTTACATCATTCATCCTGCTGAGCTCTATACAGCAAATTATAGAAAATAAAGCCACTATTGTCTGTACAGAAGTTTGTAAATAAACAGCCCTTTTCCCCCAGAGATGCTGACCTGGTCATCCCAGTGTATGTGCATGATATCCAACACTTTTCACATCAGTCTTCAGAAAGATTTCCATTGCCATTTCATTTGCTTTTTTCACACCACTCAAACAAAATAAAAATAAAAAACAACTATAAAGCCAGACAAAGTCTGTGCAGGTATGGGTTGTAATCTGTTGTGGTGCTAAGACTCACAGCCATACTGGCCTCTAGTGGGTGAGATTAGTCATCACAGTTCTGAGAGAAGTTGGATATGGCATGCAGGCCATGGACCACCAGGCTCTAGAGTGGTTCATGTTTAAAAGTAAACAGCTGCCACCCTATGGCTGATACATATAGTACTCATAGGAAGCATCACAGTTCAAACCCTTAGAAAAAACAATGCAACAGTGAACCATTTCAAGTCTACAGTGTGTCAGAAAAGCCCAAAACAGATCTCCCACATATGTGAGAGGAAGGTTTGCAATTTAAAAAGAGATTAGTTGAGAGTGTGGTTCAATGCAGTTCAATGGTTTTTCTAAGAGTATGCAACCTCGGACAAAAAGCTCGCCCCTACATCTTGGTCTCGCTGTCAGCAGGCCTCTCGTTCTCATACTCATTCTCCTGGCAGATGAGCTGGTACGGCTTCTTGTCTGCCTCCTCCACCACTGAGTTGCCCACCTCGGGGTCCTTGTTCTGCAACTCGTGGCGAGACAGGTGTTCCACTATACCTGCACCAATAGAGTCTCCAAGGACATTGGTGGTGGTGCGCAATCGGTCCCTGAGGAAAGACAGGGAACAGGGGAGTGTTAAGAGAAGAAAAGATAATACACGATAAGATAAAAAAAAAGAGAAGAGAGGAAAAAAACAAGACAATGAAACAAGAGACAAAACAAGAGAAGGCAAGACAAAATGACAGAAAAAGTAAGAAAAGATGAGAGAAGACAAGATGGGACAAAAAAAAGAGAGGAGTAAAACAGGACAAAACAAGAGAAGACCAAACAAGATTAGATGAAACAGGAGAAGAGACAAGAAGACAAGACAAGAGAAAACAAAATAAAACAAGTTAAAAGTACAGAAGAGAAGGCAAGACAGGACAGGATAGGACAGGAGAAATAAGATAGGACATTGATGACAAGATGAGACAAAACAAGACAAGAGAAAATGAAGATAAAATGATAGGAGAAGACAAAACAAGAGAAAACCAAGCAAGACAAGACAAAACAGGAGAAGAGACAAGAAGACAAGACAAGAGAAAACAAAACAAGAGAGGACAAAACAAGAGAAGACAAAACAAGATAAGAGAAGGCAAGACAGGAGAAGACAGGACAAATTGGATAGGATTGGACAAAACAAGTGAAGAGAGGACAAAACAAGACAAGAGAAGACAAAACAAGAGAAAAACAAGATAAGAGAAGGCAAGACAGTACAAGACAGGACAAATTAGATGGGACATTAGATGACAAGATGGGACAAAACAAGTGAAGAGAAATCAAAACAAGACAAAGCGAGAAGAGAGGACAAAACAAGACAAGAGAAGACAAAACAAGAGAGGACAAAACAGAAGAAGAGTCAAGAAGACTAAACAAGACAAGAGAAAATAGAAGACAAAACAAATTAAGAGAAGACAAAACAACTAGAGAAGTTAAGATTATGAAATATTAAACAATTGCTTTGAAGATATTGCAGATTAAATCCATGTGGTGTGTTTGAAAAAGTTTGCACATAAAAACTATCATTAGAAAACTGGAGGCAGTCTTTTATGGCTCCAGGCATTCCTCCAACCACATGAAACTCAGCCAGTAGATAGGAGGAAGTAGGGCTTTGCATCGGGATTGGATGCAGACTGAATAAAAACCAGATGGATTGAGGGACATGGAATGTGAAGGGAGAGTCCAGGGGAAGCTGTCCCTTAATCCACTCAAGAATGTAGAGTGCACAAATTTGATCCATTAACCCCTTCAATTTCCCTTCGGTGTGACTTAATTGAATTCATACCACACTGTATTTGATTTACTCACAATTAAACCATCTTCATTACTGTCTATTAACAACAATTAGTTTGTTCAAAGTGCGATGGTTCAAAACTCGTTTTTTCAACTTTCCCATTTAATGTGAAGTTTTTCTTAGATGTCCTAAGCCAATACTTACAGAAACCAATCAACGGCAATGATGAGTGTGATGTCATCAGTGGGCAGGCCTACAGAGGTTAGCACTATCACCATGGTAACCAGTCCTGCCTGCGGGATTCCGGCTGCTCCAATACTGGCCGCTGTGGCTGTGATACTGATGGGAAAAAGTACAAAAAACAGATAGAAATTTGAAGGTATTTCAGCTGTGTAAAGAAAAAAAAGAAAAAAATCACTCATTGCAGTGCAACTGAAAAAAAGGCGGACGTTACACAGATCTGACCGCTCGATCATCCTTTGTTAAAGCATTGAAGAGGGTCACTTAAATTTATTCCCTTGACTGAAATACTATCCCTCATCTATCCCAATAGTCAAATAGCAAGACTGGTGGTTAAAAGTCTTTTATAAAGCTGGAACTTGTGGTTTTGAGACTTGGAGATACTTCAATTGAGTTAAGTAGTATTTCATGCCATAATGAAAGACAAATGTCATAGAAATATCCAAAAACTCTCAGAACAGGCAACATTTACTCAATCAAATCCTGTTGGGGAAGATGTTTAATGATATTATACACACTGCTGAATGTTTGGCATTATTATTGAATGGTTAAAGAGCAAAACTTGTAGAGTGAATGCTTTTCACGTCACATACCTGATGGTGAGAATCTGTCCGAAGTTGAGGTCATAATCATTGACCTGAGCGATGAAGATGGCTGCCAGGGCTTCATATAGAGCTGTGCCATCCATGTTTATTGTGGCGCCGACAGGGAGCACGAAACGGGTTACACGCTTGTCCACTTTGTTGTTTTCCTCAAGGCATTTAAAAGTGATGGGCAAAGTGGCAGAACTGTGAGAGGAGAAAGGGAGAAGGAGAATGACGGACAGAAAGTGTGTGAGTGAGACACATGAGGAAAACTCCACCCTGTCATCCAGAAACTACAGTGATCCGCTGAATTGTTGTTTTTGCTTTAATACTGACCAATCAATTAGAGAAAGCAAATATAAATCATGCTTATCAAGCCTGACCATCTGACATACCAATATCATTTTTGTTCCCCTGTACACTGACTATTGTATATGAGAGAATAAATAAATTCAATAAATTCTTCCTTGACCTTGACCTTTCTTGTCAGTCTGATTCTGAGTTGAACTGTATAACTTTTGGCCCAATCACATACCTGGAGGATGTTCCCAGGGCAGTGATGAGTGCCTGCAACAGCCCCGCGATGAAAATGAAAGGGTTCTTCCGGGTGACGACGAAGTAGAGAGTTGGCAGGACGAAGATGGCGTGGATTAGCAACCCACAAATGACTGTCACTGTGTACATTCCCAGCTGGCCACCCATGGCTGAAATGTCGTCCATCTCCACGATTTTACCGGCAATCAGGAACAAGATACCGATAGGGGCGTACCTGGGGATTTATGGGTGTTATTGTGAATTTTATGCAATTCATCCAATAATTCATTCAGCATTATCTCTATTCACGCACACATCCAGCCCTCCTCGCACTTACCACATGATTATAGCAACCAGCCTCATGATGGCTTCATTGAGACAGTCGAAGAAGTCCTTGAGGGGCTGTCCCTGTTCCCTCATGCTCCCAATGATCAGACCGAAGCACATGGAGAACACCACCAGGCCGAGAGCATTGATTCCATTAACCGCCCCTGGTACTGGGATCATCTCCTCCCGGGCTATATCCTGGCTGCCATTTAGTGTGAATATTGTGTCATTCACTGTCATCTTCACATGGACAACTCTCTTGGCATACTGTGTCTTGAACTGGATTTCCAAAAAGGAAGAGGAGGGGTTAAACAGTGATTAATCACTGGGAGAATAGCATTTTATAAATGCTTTTATTCAAGGATTCTATTTGAGATTCATGGTCATTCTAGCAAATGTATTTGGCCTGTTGAATATGAAACTATGAGCATGTTAAATGTGTATTCTTTATAGTAAAAAGACCTCAATAAATGCAGTTAATTGTTTGTGCTTTCCCATATCGCACACAAAATATCACACTCCCACCAGAATACCACCATATGCCTAAATTGTGTTGGAATGAGGAAGTGGCACTGAGACAAGGGCGTCAGCGAACAACACAGATGTGTCAGGTGTAAGCATGGGCAGAAAGGTCAGATCGTTAGGTTCCCATGAAAAAAGTCCCATCTCTGTCTGAAATGATGACTGTAAACCCGCTTTTTGCAATTTTTATGTTTAGAAATATGAAATTAATTTCAAGTGGAACAGAGATCTCTAGTAAGTAGCTGAAAGTGCACAGGAATGACAATGGCAGTACAGATATACAGACATTAAATAGAAAGCCTGTATTGGAGAAGCTTTGAGCGATGCTAAACAAGCATTCAAGCACTGATGGTGAGATGCTGAAGTGAGACAGTTAAGGAATAAAGCATTTTATCTAACTACAGGAAAAGGGAAGAGAGGGGATGTGGAGGGAGAGAGTCACCTGTTTGGTGCAAGCTTCCACAAGGTTAGGAGGGAACATGTTTCTGGAAAACCAAACAAAAGAGTTACATTTTTGTTAGGGTTAATACATTTCTTACAAATTACAAATGCACTGCACAAAAAAACAAAGACAAACATGCAATGTATAAAATGTAAATTATAGCTATAGTCTGATAATGATTTGCATTCTACAGCCTTTTATTGGCAAAATTGGACTGGAGCGCTTGTGTGAGTTTGTTGATCATTCAAGGTGCATAAATGTGTGTGTGTGGGCACCTGATAAGGTCCAGGAAGGCATCAGCAGGGCTGACCTGCTCTATCTGCTGCTGCTTGGTGAACTCATCCTTTGAGCCTTTTCCAGGGTGAATAATGAGCACCACGACGATACCGATGAACACAGCAATGACGGTGGTGGTGGTGTAGTAGACCACTGCCCTCATTCCCATTTTACCAGAGGCACGGCTGTCCAGAGCAGCCATACCTGGAAAAGAACATATCATATAAACCAATGTATATCAGTATATCAGTATGTTTACCCATTTGTACTTGCATTCTTCCTCATATCACCATAGGCAACCTTTCAACAGTTCCTGCAGAGGGAGCAGAAGTGCAGCAACAGTACTATAAGACGGTAGTGCCATAAGCAGCTCCATGTGGAAACATGTAAATTGGCCACATTACCAGTCACTGGGTAGCCTATGGATGTATTCATTCATTCTTTCTTTAGGTCATTCATTTCATATTAATAATTGTATATATTTGCTTTACAGTTACACACGTTTTTACTGACATGCGTTAGAAAGAAAATAATCAAAAACTCAAATGTTGCCTTATAACATCTAGAGAGTGAGGGAATGACAAAGTTAATCAAAAAAAAATGTGTATCTATTTGTGTTGTTGATATGGAAAAAATCTTCTTCAGCCATGTTGCCCCATGACCTTAAAGTTTGCATAAATATGTCACTAACTGTTGTCCCGGTGAGCGTACAGTCAGCCTGGGAAAATGTGTTGCAATTACAGGTGGAATACACCCATTTGGTATTATCTACCTCACTATCTGTGACAACAAAAAGCGGCGAGAAACATAATCTGACTCTGACATTTACTGGTGGAAAAGCAACACCTACTGCACAGCACCCAGGGGCAGATACAAAATCTGTTTACATATACCGTCCAGCCATATATAGATAATATATTCTAAATTACAGCTGCAGAGAAATGCTTTGAAACCTGGTGGCGATTTTGTGCTTTTCCATCCTTCAAATCAACTGTCTTTTTTTATTTGATCATACAACAGAACCATGTGTTCACAAGTGTGACATTAGTTTGTTGTGAACACAGAGAGCAAGTAGAGATGTCAGTTACAGATTAACAGCCTGACCTCAAATGAGTATCTCTGTCACAGAGAAGAAGACACAAGAAAGATGCACAGTATCTGTCGTCTGATATGAAAACTATACGTGCTGCAATGTATATCAAGCCAAGGCCAAAGTAGCTGAGAAAATACAACAGAGCGATGTTTTACACAGAAAAAATGTGATGAAGCACAATTCAGAAAAAACAGATCACAATCAAATTACAAATAAATTCTTTGATTCCTGCTATGACTGGTAACCTTTGCCTTCCTGCAAGGAAGACTAGATGCCATCACATTATACATATCCTAAAATATGTGGTGAGTTTGAATTTAACAGTCCCCCTCAGAAGCTGCAAATCAAGTTCATGTTGCATGAGAAATAGTTGAATAGTTGACTGAAAGTTGGTTCTCAGTTAAGAACTAATAAACCACTGAGGGAGAAAGACAAAAGATTGTTATGAACCAGAAAGAAGTTTGAGGGAGCCTGGAACTGTCCTCGACAGCTATAATAGCATTAAACAGACTTTGTAGGGGTAATGGTGGTAAAAGGGAAAAAAATTCATTTTGGATTTGGAAACAGACAAACTGCCTCAATAGGCATGACAGTGGCGTTGTATTTTCACAGTGTCAGGTCCTGTTATGGCTGTTTTCTTCATTCAGAGCTGTACAAGGCAAAGCAGGCTTTGTGTGATGGGAGCTGTATGACACTTTGACACTACGTGTGTGTGTGGGTGGTGGGTGTGTGTGCGTGTGTGTGTGTGTGTGTGTGTGAGTATGTGTGTGTGTGTGTGTGTGTGTGTGTGTTGTGTGTGTGTGTGTGTGTGTGTGTGTGTGTGTGTGTGTGTGTGTGTGTGTGTGTGTGTGTGTGTGTGTGTGTGTGTGTGTGTGTGTGTGTGTGTGTGTGTGTGTGGGTGTGGGTGTGTGTGGGTGTACCTACTGGCCCAGCTTTTGCCCCTCTTTCTGTTCCTCTTGTCTCAACAAGCCCAGGACTTTTATCCTGTTTTTCTTTATCCTCTTCACCCTCCTCATCCTTCCCTCCCTCATTCTCCTCCCCCAAATTCTTCACCTCCTCTCTCTACTGCCTCTTGTTTCAGGGTGCCCTCTATTACCCCTGCCCTGCTCTTCCTCCTCTCCCACCCCCACAGCTTGCCTCCCTGCACTCTCTTTCTTGCACGCTGATCTTATTGCTGCAATCTTCATTCATTGCCACCCTTTTCCTCCCCCCCCCCCCCCCCCCCCCCCCTCTCCTGCTCTCCTCCTATTCCCTTTTTGACAGCCCTGGGAAAACTTGTTGACTTAGTCAGCCCCGTACACACGCACACAATGATCCAAAGCCTGTTGTCCAGGCAACAACGGACGCAGCCTCACCAATTCCATCCTTTCAAAAGAATGAAAGAAAGGAGAGCAGGAAGAATGACTTTCTCTCTCATATGGGGAATGTTCATCAAACACAAAAGTAGGCCTACTTTAGGGGGGAGTTGAAGCGCAGGACATAGTAGCAACTGCAAGAGGTCAGTCCCGAGGGCAATTAATGTCCGCTGACGCTGGGCAAAGATTGACCCACGTGTCTGCAAGACATTACCTGACGGCCTACAGCCAGAAAATATCTCCACACGCCAGTTTATGGACTTTAAACGATTTTACAGAAAATTAATGTATTTTGATACTAATTTCCATTGGTTACAGCCTCTCAAATGTGCTCATTTTACTGATTTCCTTTGTTGTATACATTAAACTACATATCATTGGATTTTGGAGTGCCGGTTGGACCAGACAACCAATTTGAATATCTCACTTTGGGGTCCAAGATGCTGTGATCTGCATTTGTTTGTACGGTTTTCACACCTGTTGTTTTGGTTCATGTAAGTGCAGCAATGCAAAGTGCAAAAGGGCTGAACTGACTGTAATATAAGTCTCTCAGCCAGTTACATCATAGCTCTGAAACAGCTGTGCCAATCACAGTGACACCTGACAACAGCTCAACAAATGCAAATATCCTTCTTCATTTGGTGATATATATTGTTGTCCTGATGGTGCACGGCACCCCATGCCACCTGGACCACCTCCATTAATAATGTGACTTGTGCAGTAATTTAGCACCATTCTACTGAAGGAGAACTTGTTCTTTACATTTTACTACCAGGTTCTTACACACTTTTACATCTTGTCAGTAAAATTTTGAATTCATGACATTTAGGGATACACACAGGAATATGTCCAGTTATTTACTATAACACCGCCTTCATCCTCCTTTACATTTTTTACTCCTTGTTCCTGGTCTTCCCCTTAACTCCCTCCCCTTCCTACATTCAACCTCCCCTTCCAATGACCTCCACTGTAATCATCCTCCTTTTCCTCCTCTTTCTACCCTCATCCCCTCTCCCTGTCAAGCCCCTTCTTGGCTTCTATAAATACTCTGTGGTGGACTCTAATAAAGAAATGCCTGAAGACAATGTGGATTCTTCTGAAAACACATGTTTGAAGTGGGTGAGTGAGCGAGTACATATGAAAGGGATGTGGTTCTGAAAAAGATAAAGGAGAACCCTGCAGTTAACTGCTCTTTCTCTTTCTCATTCTCCCGTTGAAACACACAAGACCATTTCTCATAGTACTTGATCTTCAGTTCTCCTGCCTGTCTGCATGACTTTCCTGCATTTCCTACCTTCCAGGGCCCCTCTGGACTCTGCACAAACTTTTTTGATTCCAGATTCAGCTGATTCATTCCTTTCAACTGGGACAACCCATTTCACACAGTGGCACAATTCAGTCTTGGGAGTGTGACAGTCAGTTTGCACAGTGGCCAAGTGTTTGCTGAAAAGAAGTCATAGGAGTTTAACTCTGATTCTCATACCCTCTAAAATATGTTATTCTCAAAGTCATGTAAGCAATTACTTCTCTAAAATAGAGCTTAGTGCAGTTACATCTAGGCTGGTTCTTCTAGGAAGAGAAGAACATACACCCAAGTCTGTCAAAACACTTGAGATCAGGAGAAGGAGTTCTCTTCAGTCCAAAGTAACCTCAGGTCACTTTTATTACTTTTCAACTGAGGTCATAGTTTCAGCAGAAATCTGAAAAACTGTGAAAGAAAAAAAAGGAATTTTCAAAAACATAAGAAATGTCAAACTTTTCATAAACTAGAGGACTACAGCTGCGTTGGATATGTTCAAAAATGATGTCAGGTGACAAATTGGCCCGAAAACTTTTAACTGTGTTCCCCATGTGAGTAAAAAAAAACCAGATAAACCTAATAATCTAATAATTTTCTGATTCTCCTGTTTGTTGTTTTGGAAGTCAAAATTCCTTTAAGACAGTGAGCTGTAGCGTGTCAGCATGTGTGTGTGTGTCAGCGTGTGTGTGTGTGTGTGTGTGTGTATGTGTGTGTGTGTGTGTGTGTGTGTGTGTGTGTGTGTGTGTGTGTGTGTGTGTGTGTGTGTGTGTGTGTGTGTATGTGTGTATTGTCCAGACAATGTGCAGGTTCGTGTATGCGTGTGTGTTTTTTTTTTGTTGACTTCTGACCTCAATCTACTCCACTAAATTTCCAACAAACTGCTGATAACAGCTCAGTGGGAACTCTGCAATAATTTGTAATTTCAGTGTTGCAATAATTCTATCATCTTATATCATGTATGAGATGAGCTGTTGCATTCAGTACATTTTTGCAGGGTGTAACCAGATCATGTCTAACCACCAGCACAAGCTGTGAAACTGGCAGGAGTCAAGCCTTATTAGTATATAACATAATAACGCTTTACTATTGACCTGCATAGTGTTATTGATTGGTTTCATCTGCCAAATCAGCAAAATCCAGATACTGTACTGGCACATACTTTATTATTATTATTTATTTAACAAGAAGTCTCATTGTGAGATGTTTTAAGCTTTATAGATGAATATCATGAGACTTTTTCTAGTTAGATGATAGATGATAATGATAATAATGATAACTTCGTAGCTGGCAACATTGCTTCTGATGACTTGGATAAGGGCGCGCGCGCGCACACACACACACAAACACACACACACACACGAGAGAGGAGCTGTGTGCTGGACGGCTTGGCTACAGAATCTCTTTGTTGATTTCCACATGTAGCTGCGGTCATGTGACATGATGTCAGAGGATGCTGATGTTACGCCCCGCTGCAGCACAAAGCAGGTTATTATCGTACAATGAGTCTCTATCATCCCCTCAGGAGTCCGGGCTCTTGCCCTGTCAATCATTGCTCAGCGACTGGACATTTTGGCCTCACTATGTGCCGCTTATATTTGTCAGTCAATGCTCCTGGCCAGTGTTTTTGGATAGTGTTTTATGACTCTATAAATCTATAGCTTTACTTCCATAACAAGAAGAGGCCCTGCTCAGTAACAAACCCACAGGCCTTTGCATCTGGAAGTAAACATCCCTGTGTGTCTAACCGGGCTTATGAACCGTGTCACCAGTGACGAATGAACTCGCTATATCCCTGGATTAGAACGGAAAACCTCAGTGTCATATGTCTATGTTTTTCTGAAGCACAGGCCCAAATACATGCATGTTACAGAGGGTACAAAATGTACGGGTACCATAAAGTAATCCAGGCCTCAAACTATGAAATGCTTGTTTAAAACACATGGAGTTAAAACTGCTTTGGTCATGTTGAAACAACATGGTCCAAGCATTTGATTGAGACCAGTAGTGTAAGTTCAAAACATATCTCTCTCTTTCTCGCTTTGCCTTTTCTCTCGCTCATGAGGTCATCCTAACCCGCGTCCACCACTCGGCCCAAAACCAACAAAGCATCGGCTGAACAAACAACTGGCTCCCTCTGCCACTCATGAGGTACATGTTGGTCAGTGGAGCCACAAAACAACAAACAGCCCTGTCACTGATATAAACCTTATACAAGCTACCTGCAAAACATGTTACTTAAATTTCGTACAAACAGAATCAGGTCCCACTTTTTCCACACGTGAAAACTGATGTTGTGCTGTACCTTCACTTCAAGCTAGTACAGATACAATATGAGGGATTAAAGGGCGGTGTGGGTTTTTGTCTGGTTGGGGGCTGTGTCTACAGTGGCTGCCATATGTAAAAACTCTGTGGAGTCATGCTGAGCACACAGGCGCACAAGAGAAAATGCAAGTGAGTTTTTGTGACTTCAGGAGACAC
Source organism: Seriola aureovittata (assembly GCF_021018895.1). NCBI lineage: Eukaryota > Metazoa > Chordata > Actinopteri > Carangiformes > Carangidae > Seriola > Seriola aureovittata. The sequence goes on from NC_079368.1 coordinate 16,724,058, forward strand.
ATTGCCGAGCTGTGTGTGCAATGACTGAGGCATTTGATATAAATTTAGAACAAACCAATGTCACACAGGCTTGAACTGTAAGTGTGCTAATTTTAGATATCTGAGGTTCATTTTGACTCAGAAAAAAAGCTAGTGACAACTGAACACTTCATTTACCGTACGTTTACCGCCTTAGGTGTGTACAACATTGTCACTGTAATTAGGTGATACAAGTAGTAAATAAATAAATCTCTATTAGATTCTTGCAATTTACACACATTTAACAAAAAGTTGATACAAAAATAACATATGTAACTTTAAGAATCTTCAGCTAAATGAAAGAGTACATGGCTGTACATTGTTAGTGTCCATACCAGTGATGAGACTGGAAACCAGCAGGGGCAGCACCAGCATCTGAAGCATTCTCATCAGCAGCTCTCCAGGGAAAGAGAAGAACTTCACTTCACGGTACGACATTTTATAAGGCCGCAGAGCAAATCCCAGGATTATACCTGCAGTGAGGATCAGGTGTGGAAGAAAAGTCAAAACTTTATTAGAATGTTTCAAAATTTTATGTCATGACTAGAACCTCAAAAGAGCCCCAGATTTGACTCCTGCTGTTGAATCTAATCATATTAAAACAAACGTAGCATGTTTATGAGTGAATATAAATACTACAGTAATACCAATTTGTTTTTAAAATAACTCTGGACCTTGCAGCTTCCTAAGTGAGAAAATGTGTAGTTTTCACTTAAAGTTACACAAATAAAATACAGTTAAGTCATGATCATTGCTGGAAACACTTTTTCTTTTCTCAAAATGTTGACAAAACACATTTGTCAACATTTAAACAGAAGAAATTCATAGGTGCAGTGTGTAGACTTCAGACTTTAGATCAGCAGTTTAGAGACTTCGGACTTCAGATCAGAACTAAACCACCAACAGGCCCAGGTGGCTGACCCTTAAGCCTGAAGTGAAGGATATCCTGAATTTAACAATCCATCAAATGAGTTTGCCATGGCACGGTGTAATTCTAGCAGGGCTGCAGATGTGCTGGCTCTGTGTCAGCCTGGCTCACTTCCTACTGAGCAAGACTCAGAGGTTAATGGCAACAGGGCAAAGGTCGGATGCAGGGTCGGATAAAGGCCAGCCCACTAGGTTCATCTGAGTTCCCCCTATTCTCTCATCTGGTGAGTTTCTTTCTATTCTTTTCCCTCTTCCGTCCTGCTACAGGGGTGTTTGTCACAGCAGATTGATGGATTATTGGGGTGAAGCAGAAAATCTGTTGCCTTCTTCTTTACAAGTTTGAATAGAAGAGGGGTAATGTGGTGAGAGATGGTCTCTTCCTGTTATATCCAGTTTTAAGTCAGCTAAACTAACTTAACCACCAGCTAAATTACCAACAGAGTTCAGTGTCTAAACAGTGTCTACAGTAAAAAACAACCCCCCATAATAATTTTCTTACTTACCAATAATGACAGCTGCGACGGTTAAGATCACAAAGGCATTTCTGATGAAGAATCCCTTCACATCATCCTTTGTGATGTTCTCCACTCTCTTCTTAGCCAGCAGTGATCGGGACTGGATCCCAGCCCGGATCTGGTGGAGACCACCGCGGGTCCTCTGTGGGTTCTCCCCGTTGCTCTGAGTCATAGCTGCCGCTGGAATCTTCAGATCTGTAGTAAATGTGCAGGAACTCCACTAAACTGCGATGGAGACGCTTCAATGGTCCTGCTAAATCACTTGTTACCTGTTGTGTCCTTCTTCCTCTCTGTAACACCTCTCCTTGGTTTGAGGCTTACAAGTTGCCTGATTGAGACATACAGTGAGAGCTATTAGACGTCTGAGCACTGAAAACAATTTTTGAGAGGTAGACAACCACCTCTGCTAACCGCTGTGTCATTACTCTGCTACACTGAACTATCACCTATAACCACTGTAAAAAATACACAGCACAAACAAAGTGGATTAAATCATAAATGTCTTACTCTTAGGCAGATATCCTCCCTCATATGTAGAAAATATACAGTAATAATCATGCAAATTCATCCAAACATGCATTACAAGAACTAAAATACTTAATGAATAGGTTTTCTGTCAAAGACATGCTGCATTCAGTGTGTGAAGAACACATGTGTTGCACCCACATCTGTGAATGCAGATTTCCTCAAACATACACTTGAGTAACTACAACACACGTGTACAGTTTGTATCTAATGGTTATACTGATACTGATACACTCACACACATGCAGACACATGTAGAAACACTCAAAGGGTAGACATGATAAATGGTAAAATACTAAGAAAGAAGTTGTTCCTGTACCTTCAGACTTGAGCAATAACTTCCTTTGGAGTAATGTCTCTCTCTTTTTTTTTTTTTCTGGGGAAAGCTCTGGTTTAAAACACGATCGGTGTGAGAGGGACAGAGGAGCTCTTTGGGTGTGAGCTGGTTGGTGTAAGCAACCAGCAATGAAGAGAAAGCGTAGGAAAAGAGGAGAGGGGAGGAGAAAGGAAAGGAAGGAGCTGCGACGGGGATGAGGGAATAAAAGAGCCAGTGAGAGAATGGAGGCGGTGCTATAGTAGAAGAAAAACTAGTGTTAGTCACTCACACAGTGTAGGCTTGTGGGGAGGTGAGGCGGAGACTAAAAAAGTGAAGTAAGGTAGGAGCGAGGGGCGGGGGGTGGGGGTGCTTTTCAGACAGAGGGGAGCTTGAGGAATAATGAGCTTTCCAAGCAGGAAAAAGAGAAAGGACCTTCTTGTTTTCTTCTGTCTCTCTCAGCCTTCCTTTCAAATGGTTTTCCACGCTTGATAAGTTCAGCCTGATTGGAGATTCCTGTGGAGAGTGAGTCAACAAAGAAGTTAAAGTCCTCCATCCATCAAAAAATATGGAAGTGGATTAGCCATTCATAGGTTTCTTTTGGCACATCCCCAACAGACAGACTCATCCATCAATATCACTTTGCCTTCTCTTGCTGCATTTTAGTACATTATACACGTTCACACCCTACAAAGTCCACTTGGCCATGATTTTTCTTTTCATGGAAAACGATGGGTTATTTGGTTTGATAAGCTAAACACAGCAGGCAAATATTAACCAAGTGCCATTGGTGCAGCTGGTGCAACGTTTGGCTCTGAAAGACACAAATCTGTGTAAACTAAGTCTGGAGGTTTTTTGGCAAACAGGCTGACGACAGTGCTGCTGTGACGGTGAGCTACGTAAATGTGCTGCAATAAAAACGTGGTGACTACCTGAGCTTTAGCACGGGAGAGTGGCTAGGAAATAAAACAGTCCCACAGAGGATGATCCGAACACAAGCAGGCAGGAGTTTAGTTTGGCAACAAGACACAGGAATTCACAGTTTGGCATGTGCGATGCGATTAACACTGAGGGTGTGCACGGGAATGTGTGTGTATGTGTTTGTGTTGTGTGTATGTGGGTGAATGTGTCTGGAAAAACATTGAGAGAGAGAGTGAATGAGAGAGGCAGAGCTGAAGGCATCCTTTCTGACTCATACTGAGGGAAGCCATGTTTGGCAGAGATGAGATGAGAGTTGAGAAACGTTTTAACTGAACGGTCCACACGCACACAAACACACACACACACACACACACACACACACACACACACACATACTATGCTTAATGCTTCATTTGACCTCAGTGAAATTACATAACCTCTTTACTACTCGAAGGAAGAAAGCAGAAGAATTTTTAGGAATGATACAGACACATATAGGTATTTGCACTTGTGTGACAGTTCATACAGTTAGACATTTTTCCTCTCATCCAGAATTTTGACATGGAGGATTATTTCAAATCTCCCATTTAGGTTTAAGTTATTCAAATCGCCAAACATTTCAATTCAGAAGAAATATATGCTAATAAGTAATGACTGTCTATGGATTATTGTTAGTAAATGTGCCAGTCTGTTTGAAAAGACTTGCCGTCAAGCAATGAAAAAAAAAAAAATATATATATTCTTGACCACAGCCCAGAGTCAAACGTTGGCAAATTACACTGAAACTATCTTGATTTTTTCCCATGATTTTTGTTCCTTTATTGGCAACAACAGCCTTGTTTTTTCTTTTGTATCACACATGGGTGACTGCAAAAATCAATTAGCTGGCTTATTTATTTTAGTTTATATACACGAGACAAACTATATTCATGACTCCACTTGATCGGCATTTCTCCAGGGAGGGCAATGCTGGTTGATCGGGTCAACACTTTGGTTCAGACTGAAATAACTCAGCAATTATTTGAAAGATTACATCAACATTCATGGTCCTCAGAGGATGAATCCTAATGACTTTGGTGACCCCTTAACATTTCCTCTAGTTTTACAGTGAAGTTGGTATTTGTGGAAAAATCTTGTCAACTACTGGATGGATGGAATGAGTTTTGGCACAGATGCTAAGGGTCCCCGTCAGGGTGAATTATAATAACTTTGGTGATCCCTTACTTTTTCATTGCATCGTGAAATCAAAATTTTCAATTTGTCCAACACTTCAGTTTTTGGTAAAATAGTAATGGCATTCCCATCAGTCAGAGCTGTACTTTGTATTTACTGCTAATTCAGAAATGGAAGCACAGTCACTAAAATGCTTATATCATTGTTGTTCTGAGAATGCTTGTATGATGACGTTGTGGTGAAGAGCCAAAGTACAGTTTCAGAGTTAGCAGCTCTGTGGCTGAGTTAAAGGGACAACCAGAGTTTAAATTAACAACGCTAAATGCTCCTGGCTCCTATTACTGGCTTCATGCTCTCTACTGTCTCTCACACAGGTGCCTGTAAATGTCAGTTTAGCAGCTGGAGTATGATTGTACTGGATCTGATTTCAGTTTAGCTGTTTTTTGTTTTTTTTTACTACTAATGCTGCCACTTCTACCTAAAAGATAAGACGGATTAAAAAAAAGATCTAAAAAAATGTTAAAGGCGGTACTTGTTCTGAAAATAATGTATTGGTGGATAATTAATGTAAATTTGAACCAGCACTTTAAGTCTGAAAATAAATCTGTGAGCACAAACTGCAGCTCAAGATACTTGCAATCAGACAGCAAATACCACAAGTTATTATTATTCACAGAGCAAAAAGAAAGAATTGTTGATGAAATCATCTTTCCACGGAGATGTTTGAATAACCATCATTAGCTTTGAACACACCAGCAATTAAGGTCTGAATTGCAGGGAGAGGCGATCTGTACTGTGTTATCGTTGTCAGTGGCTGCAAATCCCATTACATCATTGCTGGTATGACATTTATTTATATGAAGAGACACTGATGAAAAGATGTTGGAACAGAGTTGTACCAAAAATCCTATCAAAAGACTATTGATATTATATTGGACTCTCTTGTAACTCACTGTTAGAGTTGTATTTTATCTATGATGATGTGATAATAATATTACTGCTTACTGTGACAGAAAATATAATCTCTGGCATTTCCATAAATACTTTGACAACAAGGCGCTAATTTGTTAACGTCTCCTATCATTTGACTGCACAGGAATTAGATTTTCGTGGAGCGTGTGTGAACATTTCCAGCTCTTAGGTTGGTTGCAGGGTTGGTGGTTCAATCCCCAACTCGTGGCCACATGTCTAACTGACACAGAATTGGCCACTGAGTGTATTATTTGTTTAGCGTTTTAGATTACTCTCCTGAAGAAGCAAGAGACTCCTGGCTAAACAACAACAACTTACACGCTCCATGTCAAGCTGCATGAGCTGTAGCTATAATTATCATCTGCATGTTGTTTAGGACCAAAGGAAAAAAAAAATGCAAGTGAGACTGTCTGTCCGTCTGAGACGTAGAAACACTCACTGGCTCTTCTCATCAGGTGATGTAATAGGCTGCGGACAGAAAAAACATACTGTACAAATAGATCCTAACAGCTCACAGCTCTCTCTCCTCTGCACCAGGATCAATGATTATATCTTTAGTAAATGACAGTAAGATGTTTCGGGTGCAAAGTTGCAAGATGCAGTGAGGTGGATTTCTTTTTCCTGCAAGCACACAAAATCACATGAGAGTAGTTCATTAACTTTAGTAACTCACTATTCATAATCTGATTTGGTCAGCGGAGGACATTGGTCTCTGTGTGTATTTGTCTGAAATAACTGATGTGAAAATGTTAATGCTTCACCACAGCCGACAGGCCGAGGGTTCTTTCTTCATTCTTTTGAACAGATTTTCAGATGTCCAAAGAATCCCGACCATCTTCAGAGAAATCATCCCTTTACATTGTGCATGTGTGTGTGTGTGTGTGTGTGTGTGTGTGTGTGCGTGTGTGTGTGTGTGTGTGTGTGTGTGTGTGTGTGTGTGTGTGTGTGTCACCAATACTGACGAGGCCAAATCCCTGGCTTTCCCATCATTAAACCTCAGCTCCTCTGGAAAGCTTTAAATCAGGACCTTACCATTCCTCACCCTCACCGCAGCGACCCAACTGGCATCCATCACAGAACCATCAGAACAAGCAACAACAGACAACAGACTCCTTTGTCTTCAGCGAGCAAAGCAAGGGATTGGCTGATGGGGTCGGCCGAGGAGCAGGACTTGTAAACTAAAGAAAAGGAGAAAGAATCAGGGATCCTGCCATAAAACACACAGAAACAACAGAGAAACATGTGAATGTGACATATTGCCATGGCTGCTGGGTTGAAATTTGCTGTTGCCGTTTGGAGTGCGTGTGTGTGTGTGTTGTTGTGTCAGTGTGTCTAACTAGGATATTTTTAGAAAACTGTCTTCGCATTCATCCTCTTAGGGATAGAATCTCTGTGCTTACCTTAAACAAATAGTTTGATATTTTGGGAAACATGCTTGTACCACTCTCATGTCTGTACAGTGAAAATGATGCAACTGCCAGCAGGTAGTTAGCTTAGCTTAGCTTAGCTTAGCTTAGCTTAGCTTAGCTTAGCATACACACTGGAAAAAAAGGGGGAAAACAGCTAGCCTGGCTTTGTCCAAAAGTGATGAAATCTACTTAATAAACCTACAAACTTCACTAATTAACACGTTATGTCTCTTTTGTTGAGTCTGTAGAAAAATCTATATATAACAACAACAACAACAACAACAACAAGGAAGAAAAAAATAGATGTAAGAAGTTTTCACTGTGGTAATTGAACTCATTCTGGAAAACCCACATTGGATTAATTATCATTCAAAATGGAGATTTTTTATATGCCTGGACATGTCTGGAGGGAATATTTAATGATTAATTTTAGGGGTTAAGACTAGGTTTTTGAATGAGGCATGTAGTGGTTATGGTTAAAGGTTGCAAGGAATGAAGGTACGTCAATGTGATATCCTGCTAATCTGTCTATTCATCGATCCTGTCCACCACTACTCATATGGTACAGTTATAGATTACAGAGATTATTCATGGCATGTTTTTTCTCTTTTTTTGCGTCAATTGGGTTTGAAAAACCACAAGCATTCTCAATTTTCTTGTAAGTTTTACTGCATCATTTTCTTTCTCTCACATATAGATGGAACAACTTCTCTGCTCTTGCATAATGATCTGACTTTGGGAAAATACAATGCTTCAAATGTTTCAGTTTGAGGTCTGGTCTGGGTTCTGTTAAACAGAAACAGGAGGTATGTGGAACAAAATGGATTTATGTTTTTCCATCCTGATGTGACGATCTGTTCATTAATCGTTGACCACAGTCATGTGCTTTTGATGGCGTCACATGTTCTGCAGGAATTGACTATAAAACTATATATAGACTATAAAAGTGGAGAATCACTTCATGACAATCGTGCTGACAAAAATATATGAAAAATGTTGACTTCATGTTTTGTTTTTAGCCTTGGTAAAAGAGAAAACAATGATTGCCTGTTGCCTCTTTAAATGACATAAACTTTTGGAGAAAGCTGTTTGGGCAGTTGAAAGTGAAGAAAACGAAGCTGATGGATTGGGGGGGATTCATCACCTCATCCAGCTGCTTTTGTACTGTATCTACAGTATATGATGTCATGAGCAACCTATATAAAATACCTGGTGTCGCACACACACACACACACACACACACACACACACACACACACACTTTATATACAAATACACAGGCTATACCCTCGATCTAAGCACTACTGAGTGTGTGTAACTCTAGCTGGCCCGGGCTCCTCGACCAGGCCAGTCGTTTCAGATGGGAGTGGTCCACTCCCAGGGGGGTGATGAAACCAGGACAGGTTATAAGATCTGCAGTCTACAGTGGCCCTCTGGGGACACACAGAACTGGGGCCACATTGTTCGCCAGTGTTATTGTGCATGAGGGTTTCCCATGGATCAAATGTTACAGACTTCAAACCCAGGGGTCTCAGCGCACTCGTAGCTGTTGTTCAATGGGCACGATGGGAGACGAGGCTGCTCACACACCGTTTCTCACTGATCTGAATGAGACCACACTGGACGTGGTCCCAGTGGCTCGTCGTCCGTATGTGCAGAAGGTAGTGATGGGAGTGGGGAGTGAGGAGGGTAGAAGGGAAGATGCTAGACACATTGATAACAACACTAGGGCTGAACTCTGAGGAGAAAGAGAGTGAGCGAAGGCAACGGAAGAGAAAGAGGAAGTCTAGACACTCAGTAACAGACAGTAGCAGACTGGGCCAAGAGGCAGAGTTTGCCACACAGGAAAACAAACTTCCCGTGCACACTCAAGGAATCGATTCTGTTCCGCAGCATTGATGTGACAGAGCAAAAGGCAAAAAGAGACAGCTCTGAAAAGTCATCAAAATTGTCAAGGGCTGAAAACACATTATGTGCTTTCACATAATACATTATGTGTTTTCATGGGTAAGAGCATTAATATGTTATAGTGTGCCAGTCTTCAGTGGTAACTAAGTAACTAAGTAATTAAGTACATATAGCCTACTCAAGTACTATACTTAAGTACAGTTTTGGGTACTTCACTTGTTCACATTTCATTTATCTCACAGCTTTAGTTACTAATCTGCAGATTCATGTTATCAATAGAAAAATAATCAACTAATAACTTATGATGTATTATAGATGAAGATACCCAGCAATATATATATATATATATATATATATAGTGGTTACAATCAGCCCCACCATTAACAGCTGCAACATTTAAGTGATGCTTACACATTCATGCATCAATAGTTGTAATACAATAATATGATATGATTCTGAAATGAGACACTCTGCATTTTAATGTGTTACGATGTTTATTTTATTTTAAAGTGTTCATGGAAACTAAACACTTTTATGTGATCACAATTTCTTACCTCATTATGATGAGACAATGGCATATATGATAATGATAAATTGTTGTCTCATCATGACAATGAGGTACTGAGTTGAAGCTTGTGTCATACCACAACTAAGGCAAAAATTTGGATGTGTTCATAAGAAAGAGAACATACACACGTATTAACTCTGATGTCTCAGCATGTTATCTTCTTTGGGATTACAGCATTAAAAATAAAGATTGTATCAGGGCTGTGAATGTGCCGCTTCCCCTCCTGCCTTTAATGTCGGCCAATGAGCCAGAATAGGCGTGCATCTCTCCTTCAGTTATTCACTGATCAGTCATCCTGATATCGTCAGTTCCACTCTGGTGTCAACACTGACACTACCTATCACCCTCTCATGAGAGCAGCAACAATGCACCAGTGGAGATGGTTATCCTGAGAATACAAGATAATTATGTTGCGATTTCAAGATAACAAAAAAAAAAAAGAGAGATTGAACCATGAAGTTTTGCTTCATCACAACACTTCGTGACCAAACTATCATAATTCAACATGTAAACCAATTACATCCTGAACTGGGGAAATCTAATTTTGGTGGTCACAGGAATCTAATAACTGAATTACACGATGTAAATAGAACCAGTCATCGCTTGTGAACAGAGATGAAAAGAGGCTTTTACAAATACATAAAGTAAAAAAAAAACAAAACTGTGAAAAAAAGAAAGAAGCTAAAGTGGAGCTTCCCTAAATAGAAGGGAGTCATCGTTAATGTTATGAGCCACACCTGTGTCAAAGTGTGATCTTTGTTATAGTGTTAATGCTACCACTCACTCAGACCGGTACATTGCTCAGAAGCAAAAGGAAACAGTTTAACCTGTATTAGCGTTCACTTCTCCTTAAAATGATCTCTTGTGACAAAAGCAGCAAAAAAAAGTTATTCTAGTTGTTCTTAACAGAATTGCAACACAAGCTTAAACTCACAGTGTCACAGAAAGTAAATAGGATGATGGTAGTACATTTACAGTGTAATTAATTTCAGACAGGGTTTGTGTTTCTCAAATAATCTGTGGCCTGTGGTGCCAAGGGGAGTGACCAGAAACCCGACCGTGTTTTTGTTAAAGATGCATTTGAGGTTCTCAAAGACTAAAATATGACACCCTTCTTTTTTGTGTCATAAACAACTGGGCAAATAAGCCCATCTCTGTATAAATAAGAGATGAAAGTGATGAATGACAGCAGAATGAAAAAAGGGGAGACAATGGCACGAAGGAGAGACAGCTAGTATCTCATCTCATCACAGCTTGGTTTCAGTCTCACCACCTCTGAGATGAACCTTCCTTGAGACGAACATGTGGCATGTATTATTTCACTTCATGTTGCATTCAAGGGATTCATGTATAGCTCTGGCTGAAGACATGCCTTTGCAGAACTGTGACTGCATGATTGAGAGAACACCATAATCGTCATCATCATCACCATCAGCAGCACACTCTATGTGCAATTGTGTCAGTTTATATCATCCTATGTTTATGCAATGTGTTGTTACGTATTTAGTTAGTTGGAAGAAAAATGTGTCTGTTTTTATACCCTGGTCCTAAAAGAAATTATAATTTAGTTCAGCTATATTTTTTACAGTTTAAACTTTTCTTTTTTTGTTTAAAGTTAGACTCGATTCTGCTTCATCTTTTCACAAACTTCGTCTGGTTTCCCTTCCCTTGCTTTGCTGTGTAATGCTTCATAGGTTTAAGGACAGATTCATTACCTCCATCTAGTGGTGGCAACAACAACAACAATACTATACTACTATACACACGGCAATCAGACAGGTTAATAATAACAGTAACCAAATTAATTCATTTCCTGGCTTTGAGCGTGCTAAGCTAAGATAACCAGCTGCTGGTTTAGCATCATATCGCTGCACAGATGTGTGAGTGGTATCCAACGCTCAGCAAGGAAAGTGAATAAGCATATATTTTTTAAAACTTGTAACTTAGTTCATCATGTCAGAATATTTGTAATAAAAGCTGTTATTTTTCCATTTGATGTAATACAAATTAATTGAAGCTGAAAAAACAGTAAATGACTGCTGGTTTATAATGATAGTTTATAGTTTATGTATAGTTTATGTTTATAGTATAGTTTATGCTTTATTAATAACCTCCTGAACTGAATGGTTTTCACTACTTAACCACAAATTCTAATAATTTTACCCATTCATGTCTTGGGACATGGATTCAAGTTTCAACCAAGTGTTTGCATGTTCACATTTTCTCACACAGCCCAGAGACATACAAGTCCAATTAGATTTACAGTCTGTGTTTGTTGGAATATGTCTCTCTGTGTGTGGAGTGGAGTGTCAGTGTCAGTGGCTGATTAATGACAAAAAAACAGGATCAGTCTATTTCCTACAATGAATGATGGACTGAACATCACTCTCACAGGTTCATCAATGAGATTACTGATGACATAGTCAGGACATTAAGGCCTGAATGGTCACATGGTTTATTACATTAATCCAGGAGAGTCAAAGAGAGAGAGAGAGAGAGAGGGCGTGGCTGGAGGTTAAGGTGAGAATGTAGGCTGACAGATGGCCTCACTAAGCACCTGCAAATGCTGCCAGGTTTTATCTGCACTGTAAGTGTTTGGCTCAGGAAAATTAGCCTAGCACTGTAGAAACAAGATGGAGGCAAAGCAACAGAGAGGAATAATGTGACAGAGCAGTCAGAAACTGCAAATGGACCAACATAGACACTACTGACGACTCTAAAGTTTGTAAAGAGTTAAATACACAGGACTTCTCAGGTCATATATATCTAAAAACCAGATGGAGCTGATGGACAATTTTCTAGAGGACTGGCCAGAATCTCTGGACATTTTTGGGTCAGTGTGGATGGATGCATTGGAGGTGTCTGGAGCAGCTGAAAACTGGTCTATTTGTCTGAATCTTGTGGAGCATCTGTGTCTGGATTTGCTGAGCCAGATGGATTTTTTACTGGAACACCAAGCTGTGTGCTTCAACGTACTGGGTCCACTGTTTGCTGACGACCCATATGTTTGGATGTTCCTCCACAACTGAATTGGACAGAACATTTTTCAAATTTGTTGCTTGGAAAAAATGTGAAGCATTTGAAGTACAACATCTCTAGTGAATTTGCTGTTGCAGGCGGAAAACAGTGGGAATATTTTATGTCATAGTCATTAAAACTGAGTTAGTGTGAAGCAAAGGTTTCCTGTATGTGATCAATTGCTTTTATTGGATGAACATGATTTTATTTTTGTTCCCAGGAATGAATGAATGTGCATCTCACATGGCTAGAACAGAGATTCATCAAGACTATAGCACATTATTATATGTATTGTACAGCAAGAGTCATGCATTTTCATCCAGTACTGCACAACCAAGACTGTGCAAATTAATTCATCTTGAACTACTGGATTAAAAAGAAATCTTGGAGAGAATCACAGGATCAAATATATGTGTGTTGATGTGTGTGTGACTCAGCTGGGGAATGATGAACCATTGTAATGCACATCTGAAAAACTGTCTGTTGTTTTGTGTCATGATTCAGTCTGTGAGTCTGGATGAGATGAGAAACTGAAACAATATTTTGTACCACTGCAATAAATGATCACAAATCTATGACCAAAGGCAGTTGCTGATCATTTTAACACCGATATGACTTTCATTTTTTTCATCATAATTATTCCACAATCTACACACTATCATATTTCACTGAAGCAACAAACTCCTCCTCGTTATAAGCAATAACAGTTTGATGGAGGATGTACAGTATAGTCTCACTGATTCAATCTAACATTGGATTAATCCACAGACATTGCTGCTGGCTAAACTTTTTAGTATAGATTGTGTGATTATCATCATTATATGATTGCCATCCTACTGTGTCAAGTATTTTATACACATTCTATATATTTTACCATATAGGAATAAAAATAAATGGGGTAGGCTACAGTTTACATATCTTTCGCAGTATTTAATTCTAGATTTAAGTGTCACAATATTTATTTATTAATCTATTTTATTTATTCATTTATTTATTCAGTTAGTTAGTTATTTAGTTAGTGGAAGTATGCCAGTGAGGGTTTCAGCTTCCTGTTAAGGATTATCAATCCTACAGTACCCAGAATTCCATGCTGCAGTAGCGTGATCACGTTGTGCGCTCGTTACGCAATGTTGTTTCAGAGGTTGTGTACATTTGTCGGACTGCACGTCTGAAGAACACACTGTGACTGCAAATTCCGGCAGTTTATCAGTTTACAGGCTTTAGTCTGAGAGAAGAATCTCTAAAGGTAAGAATCACTTGAGCTGTGCTTTCTGTGACAAAAAGGCTCTTTGTTCATAAACCACAGAGTCAATCAACCTCAACGAGACAACAGCAGCTGCGCTGTAAACAAAGTCTAATGCTCGCCGCTTTAGCTTTGATGTTTAACATGATTACACTGTGGAATCATCGTGAAACACACTATTCAGCAAAAATTCAAAACTAAAACAAAAGAGATTGAGAGCAAGTTTATAAAACAGTAAGACCACTTCACATTTTAAACATTGACCTTATTGCTCTTAACTACAAATGATTTATACTTAACATTTTTGCTTATTTTAAACTTGCTTGAGTTTGGTATTGTAACAGATTTGTACAGAAATGAATCGTAGACACTAGAAAAATACCAGACTTCTACACCACAATAGAGTGGTTTCAGAATGGTAAGCTGTAATGTAAAGTACAGGTTATATATCATTTATAATAAAGAGTCTAAAACATGCAAAAACCAGTGTTAGAGTCTATATAAGGCACTCAAACAGCTTTTTTCTATCTGCCTCACTTCATCACTTGATGAGTTTTTTTCCCCCCTCATTCCTTCTTCTCTCCAACTCTTTTCCTGTTGATTTTCCCTGCTTACCTCATCGCTGTATCATGTTCACTATTGCTTCAGTATTGCCCTGAGTGTTCAGGTCATACTGTTTCTCCCTGTTATCCTGCAGATAAGAGCTCATGTCCAATCTGTTTGCAGTTTGTCAGATGAGCTCCTCTCTGCTGTCTCTGTTTCTTGCTCCCTCCAGTCTGTCATCATGAGCTCCTGACATCTGTCTGTTCGTTCATCGTCATGAGTGGTGCTGCTCTTGCTGTCGTGGTCGTAGTTGTCTTCTTCTTGGCCCTCTACCTCCTCCAGCGTTATGGAGATTTGCGGAAGCAGCAGCGGATGGTCCTGTTCGGGACGCTGCTCTCCTGGTTCCTCTGCTTCCTCATCATCTTCATCCTGCCACTCGATGTCAGCACGGTATGAAACCATTGCAGCTGTTTGAAGTGTGTGTCAACATAAGGTCATTTTTGGCTTGGGTTTTTTAAAGAATAAAAAACTGCATCACCAGGATGTGAGTCCGTGTGTGTTCTTTGAGAATAATCTGTGTAAGAGTGATGTTGAGCTGTGTGTTTACTCACACTGCTCTTGCCTCTGGCGTCATACCTGTACCATTGTTATGTGATGAATAAGCTCCATCCTGTGTTTCACTGTGTGTTCACCTGACTGTGCAAACTCTGCTCCTCTCTTAGACCATCTACAAGCAGTGTGTTCTTGACAATTCAAACCACCCTACTCCTGTAACTCAAGCAAGACGCACTCATCAGACCGCAGCCAGCCCATCTCTTTATCCATCTGTGAGGTAAATACAATTTTTGATTTATCAATGCCAGGGCTACGGTTTGCTGATTTCAATGCAGTCTATTTCTATGTGTTGTGTTTCAGAACCATTCAAAAATCATACACAATATATAACCTTTTGGCTAAATTGGACAGTTCTTACCTAAACCTCAGATATTCAAATTTCTTCTGATTTTCAATGTATTCTATTGCTTTAAATTATATAATTTACATATTTTATGGTATTATTTTATATATTGTGTAGATAATAATAGTAAATAATAAATGATACCACAGCAAAAGCCAATTGGAAAGAAGAATGTGTGTGTTGTATTATCTGAATGACCTGATCCTGTTATCAGTGTTAGTGTTGACAATTTTATAAACTTTTATTGATTCATACATGCACAAACAGTTTTGCTGTGGCATTATATGATGTTATTTGCTCAATTTTATTACATAGTGTTCTGCAGTCACTCCTCTGCAGTTGAGTGTCTGGTCATAAAGGTGTTTCTCAGACTTAGAAAAAGACTCACCCATTTCCTTACTTATCTCTCATGGTAAAACATTATCTGCATCAAATCCAGCCGTACATATAACCCTGTTGCAAGGGATGTGAACTGAATTCCATATGTGGTGTTCACAGCACGGAAAAAATGCAATTTTAAAAAATTTGGCATATGAAAATATCTTTCCATAAACAGTACCCCGTTTTAATCTGGCTCTACTGAGTTTTTTTTATTGGCACTACATCATGTTGATGAAAAAGGATGAATAGTTTTAAAAAATTTTTGTAATTTCCCCTTTAAAGCAGCTATAGTGTACGATGTGACACACATATAATGTGAGAGCAAATTGTATTTAATCTGCATGATTGAGTTTTATAGTAGTGCAGTTGGTTAGGCCAAGCATATGTCAAATCCACTGTAAAATGCTTTAACTCTGCTTTTTGGAACTGCGTGTGTGTGTGTGTGTGTGTGTGTGTGTGTGTGTGTGTGTGTGTGTGTGTGTGCGCGCGCGCGTGCGTGTGTGTGTGCGTGCGTGTGTTGCAGTGTACCAAAGGTGTGTGAGGAGCCCTGGAGTTATATCCCAGATGGCGTCCTACCAGTTTTTTGGAGAGTTGTATACTGGACTTCTCAGTTTCTTACTTGGTGAGATCCTACCACACACACTCAGTCACTCACTCAAACCTCGACTATAACTATAACTGTATGTTCCACCCTTTGTTATATAGACAGTTGTGTTTTGGTATATTGACTCTCTGTCTTCTCTGTGTGTGTATGTGTGTTTTCTGAGTGTACAGGCTGCTGTTGCCCTTCATGCAGTCTTATGCACGGTCGGGAGCTTTCTCCAGAGTTGGAAAGATTAAAACGGCTCTCATTGAAAACGCCATCTATTATGGAACTTACCTCCTTATCTTCATCTCTCTGCTCATCTACGTGGCTGCTCACCCACAGTGGAAACTCACATGGTCAGTCAAGTGTAGCTGCATTCATAAGACAGTGAATGGGCCCACACATTTTAACCTAGAAGAAAAGAAAAACAAAAAACCCACTTGCTCATGTAGCACCGTGGTTGTGTTTTCTAAGCTGCCATTATCTATTATGTATTGTGTATTGATGCATTACGTATTGATTAAAATATTGATTAAGTGTATTGATTATCTGGCTTTGTAAAACTTGTGCAGGACGGATCTCCAGACCATCTGTATAACAGCTGCCAACACCTGGGGCCTCTTCCTTCTGGTTCTGTTGCTAGGCTACGGTCTGGTGGAGATCCCTCGTTCTTATTGGCTCTCATCTTCCCATGGTTACCTGCTGGCCAAGACCTATTTTAAAGCAGCAAAAATGGCTACTGAGAAGGCAGCAGCCGAGGAGAACCTAGCAGATGTTATGGAGGTGAGTTTTATAAACAATTCAGTGCTGTAAGAGTGTTAAGAGAACAGCTTCCAGCAGGTGTTAAAAATGTTGTCCTTATATGTATGAAAACCATTTTTTAACAACAAAATCAACATATCATCTGCATTTTGTCTGGCTTTTCACTTTAACAAGGAGAAAAATATTATGTATTATCAGGAGGTGGCAGCTGTCCATGAATCTGTCAGGTACAACCACTCTCTCAGGAAGTGTGTGGACACCATTTTGACAAAGGTGAGAAATACATGAACGCGATTTGTTCCCTAAATCAAATTCACTAACCGATACAAGTTTTCCTTTTTATGTGTACATGGAAAAAGTAATGTTGCACTTACAGATTTTACAGTCAGGATCTGTGGGACAGCCTTCATTTGAGTTTTATCTCATTCCAGTGTCCCACTGAGTACCAAGAGGAGATGGGAAGAAATGGGGAAAGCTCTTTTGAGGCGCAGAATGTCCTTCCCACCAAAAGAGGACTAGTTAAGCTTCATAAAAAAGTAATTATTATTTTTAACCTTGCACTGTCATTTTAGAGGAAGCAATGCAAAAATATAGCAGCATACGGAAATGCGAATAGTATTTATTTGCCCTGGTTACCTGTATGTGTGCGTGTGTTTCAGGTCATTTCTGCAGTGCAGAGACACGGTCAGACACAGGTTCAGTGGTCCATCTTGTTAGACCAGGCTTTTCACCTGGAAGATGTAGCTAAAAGTCGGAGCAGCCCGGTACGACACTTTGTCCACAGCTTCCCCTCAGCGCACCACCACGGCTGGATCTGTAGGTTCATCTACACTCCTACTGTGGGTGAGTACAGTCACTACCAGAATCTCAAATTCATAGATGAGGCAACTTAACTTGACTACAAAGTAAAGGTACTTATAATTCAGTATTCCCATTTTGCTAGACATGACCTTTAGTAGCCTGCCAGTGTTTCTTTGACTTGCGTATCCTATTTTCGAATAAATTTTTTCCACCACTGGTCATATTTCTCATCCTATAACAGTGATTTCTTGGGATCCTGATTGCTGCTATTCTTTTATTCCAGTCATTCTGGTCTTTTCTATGTGTGTATTTAATGTATCCCAGAATTCCCCCAATACAGTTGAATTGGCGGGGTGGGTGTCAGTACCTTTAAAATGCTGCTGAACTTTAAGTTTTACTGATATAGAAGTGTTGTTTTAGAGTGTCAAAAACACAAATCTTAAGGAAACACTGTATAACTGAACTCTGTGGTATGTCAATTATTGGTAACTTCAGCACAAAGACAAGATCTCATGATCTCAGATAATAATTAATAATGAAAATAGAACAGACAGGTTTTAGGGGCACACTTTCATGCAAATCATGGTAAAAGGACCGAGTTTTAGAAAGACTTCTGTCTGTGTGGCAGTAAAATGTATAATCTTCTTTGCTTGTGAGCTCTTTTTGAATCCATGCTGACAGTATGTGACATGTGTAACTCAAATGCCAGTTTGAATGTTCCTCCAACATTTGTATTTATGCATGTGCATGTGTTTGTGTTTTTGTGTGTGTGTGTGTGTGTGTGTGTGTGTGTGTGTGTGTGTGTGTGTGTGTGTGTGTGTGTGTGTGTGTGTGTGTGTGTGTGTCTGTCCGTGTGTGTCCCAGAGTGGTTCTGGGAGTGTGTGTTCAGGCAGGGTTCCTACAGGCTGCTGGCCGTGCTCCTGGGTCTCCTCTCTGCAGCAGTGGTCTGGTCTGAGTGCACCTTCTTCAGCACACACCCTGTCCTCTCTCTCTTCGCTGTCTTTATTCGGATGGCTGAAAAACAATACAACTACGTTTGTATTGAGGTGAGCATGTGTCGAGTGAGGGGCATGGAAACACACATACCCAACAAACCTAAGCTTCCAATGCAAACCAACATATTATTTATTTATTTATTCATTATACATTTTTCTCTTTACGAGGAAATTGTTAGAATATATTTATCATTGCCTTGTAAACACATGTAGTCTCATCTCATTATATTGTTAATAATCAATAATATGCTGTGAACAAAAAGTATTTATACTCACAATAATACGCTCGTTTGAAATGTGTGGCATTGAATTAATCCTCTCTACCTGTTGTTTTGTTTCTTTTCACCAGATGGCGTGCTTTATCAGTATCCTCTTCCTGTGTGTGTGCGTCTACTCCACAGTGTTCAGGATACGAGTTTTCAACTACTATCACCTGGTGCCACATCACCAGACGGATGCTTACAGCCTGCAGTTCAGCAGCATGTACGTCCCTCATGAAGTCAGACTTTAAGATATTTTATTTCACATAATAGGCATAAGGTGTTGGTTTAGTTAATCTGTTTACACATTAAAATGTAAGTTTAAATTTTAGCATCACATAACGTTTCCGTCATAATGTTTTTGATTTTTTACGAGTGGAAGTTGTTACACTAAACTGTTGTCACCAGTGTTACAGGGCACAGTTTCTCACACTGTTTAACTCGTGTATTATGACATTATGTTTCTTCTTTTTTATCTTTTCCACTCAGGTTATTTTGTCGCCTGACTCCTCCTTTGTGCCTCAACTTCCTGGGCCTGATTCACATGGACTCCGCCATCTCGCACCAGGACAGAATTCAGACATCCTACACTTCTGTGGGTTCCACACACACACGCACACACACACACACACACACACACACACACACACACACACACACACACACACACACACACACGCGCGCGCGCGCACACACACACGCGCACACACACTCCCGCGCACACACATACACACACACAAGCCAACACAGGCACTCATATTAACAAACATGTATGAATGCACCCGTCACAGATTAGAGCCTTTCAGCAAATGTTATAGTAAGCAGTATGATCACAAAAATATATATGTACAGAAATATAAAATGGAGTGATGCAGTTTCTCTTTTTCTCTCCCTCCGTCAGATCATGGGCTCTATGCATCTTCTATCTTTCATATCTGATGGGTTCTACATCTATTATCCCATGATGGTTTTGCTGCTTTGCTTTGCCACCTTTTACAAGTAAGCCAGTAACCATAAACAACTAAACCCTGGTTTAATATGAAGACTACCTTAAAGTATACTGTAGTTTTGGTTATATGCTTACAAAATTTAGATCGACTCATCAGCCGATATGAGCCTTTTTGCGGATATATCAGAATCAGTGTATGTGTCAGCCGATAAGTAACAAAAAATAACAGTACAGAAAGGAATTTGCAGAAATTTTTTTTTTAGGTAATTCAGAAAGGGTGTTTCCATTACATAATTTGTCCACCAGAGAGCACTGACAAGTCGATTTTTCAACCTTAAACTGACCCACTTGTTTTTTGACAGATCAGACCTGCATGGGTCTGAGAAACCGTTGTTAGTTAGATCTTCTTTTTCATGTTGCACATTAAGAAAGTATGTTCAACAGCATATTTGAAATTGTCTGTGTTTATAGCCTGGGCTCTCGCTGTTTGAACCTCCTGGGCTTCCATCAGTACATCACTGACGATGACTTGACCTCTGACCTGGTGGATGAAGGCAGGGAACTCATCAGAAGAGGTAGTTTTAGTAGAAAGTCAAATGCTCACTTTCCGTATTTGTTTGACTCTTTTATTAACTTTTGTGTGAAATATTTTGCAGACTTGATCCAATATTTGTTTCTCTC
Organism: Seriola aureovittata; assembly: GCF_021018895.1. Taxonomy (NCBI): domain Eukaryota; kingdom Metazoa; phylum Chordata; class Actinopteri; order Carangiformes; family Carangidae; genus Seriola; species Seriola aureovittata. The sequence continues at coordinate 16,744,484 of NC_079368.1, forward strand.
CTTTTTTATAGTAACTTTTATAGTAAATTAACTACTTATTTGATACAGCAGCTTTTCTATTCACTCTTATATTATATATTTACTTCTTATACCTCAAGTTGTTGAATGTGTGGAAATGAATAATTATCAATTTTAATGAACAAAAGTGCACATTCTTTTTAACTGCTCTATAATTTGTCTATTTGTAGAAAGAAGGAAAAGACAGAAAGCTGCAGATGGAGAAAATCGGAGATGGGTTAGGAATTTTTATTCTATCAAATAATTTCTCTCAAGACAATCTCCCCAATCTGTTGGCTCACTGGTTCTTTCTTGTTTGTGCTTAGTGTATCCAGGTATTTATGTGCCTTTTTTTGTTTTGTGTTTCAGGCCTGGAGGGAGCGGTATGGAATCCATGGGACCGCTGGACGGAGCCGAGCTGATTACACTGAGTTAAAGGATGACAGTCCTGTAACAGAGATCAAGAAAAGTGGTAGGGCTCAGAAAAACTACTATAACTAATAGTTCTACTAATACTAATATTTCTCTGTGTTGCTCATTGTTACTGATATGACAATACATTTTCAACAAGGTTCTGGGTGAATGGCTTGGTTTTTACGAGGTTGTTTATAGACAGTTGACCCCTAAACTTACTGCCCTGTGCCGGAAACTAAACATCTGCCATTTTAGCCAAAAGGCTCCCCACCCACACAAGGGAGGCTTTACGCTGTGTCAGGGTGGGTTACTCTGGAATTTGCACCACCCAGTGACGCTATATTCCCAAGCTCCCACAATAACTTACATGCATAATGAAACATGTACAACAAAAAAGTCATTTCGGAAGAGCTAATCTGTCCAACAAAAAATTGTGGCAATTTCTGTGTTCTGTCACCTTACAACTCTATGTTCTCATTCAAATAAACCTTTTGTTGATCAAGATCGCTTATGTCAGTCAAAAAATGCATGCTTAAAGTATACTGTCTATACATTGCTCTTTGTCATTCTCAGTTATCACGTTCACCAGAAGAGATGGAGAGACAGACGAGCAGCAGACTGGTTTACTGCAAGACAACTCCAGTGATGAAGGCTCTCCGAACAGAAGGTACGGATCTCGCTACATAAATTACACATGTTTAGTGTTTGATAGAGGCTGAATAATAATAATGTCCTACAGAGTCAAATCACATATGGTCAAACATGCTTTCTCTGTCACTTACTCTGCCTCTCTGTGATCGACACAGCAGATCTACAGGAGGACGTTACCTGTCTCTGTCACCTTCTAGCACGGGCATCTTTGGAGATGTTTGATTGACCGAGGACATGGAAGGAAAGCATAAATAATAACATAAAGGACTGTACGTTTTCTTGAAAAAAGTCTAAACGCAAAGGATTATACCTCAGGAATTAAAGAGGATGACAATGTATCTGAGACGTGCATATTATCAGGTAATGGATGAACATGAACACTGTAAATAAAGGTTTTATATCTCAGCTGATTTATGTAACTGGTTTATAGAAAGAGATTAGTAACTCTAAAGGGATGTTTCTCAACCAAAGACATAACCAGTTTTTGTACAACCAAACCTTCTTGATATTATCTTTTCGAGTTGTGTTTCATAAGTAGACTGAAGGATGAAAGAGATGAGTGAAATATTTGTGCACATGTAGTATTATCTATCTATACAGAGGGGCCGCTGGAGCCAATCCCAGCTGACATTGGGCAAAAGGCGGGGTAACTCCTGAACAGGTCGCCAGTCTATCACAAGACTAGCATATAGAGACAAACCATTCCCACAGCGAGAACATGCAAACTCAACACTGAGGAGCCCAGGCAGGCCAGTAGGTTCAAACCCAGAACCCTCTTGCTATGAGGAAACATTGCTGACCACTGTACAACCGTGCTGCCCAACACTCATTATATATGTGGATATTCATTGTTGTCCAAATATTGATATATTTTATATAGGAATTAAATAGCTTACTGTGCCACAAACCAAATGAAAACAGTTTACATTTACTCAAAGGGAAGATATTAACATTAACCTAATTTTTTTTCTTGTTGAAAGTTTTGTGTTTATGGAGTATTTGTTTACCATATTTATTAAACAACATGACTTGTATGTAATACATGCAATGTAAACTAAACTGAATAAATGTAATGTCATTTAAGTAAGGAGAGTTTTTCCCTATAATAATACGTTCCATAATGCATTATAATTTGCCCAAACACTGCACAGTACAATTAATTATATTAAATGTATTGGTGATACAAGGTTATGATCATTCTAAACAGGAATTTATTCAATACTTCGGCAAATGCATTGAGAAAATTCCTTTGTAACATGGATGGGAATTTTCCACATCACAGTGAAATTCAATTCGTTTTTTTTCCTGACAACACGATTTTAAATTTCCTCAGACATATAAATCAGACTGCTTCTCAGTCGGAGCTATTGACATTTTTTAGAACATCTAGTAAGACAACTGACATGTTCTATTATAATGCATAATAATAACGCGTCCATTTTTGGCCGTTTCCAGCACCCGTACCGTAAATACACGAAGAGTGCACAAGAAAAACCAAACAGCGACTTGCCATACAACACAGGGACACTGCTGTTTGTATGTCAATAATGGATACGAGCTAACTGTCTAGCGGGAATGCGCTCATAACTGCCGAGGAAGCGCGGCTACATTGTTTAATATATCACCGAGTGTCACTCTATATATTAGGTCCAACATTTAATTCCTGTTTTGTGACTCTCGGATCTACCGGGTAAGTAGATGGTCTGGCTGCCGACATTAGCGAGCGGCAGCTGTGGATAAGCTACGTAGCTAGCTTAACGATCGGGGGCGTACAGTGGCAACGCTGATTGCTTTTAGCATTGACTCAGATAGTTGGCCTAGCTGTGCTTAATTAATTACCCTACTTTGTCCCTCTGGTTTTGAGTCCTTTAAATAAATTATACTATAACATATATCTCTTACAAACTACCAGATAGGTCCAGGTGTGGCGGATAACAGCCAAGCTCCTTCCTGGCCTGAGTTTAGCTGATCGACCCTTTTGGCTAGCTGTTAAATGTTAGGTTAGAAAGAAGAGGCTCTGTCTGGCTACTGCCAAATGCGTTTAAGGAAGCTGTAACCTGTAATTTGATAGCAGAGGCCAGATTTTCCCATTTTATCCCGGTGCTTGTTTGTCATCTTGAACTGAGGTTGGCTCCCCCTGGGCCATCTTTTGCTGTAACGACAGGGATTCATCAGTTTACACGAATGTAAGCATCATTCACCAGTTTAATACAAGGCACCTCTTTCTCCTCAGCCATATCACGTCTGATTATACGTGTTGGCAATAACGTTATTTCTTGGTGGTGTTTTATGTATTTACAGCCACAGTTTTATGATTCTGTCTTGAAATCTATTTCTGTTTTAATCTTTGATAAACCTGCATGACGTAATTTACGAGGTGACCCACGGTCGACCAGTCTAAACAGTTCTTTACATCTGGTTCATTCCTGGATCGATTGTATGGAAGGGACCCAAGCATGGAAAGCCAGGGTTGGGCATATTAGTTACATGGACAGTATGCCTTGCCACCCCCAGGCAATATGATACTGTATCAGTGACGTAAAGTGTGTATGGTATGTGTGAATAGCATAGAGTTTCAGCACCTATAGGTCCGTGGAAATGTCTTGATAACGTGTGCTTTATAGCCCCCCTAAGGCATTTTAAGTAAGTCACCATTGTTAGGAACAAACTGAGATCTTCCTGTTGAGTATTTAGTAATACAGTGTCCAGTTGTCTGTCATGAATGTTCTTTAAAATAGTGGTCGTAATGTTTGTGGTCTAGTCCTAAAACAACACTGTGCACATAAAAACAAAGTTGCATTTGTGCAGTATCTATAGTGGAATTGCTAAACATACTTTGATGTCATATAACATTTTCTGTACTCAGTTTTCTGTGTTTTTGCGGACACCAAGGACATTAACTTGGTGCATTAGACTGATGCAAGCAGTATGCAAGTCTGGCAGTCAGCTTTGTACATGTCTATAATCAGCCTATAAAACCATAAATGCTTATGTACTTATTTAATGACCTTAGCCATAGCACACACACACACACACACACACACAGAAAAGACTTGTTTGAAACATGTCATTATAGAATTAATGGAAAGTGTGCTGACCCTAGCTGTGGTTTGTGCTTCTCCAGTCTGTAGACAGCTATGGGTGGACTGGGGAATGGGCGTCGTGGAGGAAGATCACCCCCTCTAATGATTGGCGCTCTAATCGCCTGTATCCTGGTTCTGGGCTTTAACTACTGGGTGTCCAGCTCACGCAACCTGGAGCTGCAGGTAAGTTAATCTTCTTGTGTTTGTGTGTATGTGTATATTTGGTTTGTATTATTTACTTGTGTTTTTAGGTGTTCATGGCTATAAAACCTTTTGCACCTTGTACAGATAAATGCCATGATACAGAGCAAACAATCAGCCAGCAACCTGTGGTTACAGTTGCTGCTGCAGATCTGCAACACGAGTGCATGATTCTTCTTTCTCATTGGCTGTCTTCCTCATTTGGTCTTGGGTTTTTTTTCTTCAGGGTTTCATGGTTTTTGCAGTGGGAGGGTCTTTTTGTATGTTATGCAATGCTCTTTAACAGCTTTCACCATAGCCATCAACATTAAGTTTGACCACATCCTTTAATGCAAGTCACTGTAAGCAACTAACCCAGTACCTTGTTTATTTGTATTGCAGAACAGGAATAGAGGCCCAAGCAAATATTTCTACTGTTTTGTCGAAACATTTGTGCAGTTGTTAGTGCTCTACTTTTGCTGTCTTGGGTATAAGTGACATGAAGAAGAAACTCCTAAAACACAACCATAGTGCTTTGTATTGGGTTTCTATCAATCTGTCATTACCCAGTGTTTTTTCAGTGTTCACTGCACAGCCAGACTGTTGTTATCATTACCAGTTTTCTCTTTAGTCTAAATATTATGAGTTTAGCACATATTAATTGCTTAAAAAACTAGTAAATAGCAACACTAATCCATTTGTCTTTCTGTGTGCTACAGACTAAGCTCTATGAGTTGGAGGGCCAAGTTCGACGTGGAGCAGCAGAGCGAGGAGCTGCAGAGATGAAGAAGAATGAGTTCCAAGAGGAGATCCAGAGACAGAAGGAGCAGATCAGCCACATAGAAAACCTCTACAAGAGACAGCTGGAAGGAGCCCAGGACACTTGCAGCCAAGAGAAGGTGCAAACAAACATCACTAGGAGTTATAATGGGATCAAAAAGCAACAGGGACAAATTGCACATTAAACTGTTGTCTATAAGCTACAGCCACAGAGTAGTTCATTTTGGAGCAGTGAAACCACCTTTTTGACTTGCTCACTGTTGTGGTTCACACTAAACTCACAAATCATGAAGTGAAAAATTGATTGTGAATATTGATAGTTGCTGTTTTTTTTTACTTCTAGGGCACACTGCAACAGAATATTTCCTCCTCTACCAAAACCATACAGGAACTCAAAGGTAACTGTTAATATGTAACTTCTTTATCTCAAAAACAATAGCTGACAGTCCTCTGAAAATAATGTGAAAAATAATGTAATTCAGCTCTTACATGGCTGTTAATGTCTTGTTTGTGTCTGCACTGTAGGGCAGTTGAATCAGCTGAATGATGACCTGGGGAAGCTGCAGAAGGAGCTACAGAGTTGCCAAGGCAACATCAACACTCTTAACAGCAAACTCACTTATGACATGTAAGAAAAAGATTATTTTCCATAATTGGATTTATACAAAGATGAATTGCTTCATCTTTGTTTATGGTATATGCAGCCCTCTTGATATTAATAATAGACAATAACCACAATTCAATTTCATTAACTCAGCTTCAGATATATCACATGAACATGAAGTGCTGTTAGGGAGTGAATATATTTCTGTCATTCCTGGTTAACACGTATGTGTGTGTGTGTCTGTCTGTCTGTTTTTGTGCACATGTGCAGGACCCATTGTCAATCCCAGGTTCTGTCCCAGAAGGAATTGTGTGATGAGAGAGTGGCGGCTGTTAAACTTGAAGCTCAGAAAAAAATGGAGAAGCTCATTGTCCCTGCAGCAGGCATCACAACACAGGTGAGTTGTTTGATAATGAACCATGGGACATCCAGACCCTCTCCACAGGACTGGGAATGGGGCAGACGGCTGGGGCCGTTCAAGCCATTTTGTAAATTGATAAGTATTGGCTATATAAGGCCTGATCTATTTCTTATGCTTGGTTCATTGTAACCCATTACATTCTGGTCAAACCAGTTGTCATAAATACTCTATTCTGGTAATACTCTGGAAGTGTTTCTCAACACATACATTTGCATTTGTTTGTTATACAGCAAAACAGCAACTCATCTAGCTTGGTAATGTTCTAACCCATCCACCTGACACCCACAATTATCCCTTTTTCTTAGTCTGTTCAAGATCATTCTCCGTAGTCTTTTTGCATGCAAGTGTGGAAATGGAGTTGATGACACCTATTTATGCAGCAAAAACAAAAGGACAGGACTGGTCCATTTATTGTGTAGGGCCAAGGCCTCAGATTTTTTGGTGACCAAGTGTACAATCTTTTGGTAGTGTAAAAGAATGTGGTATATAATGATGTTCACTCAACAGGAAAATGCAGTGGATGGAGCAGTAAACGAGGACAGACCAGTTATGACCGAAGCTGATAAGATACCAACTGTTGTAAACCACACTCCAAGCCTTTCTCAGCCCAAAGGAAATGAACCTGAACTACTGACCAATGAAATCATTGTAGACAAAGGTAAAAGAAAAACATGAATGACTCAGGAGGTGGTGAATCAGTATACTAAACAATGTATATGTATCTATGTTTATGCACATACTGAACATCAGATGCATTTTGTGTGTTTATATCTCTACATATCTAAGGACACTTGCAGTAAGTGTACACCCTCACGTTGCGCTTACTTTCTGCCTTGTTATATCCCATTTCCCGATGCCCCAGTGGACCTGCCTTCAGTGAAGGATCTATCCAAGGTAGAGTTCAAGTTTGTTCCCTCTGCTGCTGCAGTCAAGCAGGACATTTTGCTACCACAAGGGGGAGCTGACAAAACACAGGAGGTTGAGCCAGAGACCAACAAACTCTTGAAGAATAATCTGACTGAGGATAAAGCGATGGAAGTGATGGATGCTCATGAAGAGGGAGCTCAGACACAAGGTAAAGAACTCAGAGAATCAAACACCTTGAACATGCAAGTACTTGTGTTTTCAAAGTGGACAGAGTGGTTGGCAGTATGCTGAAATTACAATTGCCTGGTGTCTGGCCAATATATTTTATATTTTGAATGTACACATGACACATGAACCTTTTTAAAAGCACAATTTTCACACTTGACTTCAAATGTTTCTCATTGAACCGCTTTTTAACTGGCATTTAGAACATGCAAAGTTGGTATGCACGATTAATTGATGAGTATTTGCTATTCTCATTATTGCATTGTTAATCAGGGTTAACAGTCAAAACCACAAATTATATCTCTTGTTATGGACACATAATTCCACTCTTACAAAGAGTAGTGGTTTAAATTCCCCATCACTGCAGTGACATAGTATTCAGCCCAAGTTGCAATATATAAGTAAAGTGACGAATTTGACTACACACCAACTGTTACTCACCACACTGTAGTTGTAATTGCCATAATTTCCATAATGCGTTGACTTCTTCCCATCAGCTGATTCCATGCAAACAGAATAACGTACTGGGAAGTTATCTTCCAATATATTACTGGAGTTACTGAACATGTTACATGACACTGGAAAAAGAGAAGAATAATATCCTTTATCTTATGCTTTTGTTATATATGTACTGTGTGTGTGTGTATGTGTGTGTGTGTGTGTGTGTGTGTGTGTGTATACACACATTGTTACATGTGTGTGTGTGCATGTGTGTTCACCTGCTTGAAGTGTGTGACACAGTGGAGTCAGCATGGCAATTCATTGTCCACTCCACCTCATTGAGTAGCACCAGTGATAGACAGTTATCTTTGACCCTTTAGACAGTTTCAGTGAAGAGGTTGTGAAATTGTTCATAAGATTAAACTGCGATTTGTTTGCGTCTCCAGAGGCGGACCCTGGGATGGAAGGCATGCTAATCGGCCAGGGGAAGACAGATGAGACTGTTGTTGGTCAGAAACTGGATGAGCCAGAACAGTATGACGCAATGGGTGGAGTTGATTTGGAGAAACAACAGCAGAGTAACCGGCCTGAAAATATAGGTATGTGTGCTTATATAGATTGAAACTGAAGTGGGAGAGAGAGTGCATTTCAGCCTCCACTTTGGGGTTTATCAAAGTGCACTTGACCATTTGAAGGCCAGAGATGAAGTTTGACTGAGGGATAGATACTCGTATAAAGAAATAAATGTACTGTGTACCATGTTATTGTACTATTTGATAGACATGGCGGAGGAGCTGGCTGACTATAACGGGGATGATGAGAATGAAGGAGAGTTCGAAGCAGACAAACAAGCTGAACTTGCTCAAAACTAAGGTATACACTGAAACACACACCGATATCTTCCTCTCTGACATTTACTTGCTTTTTTGTTCTTTGGGTTTTTATGGTATGATGAGATTGACGCAGCATGTCATCCTATCTTATTCTATCAGTCATTTCTGAGTATCTTTGCTGTGTTTTTAAACAAGTTCTACAAGGTTTAAAACCCAACTGTGCACTAAGAGCAATGGGATTTTTCTGTTAAACAAGCATAGGGTCATCTAGCTGCAGCTAAACTGGCTGTGCAGTATGAAGAAGGTCAGCCCCATTCATGGCAACACTAAATAATAATGCCGTTCATTGTTTTTATTTTCCTAGGAAAATGGCAGTAAAGGAAATTATCAGTGGTTCCAGATTTCTGATGTTCCAGTTCAGCTGACTATATCACGAATTGCTAAGAAAATACTACTGGAACTAGAATGTATTTTCATAATTCATTGTGTATTAACATTTTTATTATCCCAGATGTTATTTTTTTGTAAGTTGTAGTTTTTTTTTAATATGCTTCCATGAAGAAACAATTGAAAAAGCGTTTTCGAATGAACATCCTTATGTCTGCTACAGCTGTTACTGTTGGACAATCATAATGTTTTGTCTTATTCACACAATTTATTTCTCTTGCAGGGATGAAGTTGGAGAAGAATCCTGGACAGGACATCAGGAAGCAAAACCTGTTTTAAACCTAAGCACAGCGGCACAGTACAGGTTAATGCAGCCCTTCAAACACAGGTCAACACAAAACAAATCCAGAAGGAAATTACAATATGAAAGACTTGACATTTTCATGAGGATTTATTTCCTGGTCTTTTTATGTGTCATATTAATTACATTTTGTACATTTGATTATATTACTTTTTGTCAGATATTTCCTCCGTTGGGATCATCAAGTTTTCTCTTATTGTAGTAAGAATATTTGCAACTACATATCCAATTCACAACTGAGTGCAATATGCAAACGATAGCCAAGCATACACATGTTTTCCATTCACATGCATTTCACTGTATATATAAAACCCTTAATATGTTGGTGACTGTGCTCACATTCTTTGCAGTAAGTTTAGATGATATGAAAGTACTTACTACTAAGCTTTTTTATATCACATGCTATGTAGTACTCATGGAATGGCGAACACAGCTTAAGACATCTCAAGATTTGACACCATTTGGCTTGAAAAATTTAACATGCCTGGAAAATCAGTAGATTTTTATAATGGGATTAGATTTTCTTTTTATGTCCGCTGTTTAGTGACTGTAACTGGATGATAATGTGCAGACCGTTGCAGGGTTAAGAGGTGTCGAATACTGTAGTAAATGTAAATAATCTGAGTGATCCCAGTGACAGAACGCCTTCATCAGGGGGCTATGTAGGGCAGGCCTCTTCACTCTGAGGCTCAACAGCATCTTAATGCCTTAAGATACTTTTGCACAACGTCCAATAGAGAGACTTAAGAACACTACATGCTACAAAATGTCCATAAAAGCAGCAAATGAAGGAAACGGGGTGATATTCTTGTTAGATTGTTGTTATTTTGATATAAACCCAGTCAAATGGAAAAACAAAAACAGCAGCTTTTTTTGATTCTCATGTAGCCAAAGACACTGTAGGCTGGCATGCCACATAACAAATGGGCAAATTCACCTCATGGATTACATGCTGCTGTAACTTTGTAAAGCGTTAAACATAATATATTATGATTGCTGTAAATGGACATTTTTGATCACTCGTTTCTAAAGCGTCACTTTGTTGATTTGCTTGGGCGTTTTTATTAGCAGCAAGGCTTCAATTCTCAGCTCTACTTCAGATCAAATGTCATAAGGTTAAATGTGTGCTGTTTTCTACACGTAAAATAGGTAAGACAGGACAACAGGATTATCTTACAGTGAAAGGAATAGGCTGGAACATCTGGATATTTGTAGATTAACAATCTTACTTTATTGTGATGCATGCCTTATTAATTCTGTGTGTACCAGTTTTCCTCTAAGGTCAGGTGCTTCTGACTGTGGACCTGCTCAGATGTTTGTGATTTTTTCTTTGTGGATATTGTCTCTGGTCTGCTGAATTGGATGGACTGTATACTTTGAGAATGTGGAGAGATTTCTGAGAATTGCTGTAATTTCATGAAGGACATTTCCTTGAAGTAGGACCATTGTGTTGTCCTTTAAGGTTCCTGCAATCCAGTAGATGTGAACTATTCAGTAGCTCTACTAAAATGTATTTGTCTACTCAACTTAAAACTGTACTAGACTGGAAATTGTGTGAGTGAGCACAAACATGGACTAATTTTAGGCATCAAAAATAACAAAGAGTTAGTTAAATTTGTGGCGGGATATTTTTTTGCCTTGTGTTTTATACAGGTCAGATGATTTCTTTTTATTTTCAGGTATTCTGCTTCATGTAGGAACGTGACTACAGACCCACAATTACTCACCACACTGGCTGTAATTGCAGTAAATTTCCATAAAGTACTGACTTATCAACAGATAATGTACTGGTGCAGGTATTTGCCTATCTGAAATCTTTGTGGGTTTAAACACAGATGTTTTTTTTTTTTTTTAAGTGTGTTAAACTGTATATACAGTTCAGCTATTGTGCACGAGAAGTGTGCACGAGAACTGAAATTTAATCACTGAAAACTGCCCTATCCATTTCATTTCCAAAGTTTCAAGCTAAGCAAGCTCAAGCAAACCTGCTTTCATGTCTGTCATTACATCTGGCTTGTGGTTCAGTCCCACAGAAACTACAAGTCAAGATCCTGAGGTTTTTCCCAACATAATTTTGTTAACTTATTTTTTAATTTATGTTATTATCGTTATTATTTTTTAAATCTGGGCCTGCTCATCATGTCTCAAAGGAACCAGGAAACATACAAATAACGAACAGGAGTGCTGATGAAAGATTAATGGTGTAGTCACAAGAGCAACAAAGTTTGATAACAACTAAATGACAGTTACAGAACAGGGAAGCCCTTTGTGTATTGGCAAGATTAACTTTCAATGCAACATCAAGCCAGACAGCTAGAAGGTGTTCAAACCTATTCACCTTCAGCACTCGTGTTTAAAGTGAAGAACATGAACCCTTTTGTCTGCCTTTTGGTTGATGTTGCAGGGGAGGTTCCTGAGATATTTTTTATTATGTCGTGTCGTTTCCAGAGTTGCTGTTTTTCATTGTCTGACGCTGCAAAGCTTGGACAGCCACCGCTTTGTTTCGTCAGAAAGCTTTGTCTGCCGAATTGTGTAAAACTCGGAATTTCTGAACTAGAAGTCTGTGTACCTGGAGAGAAAATGTTGTATGATTTTTATAAATTTGATTAACGTTTTTGGTTAATTTGTTGGAATTATTTTTTATTTTATTCTGTACTGCTGAACAAATTTATCAAAGATCTAAATAATCATAGGATTTATTGATGATAGAGAATAAAAAATGTTTTTATTATCACTATCAAGATTTGTTTCATTTATTGTTTGGTGTGACAATTAACTAATATATAAATAGAATATTTTCAGAAAATATTTTCATCTCGTCAGGAGGGTTAGGGTTAATTTTATGTAACACATTAATTAGACAACATATTAACATGCTGCTGTAAGTTTTAATGTAAAAAATAACATTACATAACCTAAGATATAAATCACAATTTACATGAACATGAACTGTATTTGTCAATGTCCTACTACTGACATGACAGTTCTGAGACTTCAGCTGTGCTGTAAATGAGTCAAACAAAGTGAAGAGCTTGAAGAGGTGAGGTGAGATATGTAGCAAATACAGAGCTTTAAAGGGCTGTTCTTGAGTGTGAAAATATAATACAAATATGCCGAAAAATCATTTTAAATGATTCATCTGCATATGGCCAAAAAACTTGTTTCAACAGAACGCGACAGGTGTACTCACCTGGCTCTTCCTGTTCAAAGGATCATATGTTGTGTTGGTGGCAAAATGCTGCTGAGGGTTTTTTTAAATTTTTTAAATTTTAATTTTTTTACTACACTCCTTTCCGCTGTCCCAGTCTTCTCTTTGTCCCACCCTAACCGTTCATTCCATTGCCATAATAGGTATATGAAATGAAATGATGACGGAGCTGGGGGGAGTGTACCGACTGCCACCTAACAGCTTTCTGACACGTTAATGTTGCCAACAAAGGTGGCCAATAAAAAAGAAAAGTTGAATCTGATAATCACTATATAAACATGGAAGCACCAGCCAGAGAGCCACCTGAAGGGATCCACATCCAAAGGGACCATGATGAAGCTTGCCTTTGTCCTTGTTTTGCTTCTTGCTGGTGAGTTTTTTTTCTCTCTCTCTCCTTGAATTTCAATACATTGAAATTTTTAGCTGGAGTATATTATTTTCTCCTGCATGTACAATACTTAACAAGAAAAAGTTGGATTAGGGGAATGAAAAAATAAAAGCTACAGAGGATCTAAATGTAAACTAGAGTGACTTTTTCACATTTTGAACCCATTCAGGCTTAAGTGATTTCTAAGCCTGAACCTGACTGGTGTGCTTTCTTTTCACATGGTATGTGCTCCACTTCCATCAGGTGCTGCATCAGGGGCCATTGAAAAGAGGATTGTTGGGAGTCAAGACTGTGAAACGGACAGACAGTACCATGTCGAGATAGAGTCTGTCCAGGGGGGGAAGTCCTGTGGAGGCTCTCTGCTCAACACCCGCTGGGTCATCACTGCTTCTCACTGTGCAGGACAGTAAGAAACAATCCATCTTCTCTTGTGGCGCAGTTTTCATGTGTTGTCTGCGTGAGGGGAAATTAGACTCAAACTTTCTAAACTGCTGCCAAAATGTAGTTAAAGAGAAAAGTTAGATTTAGGCAATAAACTACAAGTAAAGTGACAGAAGCACTGCATGTGGAGGAATACATACCATTAAAAGGAAAATGATAAAGATGGAAAAGAGACAGCATTTTGAAATGATTTGGATTATTTTTTGACTTGCATCAATCTTCTGAAAGTTTTCCTCTTCTTTTTTTTTTTTTTTTGCAGGGAGGTGAAACTGAAGCTTGGCTTAAACCAGGAGCTTTCATTTTTTAAAAAGTTAAAAGTAAAAACAAAGTCTTTTTTTAAAGGAGCATCCAAAAAATTCGAACAAAGCATTAAGACTGAGCAACAGTTCCCCTACAAAGACGAGGAGGGGCGTGCCCATGACATCATGCTCATAAGACTGAATGAGGATATGTCTGCCGGCGTTCCCACCATCGCTCTTCCCTCTGTTGAGTGTTCCCAACCAGAGCCAGGACAGCAGGTTAAAGTTGGAGGGTGGGGAGCCAAGAAGACTAACTTGAAAAGTGAGCAACACCAGGATACTTAATTCAGTTTTTTGATATAAAAGTCACTTTTCTGATGCTTTGTTTTAAATTCTCAGAGGCAAAGAATTTGAGGTGTGCCACCACAGAAATCAGCACATGTGGTGAGAATGATAAACCCGATGATAAATACTTCAGTGACGAATCTACCACCATGTGTGCCTTCAAAGCTGGTGTGGAGGCCTGCTATGTAAGGAAACAGTTTTATTCGATACATTTCTTTAATTTTCGAACTACTTTTCCATGTAATGACATATGATCTCTCTCTCCCAGGGTGATGGAGGTTCAGCTGTGGAGTACAACGATGCCTTACATGGGATTATTGTAAGCGACCCTGTTGATAAGTGTGCAAACACCATTGTAATGCTCAATATCTGTCACTACAGAAAATGGATTGATGAAACCATGAAGAACAATTAGAGTAAAACTTACAGTTTTATACAGAGAGAATTGCAAGTATACTTAAAATATCTCATATATTTTCATTTACAATCATAATCACCTGCCAAATTAGCTACATTTTATGTTAGTGGATAAAACTGGAAAGATCAGGAGTCAGTATGGTTTGACTGTACACAGTTTGCTATGTTACCTTGTGTTTAATTTTTGAACAGAGGCAAACACATTAATTTAAGTTGCATTAAAACCACCAGAGCTCTCGTTATAAAATTATGACTGTAGGCTTCATTTAAATTCATGTTTTCTTTCTGAGTTCCTTCTGTAAAACCACATGTTTTCCATGAATTAAAAAATGTGATCTCTCAGAGTCCGTGTGTTGTCTCCTATGTCTTTTAAGTATACTTGAATGTCATGTGCCTTGTTTGCACAAGGGTTCAGCCACATTCAAATTCTGGTCACACTTTAACTTTATGAAGCACATGGTATCATGCTGACCTACTGTATGTCACGTCACTGAGGAACAACGCTATAGTTACAAGCATTATTTATTACAGGTTAACCTTTCTTTAACCAGGTGTGTCCACTGAGATCTCTTTCTCGAAGGAGCCCTGGCCAAGACAGTAGCAATACGGTGTTCCACACAACATACAGCAACTATACCAAATAACATACAATGACAAGCCTAATAAAAACAGACACTGGAGGATATATCTATCCTTCACCATATCTTTAAAAGCCCTCATCGGGATCAGCTCATCTAGCTGTAGATCAGCCTGCAAAAGGTTCCAGGCTGCAGAGAACATAAAAGCCTTTTTACAAAGTTCAGTGTGAACCTAAGGGACAGTTAGTGAAAGAGTGTCATTAGAGTGCTAACTTTTTTACTGGTTTTGAGTGAGATATACCCAGAAGGGGAGCAAATCAAGCATGGGTTTATAAATAAATATGTATCAATGAGTGAGTCTGTGCAGGGTCAGAGAAGGCCACTGAACTCTGACATATAGGGCGCAATGGTGAGTGAGAGCTTTACAGCCTGTGAGGAACAGCACTGTGGTACACAGTGTCCAGCCAATGCGAGCGCTGGGCAAAGGCGTACAAATTCAGCAGATCACCTTAGTCAATCAGGTGAAGGAACAAGTGCGACACGGAAAAAACTCAAATTAAAGACAAGCTTAAGCTTCTGTTTCAAATGGTTTAAGAGGTTGGAGCCTACTGCTGCTGTCACAGTTAACTGCGACAGCATTTGACGTACAGGGCGGTCAGTAATACAACACCCTTTTACTACTGTAGCTCAATATTTAGGGCCAAAAACTCCAATCCTTACATATAGATTTCGAAATCACAACATTGACAAGAAATTTGCTTTATAAAAATAGCTACAACCACATGCACTCTCTTAGCTGATCAGCCATAGAGATGACTTAGTGAGCCACGTTTGCCTAATTGGTTAATTTAGACCACATCTATAATTCAGTTTTAGGAAGTAGGACGTATGTTCAGATGAATAATAACAACACAACACCTGCACTTACAGTCAGCTGGGCCGGGATTCAGGACATATTACAGGAGATTAACAATACAAGAAAGACAGATCTCTGTTTTGTAACACTATAGGGCGACTCATTGGTAGAATGTATCATGCTGACAAAGTCAGGAAACAAGATACGGCTCTCAGAGCAGAGAGGCACAGAGGACCAAGCAACTCTACAGAATTGAAAGAGTTCATGTGAAAAAGTCTCAGCCATGCAAAGTGCTTACGTGCTCCTGACACTAGACGGGCAGACGAGGGTGCTCCTCAAATGGCCGGTTAATCCACAGCTCCCAGATCTAGAGCGCAATAAACAACTCAAACGGGGATTTCATTGACAGTAATGCAATTCAGTTTATGAGGCAGTAATAGTGTGTGAGGTGTTTCAGTAAATGTAACTCAATTTGTGAAATAGTTCAGTTTATGGAGAAGCCAAGCTTGTAAATGTGCCTGAGTGTGCATGTGTAAGCAGAGGAGGGAGGTGGAAAGGCGCCTGAGCCTCATGGACAGAATACAGCAGATCACTTTCTTCACGTATGGTGATCTATCACTGCTACTGACAGCTCAAGACCTCCACTCACAAGGTCACTCAGTTTCCTATTAGTCAAAATACAATAAGAGGACAGGGCTTCAGACATCAAGTCTGATTACATGTACTTTTATGAGCATTTTGGGAAACTAACTGAATTGCAAATGGAATTTTTTCATCATCTGTCTACCTGTTTATACTTACTTACAAATCTAGAGATATTAAGATTTTCAACTTTATTTAGGATGTTTTAAATGGATTTTATTGTCTAAACAAAGCAACGAAAACATGTAAAATTCTTTTCCACTAAGGAATTAAAGGATAGATTAATACCACAGTAAACACGTGATTTATTATGTTCTTGAGTTGTGTGAAGGCTGTAGATTATCAGTCCTGTGGGGTCAGTGTTAGTTTGAAGAGGCCTGGAAAGTATCTCTTCTACTGCTGTTAGTAGTGAAATATGGATTTCTGAAATCTCCCAATTTCGGAAAATCAAATTGCCCTTTTCATAGGCCACAGGTGCTTGCAACTTCACTTTACACTTACAAGATCATGAACATCATCAATAATCCTTTTTCTACAAATTGTCCTGTCTATATTTCACAATGCAGACTGATGCCATCAGGTAGTAATGTGAGACTGGTGATGTACAAGGTGCAGCAAGGTACTATACTTTTTTTTCAGCCTCAACATTTTCATATGAATTCAGATAAGCACATGAACAAAGAAAGGTTTCATATGGTTTAATGATATGCACACACTTTCATTACAGCAATCTTTTCAAGCCTTAACAAGACTGTTCTGGAGGCGGCTTACAAAAATTTTCATTGGCCAGTTTTTTGCGCAAAAGCACCTCGACTTGTTTCTGACTTGCGCACACACACACACACACACACACAAACAAGACTTTCACAGATGCAGATGTGGATATCGTCACTCATTTAGGTCCAGTTGTGACTTCTCTCATTCAGGTGAAAAAATGGGGTGAATCAAACACTCCTTTATACAGCTTTACAGTTAGGTGTGTGCGCACACGCGCGCACACACACACACACACACACACACACACACAAACACAGTTCTGACATGGACTGGATCAGGGCCATTGCACACTTGTTCAGGTACGGCTGATGCACAGAGACTGTCATCCTGTGATGCAGAGTCAGATGATCTTGACCACGGGGAAGTACTTGTGAGCGGAGAAGTCAAACTCTGGGAGCACCTAGGGATGCAGACATTTAAAACATTTTTTTTTTTACTGAAACAATGTCTTCACAGTAAACAACAGCTGTTACAAAACACACTACATTAAGGTAAGCCCATCACAATGCCTGGTGATTAAACACCACTGTATACACATCTCAGTTCTTTTAAAAACATAGATTTCACAGTTGTAATCTCTCTTTTTTCCCTTTGTGTGGCAGCGAAATGCAACTAATTTGTATCATTTGAGAATGTGTGTATTTTGTTACCTTAGTCTCCTTTTTGTGCCCTCCAGCCAGCAGCTTCATAACGACAATGTTGGGTTTGGCCACCTTCAGTATACGGTTCACCTGTTATCAATTTTTAATAGCTGGTTACTGACAATGGAAAAGGTAAGAACTAACATGCAAACAAACAATTTGTCTAGGTTGGTGCAATACAACAGAAAAATACTGTGACCCCATAAACCAGGAGTCCCTGACCTAATACTTAGTTCATGTGCAATATTGTTATTCCAACTAATTTACATCTCGGAGAAAATCTTTCCAGGAATAGATTTTGACGACAACTAAATTTGTACTGAAGTTTGAATTTGGGGACTCATAGTTTCTTAGCAAATAAAAATCAGACATAATAAAACACCAAACCGTTAGCTGTAAGAGCATGCATTTATTTTACAATAGTTTTATTTCCTGACCTCGGGATCTGGGCTGGGCACATTTTCTAGGATGAGCTTGGCCTGCTGAAAGTGTTTGCTGGCTGCCATGTAGAGGTCAGCAGAGCCAGGCGGAGGATTGTACTTCTTCAGATCAGACATCTCCTGCAGTGGGCAAGAGCAGGAGCAAAGTCAGGAAGAGCAAAGAAAAACAGACTGTGGAGGAGAGAGCACAAACAAGAATGATGGGATAAAAATAAGGGGCAGGGAAAACATGAATTACACACACACAGACAAACAGTACCTTAAACTGGATGTAGTGCACAGGTGGGGGGGTGACCACACTGTTGAAGGGGGCAAAGCGATGCTCATAGCGAACCTGCTCGCTGTCCAGCTCAAACTGAGGCTTACGCACCTTTCCGTCCATATCCAAAGCTACCATGGTCTGAAGAGAGAGACAGAGGCAGAGAAAGGACGGGTTATACCTGACACCAAAAAAGGGGTGAAGAGAGGTTATAAATTTATGCCTTACCTTGTACATGCCAGCACACATGTTCTGGTATGCTTGACTCATGGTAATCTCCTTGCTGAGGGGGCGTACTGCAAAGTAATCCCAAACATAACATCAGTATCCTCTCTTACACCTACAGGAAGACATCACTTTGACAAAAAATTGGAGTATTTCTTAGCACATTTGGGTTATTGTCATACACACAGAATCCACTGCAGATTAATGCTGATGGAACCAAGTGTACCTTTCTTTTTCTTCTTGGTCTTTTTGCTGCTGCGTCCTTTCAGTTGCTCCTCCAGAATCCGCTCCTCTGCCATCTGAGAGGAGTCGGCTCTGCTCAGAGTGGACATCAGCCACGCATAAAGGAACTCTGACAGGTACCTGCAGCCAGAAACAAGCACATATTCATTCACAGATGAACTAAAGTGCACCTGAGATCTGATATTGTGTGCGTCAACTGCAGCAACAGTTACCAGCAACAAACAAATATGATCCCTTACCAGTAGATGTAGTAGTACTCATGCATGCTGTAAAGTTCCAGTTCAAAGCCACTCAGCAGGTACTGGATCATGATCCTCAGGTTATGGTAGAGGATCCAGGTACCAAGACAAGCTAGATGCTGTCGCTGAGGCTCAAGTTTCATCAGCAGGCTATGCAGCGCTGCATCTACTTTCTCTGCCTGCAGAGCATAAAGTCACAACTGTCCTCAGGATGGGTGCAATGGGTTCATTAATAAGTAAAACGTTTCTATCCAAATAGATCCTGAGCTTGAATGGCAACAATGCAAAAACAGTGTTATTGTGATTAAATACTGTAAGAAAAGAGAGGGTAACAACAGCTGCAGTTCACCTCATCCTGCAGTGTAGCAAACTCTTCAAGAATGTGACCCAGCTTGTCTCTCTGCCGAGCTCGGTTGTGCCCGTGTATTTGGATCAGACTGCAGAACGGCTACAGGGACACGCACACACACAGTTACAGAGTAACACCCAACATCCAAAGTATCAAAAACTCTGATTAAAGTAAAACTGAAAATTTCCTGCTGTCCTTTCATTTCAGTCAATATCATGGCACTCATCAAGCTCTATTATTAAAGCAATTTTACACCTCTCCTCCAAACTATCTGTTTTTATTAAACTATTGAAAAAACAGCCCATAAAGCGCACTGAGTAACTGAGGTATTAAAATGTATCAAACTGCAGCAGATGCACTTTTAACAGTAAAGGTGACGTACCCTGGAGCAATGTGTAACAAATGAGTCAATGTAGTCCTTGGCCTGGTGGTTATTAAACAGACAACACCTGGAGAGAGACAGGTGCAAACACACACAATAAGCTCAAGACGCAATCATCTCGCTCAAGATAAAAAACTAAAACAATGACCAAAATCAACCACTGACTTTAGCAACCTTAAATGATTGACATGGTGTTATCTTTTAACCAACGCCAGACTTACTTGTAGGAGAGGACAGGTGGGCTGACAAAGTATCTCAGAGCATCTTTAATCATGTCCTGCATCAGGTGGGTGCCAAACACTTTCTTATTATCTATCAGGAACGTCGTCTGAATTTACAAAAAAGAATCTGATTAGTTCTCAAATACTGGGTTTAATTGACATCCCATTGAATGATACCATCTGAAACACAATTTTCTACTAAATGGATTTATTAATTGTTGCAAAACAACAACATGTAACAGATTTCATGGGGTTACTCTGTAGGCATCACAGGGCAAAAATAGTGAATCCTTATATACATGGATGAGAACAGCAACTCACTTGAAGTAGAGATCTGGAGAGCACACAGGGAGACTGCTCACTGAACTCACAGAAGAAGTCCTGGTAAAGCCACAAACACAATATTCAAGTCAACAACAGTCTTCATCTTTTATATTTTATATATATATTCAAGGCTAGTAATATTTTTGTATGTGTATGTCTGTGTTTCTAATCAGCTATGCTTACCAGTATGCCATGTAGGTTGGTAGTGTTGATTACATCACAGACAGTCTTGATACGTTCTATAAGTTTGCTGAAGTAGGCCACCATGTCCTCCCTCTTAATGATCTTGGCGTAGCGAGGAAAGGTAGGTGGCAGCAGTCTCTGGTTGACCAGGGGCTCAAAGCCCATCATGATGGGGTGGTCTGCAACATACACAGAAAGAAACCAACAAAGGTTAACAAAGGTGAAGAAGCTGTCTCAACTACACGTAGTAAAATGGAGCAAGGTCAAAATTAATTTAAGTTTTGAGGAGGCAGAAGATAGAAGAGGCACATTTAGTGGGCACTGTAATGTAACTGTCTAGGTTGCCATGACGAGCTCTTAACTGGATGGCTGGAGAGCAAGAATGCGTATAATGTGTGTGCAATTTCATGTATGTGTGATACTGTTTCGGTTAGGTAGGTGTGTGTGTGCAATCCTTCAGAGCTATTGGTTTGTAAACTCATGCCACACCATAGCATATGCTTGACTTGATGGCTGAAAAGTGTGTGTGTGTGTGTGTGTGTGTGTGTGTGTGTGTGTTACCTCCTTTAGTGGTGTCATTCTGCGACTGGATACCGTGCTGAATACTGGAATGAATGGCTGATAAGAGGTCAGCTGCCTGAGCAACAAGCTTCTGGGCCTCGCCCACTGAACTAGTCTGAAACAAAACACATGAATACAAAGGCAAATAAATTCCCAATGTAATATAGAAGTGTCTGTAAGTACACACAATGCTTGAATGCAATCCTCTTCAATGCTCAGTATCAAACAGAAACAAATTGTTTTTGTATGTGTGTTACCTCCTTTTTTGTAAAAGCAATCAGTGCAGTCAGTAGAAGGCGTGTGAACTTGATTCTATTGAAAAGTGCCAAGCACTGCTGATGCTGAAAAAAAAGCAAAACATGCAGAAACATTAAACAGGTACATTTTTATTTTTACATTTAATTCATCTTTGAACCTCCTCTAGACACAGGAATTTACAAAGGCTGATTTTTCCCCCCGACCACCCACAATACATCCATTTTTGGGTCCGATTTTTTTCTTCCTTTAATTCTGTTACTATTATGAAACAGCCGGAAAATTCCAGAGTAGAGTCTGTAAAGGTCGTCTCAGGCCCACACTCTGATAGACATGAGATAGTAAACTATTCATAATAAGCAGAGACTGAGATAGAGGGTTCATGCTTTAGTTTTGTGACTTAAATGTGGGGATACTAAATGCTACTCCAAAAAAACTCATCTGCAGCAAAAACTCCACAGACATGGAGGAATGATGCGACTCACCTCCAGCTCAACCTCTGGGTCTCGCTGCTCCCCCTGTCGACTGCGTGTGCTCTGAGGGAATAGAAGATTTTAATTAAGAAACAGAATAGCATTTGTATCAGTAGTAGTTCCTTTAAATGGCAAAGACAGGTGCTTAAACTGGTTAAGAACAAATACCTTAACTTTCCTCTGTAACTCATCCTCCACATCTTTTAGCATACCTGATAGAATGAACACATGAGAGAAAGAACAGCTGCTATCTCGTGTCCTCTGAATCAACTGTATGAAACTGTCATGGCTTCAGTTGTCCACAGCATTACACAACAACAGTATAGTACTTGTACCTGTCACCCGCAGGTCTGTGACATTATTGGCCATCTTGAAGCCATACGTCATGGCCTGGAAATCCTCCTACAGAAAAGAATGAGGTTAATCATCATTCAGACATTTAAATATGAAACTGAGTTATCAATGGCCTGTTGCAATTTTAACTAATCATAAATAAATGTTTACATAAATACCAGTGCACGGAAAACACTGATGATAAAAAGGATTACCTAACCCAAAGGGAATGTAAAAGCCAAATATTGTCACACACAATTGCACATAATGTAAAGCCTTTCAGTGCTGTATGACGCACGCACGCACGCACGCACGCACGCACGCACGCACGCACACACACACAGTAGAAAGATGCTTACCTCCTCGAACACAGCAGCCTTGTTGACTTTCTCTCGGGCGATGTCACACACCTTCAGGATGCCCAGGGCGAAGGCTTTGAGTGCTGGCTCCTCAATCAGGTCGGGGTTATGGACGTACAGACAGGTGAACACGGTCTGCGCCAGGGAGTGGCCCTCCAACCATGTGATCTAGGCAAATACATGTTTAGATAGACATAAAATCATGCTCCAGAGTGAGTTTCCCAGAGTGGTGAATGTAGTGAAATTCAATGAGCCTCAATGATTCCATGCTTAGACGCTGTCCTGAAACTCGCGAAACTCACCAAACAACAGAAACATGTGTCTATGATCCCAATGAGTTCAGGAAGACTAAGGTCTTTAACCTTGATGGCACCTTCCTGAAATGGGAATAAGAGAATAATACAACTGCATGGTTGAATTTGGTGTTATGTTTACAAAAAAACGAATACAACTGGGGAAGGCAATGTGGCACTTATTAGATTGTTGTACAACATAAATATTAGGTTTTGTGTGTTAATTCCTGACCTTGATGGCTTGTTCAAAGTTGAGCACTTTCCTGTTGACCTGATTTCCAATCATTCCTGCATCCATCTTAGGATCCATCATCTCTATGGCTGACATGGCCTCAAACAAGCCAAACCTGCCATCACAGCAGAGAGTTTAGTGTTACATTATCAGTATGGTCATATTCAAACATGTTTATCTCAAAATGACAAGGATTCTGTGTTTGTGTGTGTTTGTTATTTGAGCTAACTATCCCTTTAAAGTGTGAGTTTGTAAAAAGTGTTTTCATTACTCACAGTTTGTCATGAAGCAACTCCCCAAGGTTCAGCTCTGCATAAATAAAGGATGAGGAACACGTCAGCCACTTTCATAACCGCAGACATAAGACATATCTCTCACACGCTCTCACACTCACTCACTCACACACACACGCGCACACACACACACGCGCGCACACACACACACACACACACACACACACACACACACACACACACACACACACACACACACACACACACACTTTCTAGCAGAGCCTTTACCTTTGCAAGCACCCTTGAATTCTTGTGTAATATCAACCCAGTTGGCATTGTTCTTCATCTTTTCTGGGATGCCCAGCCCCCAGCCAGCATCGTCATCCTCAACTGCTGACTTCATCACCATGGTGACCACTGATGACAAAGAGAACCAGGGCAAAGTGTTCAGAATATTACAAAACATTAGCTATTACAAAGATTTTCCAACATAGGAAAATATTAAAATATTTTTTAACTGGATGAGACTGATTGTAAAAAAGCTAATGTCATGAGATGATCTGCCAGATAAGAGACAGCAGACAGTATGCCTCATCATGGCAGGGACTGTTTTTATATAGGTCTTTACATATTTATGAATCATGAACTGGAAAATAGACATTTACATACACACAATCATTCACTACATCCCTTGAACTCTGTCACTGGACACTCCACAGTTCACTTGGCAAACTCTCCGCTGTCTGATCACGCTTTAAACATGCAGTGTAACTGGCACAGACAGCTCACAAGTTTAGGCTATATCTCTAACCAGTCATGGATTTTGTAATATTCCAGTGTAGCCAAAGGTAGTAACATTTTCAAAGGGCAGTGACAAAGAATAGCTTGTTTCCCAGCATTAAACCCTTAAATCGACCATGCACTGATAAAACTTAAGAAAAAACCTACAGGTTGTTATATGTTCTTACAAATTTTACACATACATTTTTATACTTGACTGGTACTCCTGGAAAGCTGGACAGGCAGTATATCATGATCTAGCGCAACAGTAGAGGATTAACATCATGCGCTGTCAACCGACTTGAGAAACTAATGTTAGAGCCTAAAAAGGTGTAAATTGCACGCCTGAGTGCAGTGGAAAGTCTCAGCCTTTTAAACCAAGAATATGTCAGTACTGTGAAAAAAACCTTCCACCTCTGTATGATTGATTTTATCATATTTAACTGATTCGTGAAGGTATATTTACATGATTATGTTTATAATACATCTACCTGATATTACAAAACACAGACAACACACTGAAATCGATTTGACCTGATCATATGCCGGTGAAATAACCTGAGGTTAAAGATATTGGTGTATTTCCTTCAGTCTAGCATTCAGAAGCACCTCATTGAACTAAAAGCAACTTAGCTACATGCTCAGCACATGCACAATAATACAAGTCTGTCCTCTCATTGGCTATCTCGGTACTTTCATCAACACTAATGTAATGAGTTAACCTAAATTGGTACTGTTTAGAAAAACGACGTACGTTACAACAACAGCTAGCTATCACCAACGTCCAATTAGCTTGTAACACCGTGTGCTAACGAGCTAATGTTGCCCACAGGGGATAATTCAAGTGAACAAAGCCTGAATATCGCCAGTTTAACAGGTTATTCAATTTGATGAGGTATACACAACACGAATACTGTAATCGGAAACCCATATGTTCGTTGTTAATTAGCACGTACCTTAGTATTTTGTATTAACCATGTAGCTAATGAAGACCTACTTCGAAGACTGTAAAGATTGACGCATAGATTTAACGTCAGAAGCCACTGTCAATATGGGAAATGTAGTCCTTGTAAGTCATTAGAGCACTCAAGCTCCCAATGAACAGCTTATAGCTTAAAATCAGGCCAGTGTTAGTGTAAAACAACATTAAAGTAATACTTTGGTAAAGATTGTGGTACACTTAGCTCATTCGGGAGCCTTCCATCCTAGTCCTAACTACACCCAAAATCACACATAAGTGTACTCTCGCGTTGTCCAAAGACAGCCCCTGTGACAGTTGGGGCTGGTCTCATCGCTCTCATCGCATCACAACATCAACAGGGCGTTTCAGGCAGCGCTCACACATACAGTAGCATTGGAATTGGTCCACCCTCAATGGGACAACAGTTCCTTTCCATACAGGTTCGTAAAATCCTCGTCCTTGTCAATATTATACATGCGTATTGCTTTAGCTAACATCGCTTGTGTGCTCTTTATTTAGCATTACCGTTAGCATATTTCTCTGTTAGCTAGCCTGCTGCCGCAGACAGGCGGCCGTTAATGAGTGACTAGTCTAGCAGGTGCAGCGGCCACCAGCCTCAGCTAGGCTGTCTAACTTAGCATCTTATAAAACAGCCTTACCTGGTTGTTTATCTTGCAAACAATAGTCCACTTGCAGCGACTAACTCACACTCCCTTGCGGGCTGCTTGTATGACAGTAGCTTATCAAGTTTTTCTTCTTAATGGATTTTGCATTCTGGTTTCCATGTAGGGTTATTGTGGCCTGGCTGCCATCTGTCCTGTTTAAGCTGGCCTCCACAACATGTCAGTTTTATACTCGATTTGGTTCTTTATGGTCTGACCTCTAGCTACATCTATGCCCCCCCTCAGTTCATATGTACCAGGGCGTGACCTTCGGTCCTGTGGCTACCTCGCTGTACCTGTATAGTAAGAAAGGGTGATGGGTGTTGGAGTCTGACTCTGCAAGCTTTGGAAAAGCCTGACTAAGGAGTTGAGGTTAGCCAGCTTAGTTTCAAGCTTATTTTTAGCCGAAAATGGCGTCTTTCTGTTGTGTGGTACTGTTTCTGATGACTCTCTTTTACTTTTAAATGTGTTTGTTGTATTGGTTAAATGTTTATAAAATATCATTGGGATTTTAAGTACATTATTAGCTTGTTAAATATAAGCACCACGGAATAAAATGAAATGTGGCACCAGTGATTTAGAGCTTTAAATTTTACAGCAGTTTATGACTCATCTTATCTCAACCCATCAGTGCTTCTGTATTCACTGTTTGACCTCATCTAAAACTCTTTGGAGACCTGTTAAAATGCAGTAAGTGTACTTGCATTACAGTACATAACAGTTACTGTTGTCTGTTGCTACACTTTTTTTCTGAATGATACTTTTGCAATAGGTTTTTGTCCATTGTTGTTTGATATGATACAGCTGAACACTAGTAATGCTTTTTAAAACCTTGTGTTCAGATTACCTTGTCCACAGCTCTTTTGTTTTAAGACATCTGAGATCTGCAGCATGTTGGGCAGCCCCTTGTGTAAAGTCAGTCAGGAGGCACTGTGTATTTGATAGTAGTTCTGTCCTGGTGCAGTCAATATGAGGCATCTCTTTGCAGCTGCAGGTTGCCCCTACATTCACAGCAAGACAGGTACAGACAGGTCACTAATATTTTACAGGGCTAACACGTATGGACAGACCATCACATTCACAGCTATGGGAAGTTTAGATTTACCATCTTCTGGTTCTGGCTACAGCCTCAGATTGCAACACATATAGTTTAGCCAGATCTCTTTTGCACTTGGAGCAAAGGTTGATTTGCTACACTCATTTTTAAAATGTTCATAATATTTATGTTTGTCCTTTTTTGTCAATGAGGTCTTTATTTTCTTTCTCTTGCAGACGACATGAAATGTTGATTTGGTAAAAATGAACAAACCCAAAATGGCCACAGAGAAAGGGTGAGTTGCTTTGCTATTCCAAAGCAAACAGATGCAATTTCATTATGCATGCACAAACACACATGCAGGCTGCGATATGTGCTTGTGTTTCAGTATGAAAGCTGCTCTGTCACAACCATCTGTTCACATACTGTATTCTCTCTCTCTCTGCCTTACCTTTACCCTCCCTGATGTGATTCTGCACTTTTACTATTCTACCTTTAACTCCCTTTGCACCAGTTTTTCCCCCTGCTGTTTATTGTCTCTTGTCACACTGTGTGTGAGAAAGAAAGTGCGTGTGTGAGTTTGAGTGAGAGAGCAGGAGTGTTTGTGTGCAACACAGCAGTGTGTGTAGATAATTAGATGGCCTTGCTAGAACTAGCAATATGTATTAGTCATGACTGAAAACAACAACACATATAATTGATGCAGAAGCAGTATGCTTGGAAAACCCCTTTATTGGTTTTTTCTGTATCAAGTTTGAATATTTATACTCTGTTCATTTTCTAGTTAATCTGTGTTCATCTATGTGTCTTATGCAGTGTGTTTATTTAAGCTGTATGTTTCCCTCAATATGTTTTCATTACGCCATTCCTGCATCACTTGTTTCATCATTCTTTCCATTTTCCCAGTTTTTTCTTTTTCTGTCTCCAGCACACACACACTTCCCTCTGTCTCTCTGTCTCTGTCTTTATAAGGACATATGAGAAACTCAGCTCCACTGGGTACAATCACAGAGTTTTGATTCTCTCTCCCATGTTTGACGTTGCTGTACCAACAACTGACCTATAACCTTGTGTTTCCATCTGAGCGCCACTGAGTTAAGATCATAAGGGGATGGGTCAGTATTCCAGAAATAGTGAAATGCTAGGAGACGGCCCCAACAGTCATCTTTATTAAAATAAATTGAACAGCTTTTAAAGTTAGACTCAAGCTGTGTTCAAATATGGATTGCTATTTTGTTACTGTTTTTAGCACTGCACAAAATTACAGAAATGGCTATTTTTGTTGATTATTACTCTGACACATATATAGAACTTGCACATATTAGGGCCTGTTTTATGTTTTTCGGCAGTTTCACTCGGGGACACTGACTACTTTGACACACTTGTGTGATAAAACTGGCCCATCATTCTGTCATAATTCTAGACATTGAGCAGGGAATCATGACAGATTTTTATGCCTCCATGCCAATGACAACCACCGCCAGAGGCATTATGTTTTCAGTTTACATACCATGTTTACATATGTTCCATTCTCAGGAATGAGATATTTCTGTAGCGTCTTGAGGGAATTTCTTGAAATTTGGTACAAATGTTCACTTGGACTCATGGATGAACTGTTTAGACTTTGGTGGTCAATGTTAAAGGTCATGTTGACCTCAAATGTTTGTGAATGCAATACATCAGGAATGCCCAAATGTCAAAGTCAATGTTACCTCACAAAAAAATGTTTTTGGCCATAATTGAAGAATTCATACGCGAATTCATATCCGAATGATCAAAAGTCAACTTCACTGTGACATCATAATGTTCTACAAAAACCCCTCTGGCCATATTTCCTGCAACTTAGCTGGTTTGTGGAGGCATACAACCACGAGGCGGTTATTCTAATTGTTTCAACACTTGCTTATATATTATAGCATCCACTCACTGTAGCATCATGATACATACATGAGTATGCAATGTTTTTCGCTGGACTGCAACAGCGGGGCCAGCCCTATAATTTTAAATGTGTGTGACTGACTGACCATATGCAGTCCAGCCATATACTAGGTTTTGACCTAGTTTTCTTACTTTAGTAGTCCTTTTACTGAATGACTATACGAGAGTGCATTTATAAATTAAGTTATTACATACAGTCTTAAGGTAAAAATGTGTGTGTGCATGTGTTTCCAGTGTTCCCAGTAACTCCAGGGTACTGATGCTCCTGAGCCAACTAGAGAGGATGAATGGAGAGGCCATGATGAAAGATGTCGACACAGCACGACAGGTCACTGCAAAGATACTTCATCTCATACAGACGCAGGGTGAGAGCAAACACACACACAAAAATATAACATGCATTCTACAGTATTCAATCCAACAAACATATTATAGACAATAGATAAGTGAAAATCAGTATTTTGTATTTATTAATATAATTGTTCTTAAACCAAGAATTTATATCTTTATAGATAGATAGATAGATAGATAGATTCAACTTTTCCCATGGTTTAGTGTTAAAAAAGAAAAACACAAATCAAATCAAACGTAATATGGAATCACAATAGTTGCAGAATTGCAATACTTAAAAGTATCGGGATCGTATTGAATTGGGATATAATCATATTGTTCCAGCCTGAATAGATGGATGGATAGAGAGAGAGATGGAGTACTCTATGAATTGAAAAGGAAATTGCAGACAGTTCGGTCAGAGATTCAGGTGTGTTTCATTAGTAGCCTGTAGCCTCTATCTGTAGCCTCTAGCCTCAAGCATAGATGAGAAATGGGCTGCAGAGGTCTGATAAGCTCACCTCTTTCTAACTCTACACTGACATTTAGTACTCCTCAATACCTGTAAACTAACTTTGATGTGTATGATCGATGGAGTACCCTTTTAAAATGTCTTGATGCAAAGTTTCAGGTTCTCAAGTCGAGTTGATTAATTCTTTTAAAACGTGTTCACTGCAGTTGCTGTGTAAATAGAGATGGGTTAGAGTAGCAGTAGTCAAAGTGTGGATGGACCGAGACAGTGTCTCCTGATGTGGTTTCTCTGATTACTGTTTTGAAACGAGAGCAGAGAAGAAGATCTCGCAGCTGAAGAGCAAGGCATTGTGCTGCACTGCCGTGTAGAACAGACTGAAACATGAGTGTGCCTCTGCCTCTCTGAGGAGCGGGGATGGATAGAAATCTATGATGCAAGCATCATTGCTCTAGTGCTTTTAACAATTAGTTAATTAATATATGTCAAACTGACAAAAAGTTACAGTTTTGATACTTGTTTGTCATTTATCAATAAAAAATGCCAAACATTCTTTTCTTTGACGTTGATATTTTACATTATAAATTCAATATTCTTGTATTTTGGACTGTTGAACAAAATAAGCTACTTCAAGACATAATCTTGGGCTCTTCTAAGTTATGATGCAAATTCTTTGACCGCTTTGGCACATTTTATAGACAAAATGATTAATCAGTTAATTGAAAAAACGATCAAAATTGACAGAGTAATTGATGATGAAAATAGTTAATACTTGCTGCCATCAATTGATCAAGATCCAATCTGTTATTTTTCTTTCAGACTAAAGAAAAGCCCCATCTGAATGCTAACCCACAAACTTTATATTTTGCTCGAGTTCTTATATTAACTTTGTCCTGGAGCTAGTGGTTTTCAGTTTTCAGTAGCATTTTCAGTGTGGATCTTTTGAGCGAGGAAAACTTGTAATCACTTGAGTCATTCCTTGGTGGAGTCTGTGTGAATATGCAGTGTGAAGAATTCTGCTGAATCATTACATAGTATTTTGAGCCTGCAGGTGTATTTTCAACTTGCTTTGAACTTCTTTCCACTCACTTTTCTTGAATTTTTCTCTCCTCTTACCATATTTGTTGTTGCCTCTTCTTCAAAGTAAACCTGTAGTTAATCCATCATGAGTTATGGGCACAGTGGAAAGGCTTCTGTCTGTGACCATGTCAATCATGATATATCAGCTGTTCCCCTCTCATCTACTGCTTGGCGGTCTGTCACACCCTGCTTGCAGCCTCTACTTGAAATGTGTATGAGTGAGACGCTGGTTGGTTGGTTAGGGGGAAGTGGGGGGGTTTGTGACCCTATTCGTGGTAACTATACACCCCACAGGACTTTGCTGTACTCTTGTCTCAAGTTCAGAGTCTTTGGAGCTTAGTGTAAAGTCAAGACATACCAAGAGAAAGAACAAGGATGATAGGAAGAAAGGAAAATCAGGAGCTGTAAGTGGGGTAACCATAAAGTCATAAATCTGATGAAAAGATAAATAAAAATAATACAAATATCACTTCACAGACAATAGGAGTTCTGGTTTGGTTAAGTGGAGAATGAATTCAGTCTTAGAGGCAGCAGTTCTCTTTTTTTCCTCTCATTTTCTGTCAGAAATCCAGTGTCTGTTGTCATTTGAGAGCTTGGCAGCTCTCCTTTCCCCCTAGTGCTGAGTAGGAGAAAGGGGGGAGGCAAGAGAAAGAGGAGAGGACGTGTGAGGAGAGGTATCCTATGCAGTTGTCAGTTCTCTATAGGAGCAGTCGGTGGTTTAGTTTTCTTGTAGCATGCAAGGGGCGGTGCTGATTTCTAGGTTCATAGTGTCATGCCCTAAGCTCAGTGTGTTTGTTCGCAGTCGGAGTGTAGCAGGATTGACCAGTCGAATAGTTTACTTCTCGCCTTAGAGGGATAGAGAAATACTACTGAAGTTTTAAAAGGGATTTACCGTTTGGCGTCACATACTGTAAAGGATCAAACTCTTAAGCGTCTCTTAGATTTACAGCAGATTTGCACTGTACACTCTAAGGAATCCAGATGCAGTGGACCCGCAATTTTGAAAAGTAGGACATCTTTTCACCCAAAGCTTTGGTGAGACCTTTTGTTATGAAATGGAGTACCGCTACACCAGGAGATACAGTGAATCTGTGGTCTCTCCGGAACCACCAGGTATGGTCCAGAATGATGAGAATAAACTAGAAAAATACAAGCCATTTTAATTGCTTTAGATAAGATGTATTTAATCTTAGACTCTTAGAATTGAATCATCCAAGGTATGAATTTTCACAACATCTTTATCCATGATAGCAATTCAAGGGTCTCTCGTGTTTAAAATATTTTTAAATATTTCACTTTGGTTGGGTCGGGTGAGGACGGGAAGTGAGATTAGAACAACCACGCTGACCCCCTCAACAGTTCATGTGCAGTACTCTCAGCAGTCAGTCTTAGCTGACTAATGACTGAAAACACTAAGAAGATATAAATGATGGGTACTGAGTTGAATTTAAAGACAACACTTACAGAATTAGCTCTGCTTTACTTTTGAGTGCCATCATAAACTTTAGAACTCACATTTTATTTATTTATTATTGTGTTTGTTTCAGTGATGGTCTATGTAAAACCCCTCACTGTTTTGTTTTTGAGGATTGGTGTTGAAATGCCATTTTGTTTTGTAGAGCTTTAAAAAGTCTGGCATGACAGAAATGTTTTAAGAGGCCACCGCTCTCCAAGGCACTGAAGTGTGTGCGTGTGTGTGTGTTCACATGCTCAGATATGCACATAGTTGTGCAAGTGTGGAAAGGGAGTTTGTGGAAATTCTCTGTGTGCGTGTGTACACACATCAGTTGTGTTTACTTTCACATGCTTTTTGGTAACAGATCATGAATCTTGAAAGCTGCATGCTTGAACTTTGCATCTCACCTGCTGTTATGATACCTTCCTTAACAGGGACAGTGTGCAGTGCCAAAAACATGAACCACTCGTGTGTACAATCAGCAAGTGATATAATCTTTCAGTTGGGATACTTGTGATACACAGTGATCACATTTCTGATATAATCTGCTGCCATACAAGAAATCTGACAGCATTATTGATATCAAAGTCTTGTAATATTTCATGTATTTATTTTTTTCAGAAATTCATATTTATCCATGATTCCCTCCAATCTTTGTAGATGGTTTCGAGAATTTATCTTTAGAAGGTAGAAAGACTTCAGTATCTGTTCTTTCCTCTTACTCATGTGTTTGTGATTGGAGAGTTTGCATTCGTCTCAGGACATGACATGACATGACAGGACCACTCACTGCGGCCTCTTCAAAGAGGTCAGGAATCTGTCAGCTCCTAAATTACAGGGAGGAAGGAAATAAAGGCTGAGTAAGAGTTGTACCCATGTATTGTTTTCTAAAAGGAGAATAGTAAAGCTCATGTGTGCAGGAGCTAATATTTAACACAATCTTACAATGTACTTTAAAGATACAGTATCTGTTTATTGTTAAATGCAGCACAATCTTTCTAACTACAAGTAACCCAAGACAGTGGTCCTTCACACGTTCCAAGATAATCCCCTATGACATTGTGACTTGTCTTTCACGGTCCACCTATGCAGGACCACATGCTGTACTTTGAATAACAAGCCTCTCTTTGCTTGCGTGAGAAGCCCCTCAGCTGTGTTCCACAACAGATGCGGTGCTGTTTATTGTCACATTTCTGATCATTTAACCTTGTTTGTGTTACAGAGAAGAGCGGAAAAGAGGTGATGTCGAAAGGCTCCAGTGGCATGGAGGTCATCCTGGCTTCACTGGAGGTCAGCTCATCCATCAACACAACCTATAAGCAATAAAGCCAAGCTTACTAAGTTTTTTTTTTAAACTATGTCTGCGTGGCATGTATGAACGTAAATGAATATATTAATAATATTCTATATTATTGTCCAATAGCAAGTGCAAAACATTAAACCTTCAGTTCTTGAAAACATAAATACTTGCCTAACCTCTGCTTGAGATGTCTCATTGATCCTTTAGATATCCATTCATCCATTTGAGCTTTGCCCAAACACTAGCCTCACACATTGCTTTATAAAATAGTGCCTCTTTTCTCTGCGAAGGGTCAAGAATTATTTCAGTTTCTTCTGATCTTAGTGGATGCCATCATTAATTTAGTGGAAGTTGTCAGCTCCTGACATAAACAGCTGCAGGAAACTGGTGTCACATTGATCAGTTTGTTTGATTTGGGATTACGCTGCACACCTTGGATCAATGACATTAAGTAGAATCGAATTTGTCTCTCTGGTGGCAAAGAAGTAATGGTACAAAATTCTGCACTCTAGTATACTGTATATTCAGTTTTAACAAGTGTACTGTTTGTGACTTTGACAGAACACCCGTGATGTCCAGACCACCTTGAACATCCTGTACATTCTCAGTGAGCTGCTGACTGTGGGTGAGCTGAGTTTTGATGAGCCTAATTTTGAGAGCCATTAACAATATTTAGTTCCTTTCTTTTACATTTATTTGCGGGTACACGCAAAGTGGTTACTTTTTCATGACTGTAAGAAGTCGTAAACATAATCTAAAGGCAAACAATTCATTTTGCCACTCTGATAAATGGTTCAGTGGCTGTAATTGTAAATTGAGCTGGAAAGCTAATCAGTTCCTTCTTAGGCCAAGTGCCTCTAATCCCATCTTGAATTAAGTTTTTATCACATTTAATGTTGTTTTATTGGTTGCTTTTTGTCTCAGGCAGAGGTCGCAGGGTGGGAGTATTTGTGTCCAAAGGAGGAACAGGGATATTATTTCAGATTTTGATCACTGCCAGTAAAGAGTTGCCTCCCAGTGAGGAACTCATGCTGCAGCTTCACTCTCTGCTGGCCAAGGTTGGCCCAAAAGGTATGCGTAATGTTACAGCTTAACCCAAACACAGAGTACACCAATATACACACTGGTGAATCAACCAATGTTTACTTTCTAGATATTTCATTGAGTGTGCTTTTTCTATCATGTCAGTTACATCAGTTTAAGCTCATCTGTGCTGTTAGTCCCTCATAAACAAATAAAACATTTACATTTAGTATTTCTCACCAAAATACATTGAGTGTTGAGGTTTTAACAAACATATTGCCTTATGGTCAAAAACTCCAGGATGTAGAAAAAAGAGGGAGACAAAAACATTGTTATTTTGTGCATACTGACATTGCAGCCTCTGTGTTCAGACAGAAAGTTTGGCGTGAAGGCGCGTTTGAGCGGAGCTCTGAACGTCACAATCAACTTAATGAAACAGAACCTACAGAATACCAAGCTGCTTTTGCCCTGCCTGCAGGTTCTCAGGGTTTACTCTACCAACTGTGAGTAACTTTAAACTTTAAAATAGATTTCTCAAAATGTTACCCTCCTGTCTTAGAATTCAAGCAGATAACGACCAAAAATACAACAGAATCTCAAACTGATAAAAATCATGTAAATATACTGGCACTGTCTGTCTCTGCTTTTGCCTGATATCTCGCCATTGATGTGTTTGTTTATGTACAGCGGTGAATTCTATTTCTTTGGGCAAGAATGGAGTGGTGGAGCTCATGTTCAAGATTACTGCGCCGTACAGCAAGAAGAACACCAGTCTGCTCAAGTGAGTGTCCTTCTCTGTTAATGAGCCAACAGGAATGTTGTGTTATAACAAACCAGTGACATCCACAGGCTACATCTCCCTCACCTCTTTCAGGCGGAGCTTTGTAACATCTGTCGCTGATGTTTGTTCGACAGACCATGTAACCCATTTGCCTTGTTTCTAAATCAACAGGGTAGCTCTGGACGCACTGGGAGCACTGCTCAAATCCAGTGAGTAATTTGCTTTGTAGCATTGACTTTCGACTCATCAGTGGTAGTGTAGTGATCCTTAATTAGTGCTTGTGTTCATGCAGTATAGCTTCTTTCTGCCTTCTCTCATCTCCATCCTCATGAACCCTATGTCTGCTCTAAATCAAAAACTAATTGATAATTCAGCATGGATTCAGAGATTGGTAACCCACAGCTTCTCCCCTCACTATACTGCTTTCCTTTTACTCCACCCATACTTCTCTTCATCCCATCCCACAGTTGTAAGGTGCCATTTATCAATACTTTCTCCTCTTCTTCTTCCACTTCCCTGTACAGAAACTAACGCTCGCCGTGCAGTGGATGGCAAACATGTGCCTGTCTTGCTTGCTCTGTACCTGGATTGGCATCGGAATGACACACGGCATCGCCATATGCTGATTCGCAAAGGGTTGCTGGTCTGCATCAGGAACATCACCAACATCAAGCTTGGCAGGAAGGCGTTCATAGAGGCTGATGGCATGAGGATCCTCTACAACTCATCCACTGTGAGTGAGAGTATGACAAACGAATGGCAAGCAATTAAAGCATGCAAACATTATAAGTACTGCGCACACACACACTCGCTCTCAGCTAGTCCCTACTTTCTGTGTGGTTTTCATTTCTAGGAGTGTCTCCCGGTACGTACTCTGGATCCTCTCATCAACACTTCAAGTCTCATCATGAGGAAGTGTTTTCCTAAGAACCGTCTGCCTCTGCCCACCATCAAATCAGCCTTCCACTACCAGCTGCCACACATACCTGCTGTAGGACCTGTGGCACAGTTGTACAGTCAGCCACCTGGGGGTGAGAACACACACACACACACACACACACACACACACACACACACACACACACACACAAACACACACTTCACTAGAGTGTGCCCCAGCTTATCACAGTGTATGCGCATGCCTATCATTGACAATTATGCAGCACAGACAGACACTTGTGTATTGTAGTCATCGCTCCTAGATTAAATTCTTCATACCACAAAGACACACACACACAACCACACACACACACACACACACACACACACACACACACACATACACACACACACACACACACACACATATATAATGCTTATATCCCTGGACCGAATGAATGGTTAATGACAACACTCATGACACTGCTGCACACAATGTGCCTTACAGGAAGAACAAGTCATCAGCTCAGCGACAAGCCCTTAAAGAAGGGTAAGACGTACGTAAGACATGACTCCATCCTCCGATTACATAGACTCACTCACTACTGCTTTCTCATTTACCTCACGTCATACTCTAACTTCACTAAACTAACACACAACATGTGTTAGTAATAAAGATTTAATAAAGATACTTAGTGCTCATTGCATAGTGCTTGCTCACTCACTAGCAGACGTCATGTACTTGCACTGTACTCGACTAATTTGCTTCCTACAAATTATCTGAGCCGCTGTCCTCTTCCTTCAATCTAATCTAAAATTTAAAAATATCTCATCAATCAGTTATTTTCCTCCACATCTGTTTTGCCGAGTAATGAAATTCAAACAGGAACTGTATAAAATATACAACACAATTTTTAAGGCTCTAATTGGCAACAGCAACCCAGTAATTGCCTTAGCCTTAGCACAAAGTCATGTTGACTCATGTATACTCCAAAAAATGTGTCAGTGATGTCAGTAACTCAACCATGGAGAACAGTGTAAAATTGTAAGCTACTGGTATTACACTGACTTGTCAGTGAGACCACCAGCTGAATTTATTGGAAGAAATATGCCCAATTTCTTCTCTCTTCAATATCTCTCACTCATCTCTTGATCATGGCTGCTCACATCTTTTTGTAAACATTTTCATTGTTCCTGTCAAAAACTGAGACTGCTAGACTGGTTATGTACCACCCCGACACACATTTTGAAAAATACTAAACTCCTGAAGAAAAGGGGAAAACATCAGGTAAATCAGCTTTAAGGATAGTCATCTAATAACTTGTGTGTTTGTGTGTTTTGTACCAGTGGATGATGTAGTGGATGAAAGCGATGATAATGACGAGACGGAAGCAGACACAGAGAACGATACTGAGAACGAAGAGGATGAGAAAGATCATTGCACTGCGGTAATACTCACATACACACACCATATTTCACATGACAGCATTATTTGTTACACTTACTGTTCAAAATGTTCTTTCCTCTGTATGATAGTGGTGTTATAGAGACAGCGCAGAGTGTAGGCCTCCAACATTGCAACATTTTTGTGATTAAACTTCACAAAGGGTTGTGATGTATAATTTAATTGGCCCTAGTTGGCAAGATGACTTTAAATCATAAATAGGTCATTTGATTAAAATCCCTGCAGTTTTGTGAATTACTTAACACTTAATATTCCAATTACATGACTCACTTTCATTATATAATATTGAATCTCTACAGATTGTGTCATTTGGGGATGAGATGTGTCAAAGTTTTGCCAAACACACTCATATCACTATTAGTGCTTTCACACATGCGCTGCAGCCCTGAATTTATCTAGACATTACCCTGAGGAGCTGTATGTGAGAACGCAAATGTCCGAATCTGTTGGACTGGCCATTAAACTGACTTTACCCTGCCAGCTCCCCAGTATAAAGTCTGTGTAATGTCCGATTGAGCCACTGTGTGAATAGAGCAGGTCATTGTCCGGAGAATTCACAGCAAGCCAGTGGGCGTGTTGATGATGTTTCCATTCTGCCTCCTGCACACTCTACCCAGGCGCTAGCCCTTGCCTAAAACAAACAAGAGTATTTCTAGTAAGTGAGAATGCATCAGGTGGACAATATCCTGTTGTGTGCTGCATGTGTGAAAGGGCAACAAATCAGTTTGTATCAGTTCATAGAGAAAAGGGCTTATGTCAAACATATCAACCATGTGTGATATGTATTTCTGTTTTTGGTTTTTAATCAAAGAGGGACTTTGACCTTTGGGAAATGTTCAAGTAATACAACACACCCACCCAAAGTAAACAAAAAATATCGGATCATAGATGTTAATTTCAAATTATACATCAAAATAATTGGATTTTGGTGTCTTTGGACAAAACTCACAACTTTTATATTTTCTTATCCACTGTCATTATTTTGTTACTTGTTTCCTCCATCTCAAAATCATAAGAGAGAAGCAGACTTGAGCAATGGGCCAAATATACCTGCATAACGTATTTAGTTATGTTCTCCCTTTGTGTCCTGTTAATCAGAATGATGACATAGAAACCGACCTAAACAAGCTACATCCCAAAAAGAGCCCTGGCCGTCCATATGAAGAGTTAAGAGTCTATGAGAGATTCTTCCTGGAGCTATCTGAAGATTTTCAGGTCAGTGTTTTCTGGACATGGTGACAACATTTAACTGCAAAAGATTTACCAGGACATAGATTTAAACAAAGATTAAGACAGTATATTGGCACAAGACACCTATCAGACACAACATGAAAACTGGTAACTGGTTTTCATGTTGTGACTGATTGGTGTAGTTTCAGTTGTGTTGGTATAGTTTTAACATGTTAAATGTATTTAAAAATGAATTAATATAAGACATCCTGTGTATTTGTGCAACTTGGTCATTCAGAAAAAAAACAGTTTATTTACTTCAGTATATCTTGTTCCTACAGGGGTATAACTTTGAATGCTCAAAGACTTCCTCTACCACCTCTTCATCATCATCCTTCTCCTCATCATCAGCCTCCAGCCGATCCACTCGGCCAATCGTAGTGCCCACAGCTCAATCCCTGTCCCCAAAGCACGTCCCCACACAGAGTTCTCAGGAGGACTGCAACCCTACCAAAGAACAACACAGTCAGCCATCTCCCTCTGCTCCCGCTCCTTCTCCCCCAGCTCCTCTAACACCTCTCGAACTGGACACTATCCAACTCACCAAGGACCAAGACAAAAAAAAAGAGGCCCACATTCCTTCCCCTGATGGACATGCAACCTTGTCCTCCAGGCCTCCATCTCAAGGGCAGAGGATAGAACAAGAACTAGCTCATGTGTTGGAGTGTGTCTCTCTAGAAGAGGCGGGGGCTCTGAATGCAGGTGAAGAAATACTGGGAGTCAAACAAGAAGGATCTCCAGTCAATGCCACAAGACACATACAGTCTCCTTTGCTCTTTGGAGGTATCACGACACGTCGTGTGGGAGGAGGGGGCAGTAACTGGGGTTCAGATTGTGGTTCAGAGGGTGCTGAGGATGAAGGAGGGGAAGGAGCAGTTCTGGAGGTGCCAGACACAGCACTGCTCCTCTCTCTGCATGACCCTGACCTGTATGTGGAGATGGTGAAGGGAACACACTCTGTACCCCAGTATGCTGAAGTGGCTTACCCAGACTACTTTGGCCATGTAGCCCCAACATTTAGGGAATCCCTTCTGGAGAGAGTTTATGGTGTGCAGAGGTGAGATATTTTCATTAAATTGGTGGTTAGCAAAAATCATTTAGGATAAAAACTAAGGTAAATATCCAAAACCATTCCATTAAAGGGAGTAGAATAAATTAACTGAAGTGTTCTGTAGTGTGTCTATGCCAGAAAATGTGAACATTTGTCTTCAGATTTGTGCAAATATTTTATATTTAGAATATTCTTCTCTAAGTCTTTGACATACACTGAAACTTCAATTGTGGGGCTCCAGACAGATGTATGAGACTGATGTGAGGTACAGTTTATACATTTAACTTTGCTGTGAATTTCTTTTCATTGCGTTAAGCATGAGTTTGCTTGTGGGTCTAACTCTGCAGGTCTAAGATATTCCAGGACATTGAGAGGTTGATTCATCCTAATGATATCCTGGATAAAGTAGTTTACGACCTGGACATTCCTAGGTGAGTTCCTGTTACTGAGTCTGCTAACCCAAGCATAAATGGAGCTACAGTTTATTGTTTTTCTGATAATGTTGAGAGCTGTGACATTCACAAAGCAGATTAACTCAATTCATCATCTATATTTTGAGAAGGGTAATGACTTCTCAGGAGTGTCATTTGTTCCTCATCATGTTCCAGTTGTCCCGTGATTGAAGATGATGGCGAATCCCTGAAGTTCAACTCTCAGTTTGAGTCTGGCAACCTCAGGAAGGCAATTCAAGTTAGGAAGTAAGTGTTTACTGTCACATCAGCTACAGGGGAAGGAGTAAGAGTTCCACAGTTGGATGTATAGTGTTAATTAGAGTTACCTTTTATCACATTAATAACATTTAAAGCTGTGGTCAACTTTTACTATAATTAACCCCCTCCTTATCTCAATTTTACACAAATGAGATTAAAAACAAAATATGGGGTATATGAGTGTTTTTTTGTGGTTGATAATGTCTGGGTCCACATTTACAGTTTATGTTGTGGTATTTCTGCAGATATGAGTATGACCTTGTGCTGAATTCAGACATCAACAGCAATCACTACCACCAGTGGTTCTACTTTGAGGTGAGCGGTATGCGTGTTGGAACTACCTACCGCTTCAACATCATCAACTGTGAGAAGTCAAACAGCCAGTTCAACTACGGTAAGATGCACAACACCAGCTAGATAAAAACAAAGTGAAACACCCAACAGTGTTTCATTCTCCATCTGACCCACGCAAGATATGTATGTTTTTATAAATATTGTGTGTGTGTGTGTGTGTGTGTAGGCATGCAGGTGCTGATGTACTCTGTGCAGGAGGCGATCAGTGGCAGACCTCGCTGGGTCAGAACAGGAACAGACATCTGTTACTACAAGTAGGTACACTCAAAATACAGTGTACCTGGAAAAATATATTGAAGAGAAAGAAAAAAAACTAGTGTTATAGTTCCATGGGGCAAGATCACAGTTTTCTTGCATTTCTACAAACCAATTTTTCCCAACTACGCGAATTATATAGTATTAGTCTTGTATCTTTTTACATTTAACATAGCTATAAAGCACTCTCTCGACTTCTTTGTCTCTTGCTACAAAATGATTATGTGGTAGTATTAATGTACTTAGTACTGCAAAATTTTCAAAAAGGGTCCTATGGAAGAGAAGGGTGACATCCTTTCTGCACACACCCCTTTACCATATGATGTTACCTACACTAAGTGGTCATTTTATTTAATACACCTGTACAATCTAATGAAATTCAATCCAACTTCCACCATAAACTCTACTTGTGTGATGTCTGTAATGTCATAGTGGTGTTTGTATTTCCTATTTAAATACATTACGAGGGCAGAATATTAGAAACACCTCTCAATATGATACAGTCCAGACCCCAATGTCACCAAAATCAGAACATTAAAACTAACTTGGAAGAATTTATGGCTGAGCTGACTGAACGCATACTACAGGTGTACTTAATACCGTGTAATTGTTGCTATGTTGTGCAACATTTACTCATGAAATGCTCCTCCTTCTCCACAGGAATCATTTTGCAAGGAGCACCATTGCAGCTGGTGGTCAGAAAGGAAAGTCCTATTATACGCTGACCTTCAGCACAAGCTTCAGCCATAAGGATGATGTCTGCTACTTTGCCTATCATTACCCTTATACATACTCCACTCTTAAGGTACTATAGCAATACCACTGTTTTTTTAACATTCGCAGTTAGTGGTCTTCATATCCCTGACAATTAAAATAAATTACCCCACCTCTTGACCCTATTGTTTAGTACTAATGCTTGTGCTCATACAGTAAATATTTCTCTTTCTCTGCTGTTCCCAGTGTGATCCCTAATGCTGTTTTGTTTTCATTTTTTTTATCATTTATTTGTCTTCAGATAACTACTGTGCTCACAATCTACTGTATACTCATTGTGTGAATAGTTATGATATTATAATTACATTTTGTCTGCTTTTATCTAGAGTGACTATGCAGAACTATGTACCATATAATACAAACGCATGACAGAGAAGCCCGATCTGAATCACTTAATCACAAGTTGTCTAATAAACAGCCAGAGTAACAATACAACAGTAAAATGTTCACAACTCCAAGAGGGAAGGGCTTTAAATGGTAAGTAAGAAGTTCAAAAATTTTTTTTTTTTTTTTTTGTCATTTTATCCTCAGATGCACCTGTGCAAACTGGAGGCTTTGAGGACCCCTCAGATCTACCTGAGGCAGGATGTCCTGTGTGAAACCCTGGGGGGAAATAGCTGCCCCCTTCTAACCATCACTGCCATGCCGGATTCCAACTCCAATGATCACATCTGTCAATTTAGTAAGTAACTCGGTGCAGATCTGTGTATATGCGTCTTTTTATTGCAGGATATATTGCATATACGTATCCTGGAAAAACTGGAAAACCAATGTAGCTTCACCAATCACCATGCAGCTCTGTGGAACCAGCCTGACTGGTCAACAAGGGAACAATCTTGTCTGTTTTCAAATGTAAACTGAAATCTGGACTCAATAGCACAAATGACTGACTGTGCTAACTGCTTAAAATCTGTTATGAACTGTTATTGTTTGTTACCCAGGACTCCATGGAAAGCAGAAATGATATTGAGTGGATTATTCTGGTTAGATAAAATAAATTTAAATTGAGTCCGAAATAATTACAGAGAAATTGGCCAAAGTGAAACACTATCAAGATCACAGTACGCCAACTGACAGGGGTGGACAAAAATATTTTTGCTGTATGTCCTGATAAAAACTGGACGCTTGTAGTCGTTGGTAATTGGCCACAATATCTAAACATTTAATAGCTGGTGAGAAAAACCTCTAATTTCGTTATTTGTAAATTGAACTCATAACAAATAATTAGTCATTGTCCTTTCTTACTAATGCTTGTAAGAACATTGGGTTGTACATTACTACACGAGAACACCCCTGGGGTATCAGGGCATATCATTATTGCCAGGTTTGCAGTCCACTTTAGTTCATTGATGTTGTTTTCATCT
Organism: Seriola aureovittata; assembly: GCF_021018895.1. Taxonomy (NCBI): domain Eukaryota; kingdom Metazoa; phylum Chordata; class Actinopteri; order Carangiformes; family Carangidae; genus Seriola; species Seriola aureovittata. The sequence goes on from NC_079368.1 coordinate 16,787,762, forward strand.
GTGAAAAACTTTAGATTAAAAGAAAACCCATCTTCCTCTGTTTGTGTTTGTGCTGCGCTCTCCCGCTTTCTCCCTGTTCAGGGAACCGTCCATTGATCTTCCTGTCAGCCAGAGTGCACCCTGGAGAGACCAACGCCAGCTGGGTAATGAAGGGCACGCTGGAGTTCCTGATGGGCACCAGCCCGCTGGCAGCCAGCCTGAGAGAGGCCTACATCTTCAAGATAGTCCCCATGCTCAACCCTGATGGAGTTGTAAATGGAAAGTGAGTGAAAATATTCAAGTGATAGAAATGGATTCACACACATTTGCAGCACACTGAGGACACATCTGCTTAACCTTGGCCTGTGCAGCGGTTGCAGCTTTATGAATATTAACACACACAAAATCTTTTCTCAAAGGATTCTTTAGCTGTTGCTCTGATCTCGTCCACTCTGTATCCCTTCTCCTCTTCTGCCATCTCCTTTCTGCTCTAGTCATCGTTGTTCTCTGAGTGGCGAGGATTTGAATCGCCAATGGCAGAGCCCCAATCCTGATCTCCACCCCACCATCTACCACACTAAGAGCCTGCTGCAGTACCTTGCACACATACAAAGGGCACCACTGGTATGACCTCTAATTAACTGGATTTAGATTACTCTGGGGCATTTAGCACTTTGCTGCATCATCTTTCAGCAGTTGAGTATACAGAATATTTTCTAACTTGTTGTTAATGGTGGTGTAATTTCTCCTGTTCAGCCGCACATTCTATTTGGCTGCGTGTCCACTAAGTTTCACATCAGTAAATCACCACATTAGCTTTAAGACATTAATGCAGCTACCATAAACAACTGCCTTTGCTGGCCTCTGTGCTACACTGTGTGTCAGCAAGTTAGATATAATGGGATTGTTCTCTTGGGGAGATTTGTTTACAATGCAAAGGGTGATGACTTAAAGGAATGAAGCAAGATGAGGCTGCTGTTCTTTGTCTTCAAATGGACCTGAGATTTACTCATAGAAAATATCTACCAGTCATCTTTACAGCATGTTAATGCATAAAAATCGATATGAGTTATTGTAGCTGTCCCTACAGTCCTTACTCTCCCCTTGCTTTGTTTGTTTTATATATTTATCATTTTAACATATTATTTTAACCACTTGACTAAACTAGTTTGGAAAAGGACAGACGGCAAATTTTGGTTACCAGGATCTTAGTGAAAAAATGTACAATATATATAATCCTAAACTCAGTGTTTTCTATGTCTGCTTCCTTTGTGTGTATGTGTGCAGGTGTTTTGCGATTACCATGGTCATTCCAGAAAGAAGAATGTGTTTATGTACGGCTGCAGCGTGAAAGAGACAGTCTGGCAGTCAAATATCAGTGCTACATCCAGTGATCTACAGGAGGACCTTGGATACAGGGTGAGCGGGTGCATGCACATGCACATGCACATGCACATGCACAAACACACACACACACGTAATGAACAAACTCATCCTTACCTCTCTCAACCCCCTGTCCCCCCCATGTCAATTTACTGTTCCCACATCAGTGAATATTAATTGCATTGAATTCAGTGTCAGTATAATCAGATCACCTTTATCAACTTATACTTATTGCCTTACAAAAAAGATACCATTAGACCAGCTTATATGTACAACTGCATGTGCCTATCCTGCATTGTGTATGAGCTGAATTCCAGTTTATGGTTATTACAACCGTTTTTTGTCCTTAGACACCGACAGTAATTGTATTTTACTTGCTTTCTATTCGCAAACATCTGCACATATGTTAATATATCCTGTTTTGAGTGACCTGCTCCGTGTTTATCTTGTGTTATGATACCTAAGTTATTGGCTTTTTTACATTGTCGCTAATACATGTTTCAACACCAACTCTTATCTGACAAACATGCTCAATTTTGTTGTACTTTTAGTACTTTTAGTAATTCACCTTGAATTTTACTTTACAGTTGGGAAGGACTTTTTCCTTGGTCAGGTCAAGATCAGTTTGTCGTTCCTCTCTGCATTTGGGAATGCAAAAAATATATTTTTCACTGAGCAGAATGATAATAAAGAAGCCAGTTCAATAGAGAGTTTCCTAGTGGATATGCAGCTGCGGGCTACAAGCCCACAGCAAACATTTTGGATTGCAGCAGTCAATACTGATTCTCTCCCAAGCAACTGCTCTGTACATAAGCCAGTCTTTGTTGGACAAAGTTATTTGTCCCTACTATAAATTGTACTTCATCATCTGCCCCCCGGTGCACTAACACATACACACACACTCACACACCTACACAAAAACACTCAGACTTGTGTCATTTGTTTTTCAGGCGCTTCCTAAGATCCTCTCTCAGATCGCCCCAGCCTTCAGCATGGGGAGCTGTAGTTTTGTTGTGGAGCGCTCCAAAGAGTCAACCGCCCGCGTTGTTGTATGGAGAGAGATAGGAGTACAGCGCAGCTACACTATGGAGAGCACGCTCTGTGGTTGTGACCAGGGCAAATACAAGGTAAGGGTGTATTTGTTTATATGGTATGGACAAATAGAAGGCTTGCACAGTGTAATGAAGTTCAATACAATAAACCTGGAACCAAATACTAGAGTTGCTTCTTCTTAATTTATTCCTAAATTAACTTGGAATATTATTTGTGTCAAGGAAGAATTTATTATTTACTTAGATTCAGAAAGTATTCAGACCCCTTCGGTGTGATCCAGGATCTTTGGAGCTCAGCTAGAGTGACCATCACATTCTTGGTCACCTCTCGTACCAAGGCCCTTCTCCCCTGATTTCTAAGTTTGGCTGAGCAGCCAGATCTCAGAAGAGTCCTGGTTGTGCAAAATTTCTTCCATTTAAGAATCATGGAGGCCACTGTGCTCTTGGGAACCTTCAATGCAGAAGATTTTTTTTTTTGTAACTTCCCCAATCTGTGCCTCAACACCATCCTGTCTCTGAGCTCTGCAGGCAGTTCCTTCCGCCTCATGGCTTGGTTTTTGCTCTGATATGCATTGTCACTTTCAAGACCTCATATATATATATATATATATATAGGCGGGTGTGTGCCTTTCCAAATCATGTGCAATGAACTGAATTTAACACAGGTGGACTCCAATCAAGGTGTAGAAACGTCTCAAAGATGATCAAGAGAAATGGGAGGCACCTGAGCTAAAGTTCGTGGCATGTGATGAATGTCAATGGGATATTTTAGTTTTTCAAATTTCTAAAATTCTGTTTTTGCTTTGTCATTATTGAGTGTAGATGAATGAGGGGAATATTATTATTAATATTATTATTATTATTATTATTTTGATTGAAGCATAAAGCTGCAACATAACAAAATGTGAAAAAATTGAATAGTTTCTGAGTGCAGTTATAGTATTTAAAGGGGACAAATTAGCCAGAGCCATTTTCCTTTTTGTCAAAATCTTAACATTAAGTAGATGATTAATGAGTTGACTCATGTGTATGCTCTCTCCCGCACCTCCCTCTCTAAGTGAGAGGGAGGTGCCCCATAAATCTCCAAGAGTCCAGCAGGTGGAGCTGCAGTCCTTTCTTATCCTTCTCTTTGCTTTGTCTCTGTCCTTCCTCCTCTTTTCCTTTGACCTCTTCACCTCTTTCTTCTCTCTCTCTCTGTCTTTCCATCCCAGTAGATTTCCTTCCGACTGAACTCTGCTAATGTCAACATCTAACATATCCCACGGCGGTCTTCGGATGCCATTTTGGCTTCGATTTGCACCCCCACTGGTTTTTGTGAAAGTATTTGTCCAGATGTGCAGGAACCACTGTGTTCTGAACTGTGGCTGCATATCTTTGTGGCCAGACCAAGTTCAGACGTTCCTAGCTTTGCTCTGGGAAAAAGGAACATGAAAGTTTGTGTGTGTGTGTGTGTGTGTGTGTGTGTGTGTGTCCTTGCATGGGCGTTCAGTTACTTGTATGATTGAATAGTGCTGTGTAGACTTTGTTCGGGTTGCAGGTATGAGTGCATATGCGTTTGAATGTGTGCCTCTTGCAACTGAGATATATTATCACGTTTCTACCTGAAAAGTTTCCTCAGGATTGAAAATTGGGGCGTTTGAAGATGGACAGCGGCTCCATCCCCAGGCTCCAGAGCAGCTATTAAAAAAAAAAAACAACACAGCAAGCATTTTAAAGTGCACCTCTGTTAGAGTTTTGAAATAATTTTTTGGATTTAGCTGTATATTGGAAAGTTGAATGTACAGTACGCGCAGGTTGCTGTGATTGTGATGTTTTTGTGTGAGAGAGTTTCTAAAGTCTTTGATGTGCGTGTGCATCTTCTCTTTAGGGTATTCAGATCGGCACCAGAGAGCTGGAGGAGATGGGAGCTCAGTTCTGTGTGGCCCTGCTGAGGCTGAAGAGGCTGACGGGGCTCCGCAACCACCAACACCTGTTGGATTTGGAGAGCGACATCATTGGGACACAGTGTAAAGTTGCTAGGTTAGTAATATGGAGCATGCTGTAAGGTCACAGACAGACCACAACACACAGTTCATGCACTGTCATGCTGGCGTGCTGCGTGTTGCTTTAAAGGTTCCAAACACAGCTCACAAACAAACCATTCACAGTTGAGGAATTAAGTCTGTGATTTCATAGAAACAGGAAGGCAGGCTAAAACTGCAGATGTCAAATTTTTTTTTTATCAGCATTGTAACTGCAGTGTTTTTATCCTCATGCAACCTTCCCGAGATATCTGAGATTTTAAAATGTGTGCTCTGTTGCCAAAATTCTACCTGATAAACAGTAAAATGGTTACAGACTTGTTTTCTTTTTTATCTGTACAAAACACCCTCATTACTGCCAGACACATCCCCCCTTGGCACTGATACTCAACAGTGTGACTGTCACTCCAGCTCTCCTCTGAAGCACTATTCGAGAAACAAATGAAGGCCTGCATTTATGCAGGGCTGCTATGAGCATCATTGAAATTCTATCAATGATTATGTGTGATGAATATAATGAAAACTCGGGAGTGAGAGGGGAATGGGTGTGAATAATTGTCAGCAGTGTCATTATTTCTCTCAGACAGAGAGTAAAGCGGCCACATTTTTATTTGATGAAATAGTTTTCACCTACACAGTGAGGTTTTTAAGACAGCCAGCAGTCAATGGCATAGGATGGCACTGTGTGGATTAAGCACACATGAAAGATGCAAACACAATAGCAGCAATAGATTTACTGTACATACAAGTAGTGCCAGTACACTGCTTTCCTATACAGTTGCTTGTGGTTGGAACATGGTAACACAAAGTAAGAAATAAATATGTTAATGTTATCAGTGTCAGAGCATGTTCTCATCCACATAAGTGCCATTGCATTCCAGGGATGGCAGCATTGAATGTGTTCATAGTTCAGCTGTAAGACAAGCACTAATCTCATTAGTCAAACCAGTAGAATGCATTACATTATATCTTCACACTGTTTATATCTCTTGTCACATCATGTTTGCAGTGATTCATTAGAGCTATCGTCTTGATTATTGTCTTAGAGTTTGCAAGTTAATGCTCTGGTCTCTCTGCTTTCTCTGTATTGTTGTTCAAATCGTAAAAAAAAGCTCTTACAAAAACCAAAAGTATCTTCATTTTTATGTTCTCATTTTTGTGGTCATACGGACCACAGTTCTGTAAGTTTAAAAATGATAATAAAAATTGCAAAATAAGCCAACTATTTTTCCTTCAAATTAGTGCTGAGAAGATTGGTCTATTTAATCATTCTTCAGAAAATAAATCAACTTTGGTGTCAATGTTGGTATTTATCAAGAAAAATACCAAACATCCTCTGGTTTCAGCCTCTCCAGTGTGAGGATTTGCTTCTCTGTTTTATATGACTCTAAACTGAATATTTTTGGGTGTTCGACTGTTAAGCTAAAGTATTTGAAGAGAGGGTTGTGGGAAATTGCCGTGGACCTCCCCACTCTTCTGACAGTTTATAGGCTGAACAATTACGCAAGAAAGTGATAAAATAGTCAATAGATTATTTAATACTGAAATTAATCATTACTAGAAGCCTTATGTCAAATAGATGTTTGTATGTATATGTTGGCTTGTAGTGAGGGCCCAAAATAGAACATAATGGTTAAAAGATAAATGAAAAGCATTATTCAAATTGGAATACAGACTCATTCAAAATTGGTAGTTGAACTTAAGTTTTTTGAGTCATCATCCCACACAGCTTTATACCGTATCTAATCACCTCTATTTGAAATTCCCTGCTCAGAAATATGAGGTCCGCACAGATTAGATTGTACTTCAGTTCAACACCACAAATACATTATGAAACTTGGCAAAACCCAAGCCATGATCACCAAGGTTATCTTAATTTCCTTTTTATTTTAAAGCGTCAGCATTCTCTTGTCCAAAGATATGTTAAAGCAGCTCGTTTGGAAGAATGGCTTCATGCTCAAAACCACTTAATGCTCACGTCTCTTTCTCTTTGTGTCTGCCAGTCTCTCTCTCTTACTAACCTGCTCTACTCTCATATTGATATATTCATTCATCATTTATGTGTCTGATCATTAAGGGACTCCAAAAGTGTTCTGGTGCTTGTGTGTGTGTTTGTGTGAGTGTCCTTTGGGATTGGTTGCTCTCATCCCGGGTTTACTGTTTTATGCGTGGGGCTTGGTATGGTACCACTTATCGTTTAATAGGTCATCACAGCAATGATATCGTGGCCATTGGGAGGCGTCTGCAAATAACTGGACGTCTCGGAGTGTGTAAAAGGGCGGATACGGGCATGGGTGTGTTTTTGTGTGTGTGTGTGTAAAGAAGATGGAAAGAGATGGTTATATGTAAGGATTTGAAAATGCGGAGGTTTTGATGTGCATAAACCGATCAGTGTATTAAGATGGACTGTATATGGAAATGTCTGCAGTCGGTGGATTCTGAAATTGTAACCCAAAGTCAGGAAAGATTGGGTTTGGTATTTCTATAATGGCCAGTAATGGTTGAGTCACAACTCTCATTATTTATTTGGACAACATGCTGTCCATCCCCATCATTGTACACACACACACACACACACACACACACACACACACACACACACACACACACACACACATTTACTGTACATATACTGACGCACAATTTCTCTCTCTTCCTCTCTCACTCTCCCTTGCACTCACACACTGGTAAACTTGGTAGGAGATCATTGTCTGAGCCCCCTGATCGACTGTCTCCCTGGGATCACATTTCAGACCATTAACACCATTAAAAACCCACTAAAGCCACTAAAACCTCAAAGAACCAGCAACCATTTAACCATTAAGACCCACAGGGAAAAAAACAGCCTCACCAGTCAGAGCACACAAGCTCTGTTTGTTAGCAGCCTCTGTATTATGATTTTAAAATATATTTTAGTATGTATAATGTGGTTGATTTAGTATCTGTTGTCGGGAGTTTTTTTTTAAACTTTTATTTAGTTATTTAGAGCTGAAACAATTATTCAGATAGTCCATCAACAGAAATTAAAACTGCAACAATTCTGGTTATTCATAAATTGTAAATAAAATAAATTAAGTCATTTGTCCAACAAATATATCTTTGCTTTCAGCTTCTCCATCAGACAAAACAAGAAATTTGACTTTTGATAAACTAATGAATTCATTGATTAATCTTAAATAATCGATGGACTAATCACTACTCAGCAATTAAAATAATTGCTGATATGTTATACAGTATGTACAAATGATGATGTGTATTTCTATAGAAATACTTTATCATTTATTATGTTGTATCTCAAAATAACACATGCAGAAATAGGTTTAGTAAATTAAAATATTCAGGCATCATCTTGCTTCCCTAAAGTTTTGAAAAGCTGACATGATGTAGATGCAGACTTTTCCTTGTGACAGACTTACAGCAGCAATTTATTTTATTTTGTCATCCAGCAGCTGCCCCACTACCTATGTGATGGAGGAGGACGAGCCGTCCTTTCTGGAAGCGATAGACTACAGCGCTGAGAGCAACGATGAGGACCCTGAGCCTGAAAACGAACATGGCAGCGAAGTCCTCAAGAATCCTGATCACATCGATCATCTGTCGGACTCCGAGACGAATCACAGGGACTAATGCTGAGGTGTTCATCTCCTCTATAACTGGCAGTTTGAGCTTATAACCAGCCAATGCTTGGATCGTTAGCTGATCAGTAATACAAAAAATAAAAACACAGGTTAAATATCCAGTACCCACACTGGTGAATAAGTAGCATAGAGTTACACCTGACCGTATTATAGAGACACTTTATGATGGTATGTAGGCTGCATTAGCACCATTCAGGTGCTCTTTTCCCAGATGGATTGATGTTGTCTGCCCACTGAAGGCGACCGTGTTACTCTTGAAGGTGCAACTCCACCTGCCTTTCCTTTCAAATAGGCTGATAAGAGCCCTCAGTAAGATTTCAATGAATGTTTTCACCTTTCTCCGTCACACTATAACCTTCATGAACTGTAACCCGTGACCTCAGACACCGTATAGCCTCTGAGATTCACATATAGCTAACCAGAGCAGCAAACAGCAGGCACCGCCGATCCTTAACTTGAACCCTCGTCCACTCGCTCATTTTTCACAGCCGATCTTAAACTAACGCTGCCTGATAAGCTGTGGTAGTGTAATAGAGCCAGTGGCCTCTGTAGGTACTGTTTTTGAAACCCCTCTTACCTGTGACACTGTTTGATCAAACTGGATCTCCCACTGACCAGCTCCAGAGATCCAACCAACCTGCCTTTGTATTTCCTTTCTGTCTTTTTAGCAGTCTCATCCTGCACTTTAACTTTTTACTCCTTTTGTTGGTCTGGGCCTTTCTTTGTTTCCTTCCTTCCTTCTTTCTTTCTTTCTCGATTCTTTCTGTCTTCCTTCCTTTGCTCTTTCTTCCCTTCCTTCCTTCTTTCCTGACAAGCCAAGGTATTGGTGTCTAAAGGGGATGCAGGGATAACCAAACAGCTCTTTATCTTAGCTTAGCTGCTGGTTAAACCTACTCACATGTGACTACACTTGAGTTATGACCTCACTCCCTCTCTGTAACCCATCCCTCTTCGGTCACAGTGCACATGGTCCAATAACCCACGTGCTGTTTGCCTTGCTTCATTCAAAACTGAAACTATTTATATCACTCAAATGTAGAATGTTCACGTCTTTATTAAGACAAACCTTGTTCAATACATGAAAAGCGGATATAAACTCACACCACAAACTAACACAAGTTTGGTTTGAGTTCCTTGGTCATGCACAGCATTAAAGTGTTAGGTTGGAGTATAGAATATCCACATGCACTGTAGGTGTTTTCATTATTTGTAATAATGAACAGTATTATAATGTTAGACAAAGCAGTGATAAACAAGACGCATGAGCTGCAGAGAGCAGAAAACCCTTTTGCACTTTGGATGAACACAATACACGCAAAACTAGGACAGAAACAAACGGAATGAGGATAAAACATCATTTTACAACATGTCACAGTCTTGAACCTCAACTTCAGTCACCTCGTTAGTTTTTAAGTTCTCAGAGCCCAGCCTAAAGCTGATGGTAACGTTGCTGTGATGTTTTAGAAATTATACTGGAATTGTGTTTTATTTGAATCCTTTCCTCCACTCTGTGTGTACATTTTGTGAATTTGCCTAGATGAGACCCATGCATAAAAACAGATGGTGCTTTGTATTGAGAGTGTAAAGTAGTTTTTTGGATTTTTTTTTTTTTTTTCTTTTTTCATTCAAGGAGATGAGTTTCTGTTGCAATTGTACAGCTAGCGCATGGCTATTTTCTGTTGTTTTTACTTTGTAATTTATTAAGTATTGTTTCTGGGATGCAACCTGTATTGTATATGAGGCATTTCAAGTGTGAGTGTAAGTGTGTGTGTGCAGGAGTTTTAAGTTATTCCATTATTCAGCTCAGCTAATGCTCTTACTGTGTGTTTTCTTCTTTCAATTTGATTATCCCCTCTCACTCTCCCTCACTCTCTCCAATCATTTTCTCTCTCTCTCTTCTTCTCTCTAAACCTCTTTCATTCCTCTTTTTCTTTCTTTTTCTCAACTCTGCTTCCTTTACAAGTTTTACTCCTAAACATCCTTCAAACCCAGGGATTTCATTGCTCTGGGTGTGCGTATGTGTGTGAGTGTGTGTAAAGGATATATGATGTGTAATGTGTGTGAAATAATGTTGGAACCATATGAGAATCTGTGTTTGTCTGTAGCACTTTATGTCGACACAGTGCTGGGCTACTTTTATTTTATGTTTGTTTGGAGTTTTAAAAAAAAGTGGAAATAGCGACTCATTTTAAGTTGATTGTAACGCAGAAAAATTAAAGCTAAGAGTGAAGACATGGGAAATAAAATGTGAATGTGGTAAACTGTCTCCGCAACATGTTTCTTTTAAGTCTCAACTGAATGAATATTAACATTTGTCACACAACCTTTGTCCTCATGAAGACCTTTCTTCCAAATGTGGTTAAGTAATTGTGACTGCTCCTTATTGAGTTATGCGGAGAGGTGCTGTGATTGTCAGACCAAACCAAAGACGGGGGTAAAAATGCTTGTCCTAGAACCCGGATCTTCTTCCATGAGCAACTTTGCCCTTCACCTTCATTTTTATCCCCAGATATTAGTTTAGATAATTACATTAAACTGGATGTTTGAACTAATCTCTTCATGTTTCCACTCTAAGGCTGTCTCACATTGTTGCCATGTTTTTCTACAGTAAACTGGTGAGAACAATGTTAGCACAACCGGGGTGAATGAAGTGTGAAAATAATAAATTTACAAATACTTATAGTTGATATGTATGGGAAATATGAATGGTTAAGGTGCAATTACAAATCAGGGGCTTAGTTTAGCTAAGGTAAAATCTTTAATAATGATTCTCTTCACGGATAGTCTCATTTTTTCTAACTTAAAAAATACTCACATTCTCATATGTACATTTGAAGTTCATTATTGGTTGCTACATTTTTTCCTCCTGTTCATACTGAAAAGATCCTTTTTCTTAAAAATATTTCATTGGGCAATGGGCGACAAAAGCCACAGCCCTGGTTCTGTGCAAAAAATATTATTTTCAGTTCAACATAAGCTAATATGAAGTCAAAGTTAAACAAATTAACTCGTCTCTTTTTGAATGAAAATCCCTCTTTCTGTTATTATCCCTTCACCAGCGCTCAACACAGAAACACTGGCTGTTGAAACAGAGGGAAATGTGATAGAAAAACAATGTGACTTTGGAAGATATTCACTTGATTTTCCAGACAGCTGAAGCCTTATATTAGCTTCTGCTGAAATGTAGAATGCATTTTTGTTCCTCAAGTCTTACACTGAAATTGCTTCAGAAAGGGGCATGCGAGTATTGTTTGAGGACAGAAGTGAAAAAAAAAAGCCTAAAACTTAATAGTGTCTCATTTACGGTCATCTATTCACTGTCCGCAGATTGCTTGGTATTGGAGGTTGTATCTCTCTATAACACAGGGAGAAACTTTGACACTCACAAATCTGACCAGATCTGCTTCCAAGATCAGCAACATGTCACGTCTTAAAGGATTTTCCTGCTCTATCTCTTGCTTTTTAATCTTTTATTCCTAGATCAGTATTGATTCTTCCCAGATATAACATTTTTATCACCAGCTTCATTTTACAGATAGGCTATGTGATAATAGCGCTAGACAGCCTTGCAATGGAGTGTGCAGCCTTCGCAGACATGAGTAATTATTTTTTTTAGGAAAGTCTTCTTTGATATAAACCAATATCTCTGGAGAAACTGAAGGTGAAAGGTGAAAGGTGAAAGATTTTTTTTCCCGCTATACATTTTTTGCCATATTTCTTACCTTTTTTTTTTTTTTATTCCTACGTCCATATTGATTTTAATTCTCTTAAAACATTAACATTTTTGTTCATTTTTTTTTAAAAACCTTGCTCTACTGTTGTTGTAATGCTATAAATGTGCAAAAAAAACTATATCCTCTTTTGAATTGTAGAATTCACTTATGTAGGTAATCTGCTCCTGGCAGCCTTGAATGACTGGAACCTCTTTTCTTTGCCGTCAGTTCTCAGATTAGTGGTGGGCGACAACAAATGATATTCCTGCTGCATCCAGTTTTATAGCCCATACCTCTGGCACAGCTTC